>NW_026712249.1:39813193-40413193 GCF_030504385.1 Musca domestica
AACAAATCGGATGAACAATATATATGGGAGCTATAGCTATATCTGAACCGATCTTCACCAAATTTGGCATACTAGCTTCTAGACTCAATTTTCAGTCGCATTTGCCAAATTTCATCCAATTTGGGCAAATGTTAGACAATAAAAGGTAAATCGGACGAAGTTATATATGTGGGAGCTATATCCAAATCTGAACCGATCTCGATAAAATTTGGCAAAGGTATTTCTGAGCTGCATTTGATATATTTCCCCAAATATTGTTGTTACAGAGTGCATATTACGCCTGCGGAGGACCAAAATAACAAATCGGATGAACAATATATATGGGAGCTATAGCTATGTCTGAACCGATTTCGATCAAATTTGGCATACATATTTTCAGGCCTAATTTGGTTGTTTGTGCAAAATTCCATACTATTCGGCCTTATATTACACCTTTGGTGCACAATAAAAAGCAAATCGGACGAAGATATATATGGGAGCTATATCTAAATTTTGACCGATTATCTCCAATTTCAATAGGGTTCGTCCTTTGGTCAAACAAATGATTTGTGCATAATTTCATCTGGATACGGCAATAAATGCGAACTGTACTTTGTTTACAAAAATACATGGACAGACGGACGGACATGCATAAATCGACTCAGAATGTGATTCTTTGCTGATCATCAAACGGAACAATGGGTCTATCTCGTTTCCTTTTGCCTGTTACAAACAAATGCACAAAGACATAATACCTTGACCATCTTGTGGTGTAGGGTATAAAAATCCAAAAATTTGTCCTACAAGTTCGAAAGTGTAAAAAAAAAAAATTATAAAAAAAATTTATAAAAATTTATAAAAAAAAAAATTATCTGAAGTTCTAAATTAAAATGGCAAATATAAACTTCCACCATCCTTCCCATAGAGTCCTTAAATAATATTCTTTCAAATGTCCACGCCGAAAATAAATTCCACGAATATGTTTTGTTTAAAATCTTGGCACCTAGTCAAATTTTGACAAAGAATATTGTAATATGAACAACTGCAAAATGTTTGAATAAAGTATATTTGACTGTTGGTCACATGTCTAGAAAATTAGCCTAACTTTCCAATTATTTCATAAAGCCGACATACATTTTAAAAAATTTTTGGACTTCGCATCAACATGGCCCCTCTGGCTTATGTAAGATTATATTATTTTTACCCCAAAACAATATGTTTTGGGAATATTGTGACTTCGATTGGGCCAAAATTGTTAACACCTCCAAATATAGATCCTACACACACGATGTTACACAGCGATATTACTATATCTCCGAGCTGAGTCGATCTACCTATATAGATGTTAATCCATGTTAATTGTAATTCCGTAATTTTGCATGGATTTAGGGTTCAGAATAGAAGTCTATTATTGGTGGAGATCAGCGCAAAATATTAGGGGATGAAACATATGAGGATATCAGTATGAGTAAATCAATATATCTCATTATTGCACTTCAATTAATTTGATGATTAATTTGAAAATATTGAGATATGAAAAGTTCTGAAAAAAAAAAAAAACAAAACCTAGTTCACAACTTTTTAGATTTTTTAAAATTTTGCCAATTTGTGTTGTAGATATCGAAAAGACTACACCGATTAATTGCAATGTCACAGTTGATTTATTAATTGTAGAAAAATAAATGGGGGTATCTTAAAAATTCAGGAAGATATGAAAAAATCCAATTAGTATATCTTCAAAGCTCATTGCTTTTGAAACCCTCTAAATAATAAAGATTTCAAGAGGTAGACCCTCGGAAAACCGTAAAAAATCTTAAAAATATTCATTATCATGCTTTCACAAATTTAGGGATCTATATATATAAATATTATAATATTGTCCTTATCACATTAAAAAAATCCACATTTTCCAAAACAAATAAAAAAATAAAACAAGTAAAAATGCAGCTTTCAAAATTCATTAAATAGCCAGCAACAGTCCCAAATACATTTTATTAAATCTATGGTCACAGCTCTTATATTTGTTTAAAAAAATTATAATATGGAGCTTACTTCCCAATATTATATAAACTTAATAAAATTATAGTTACATTTCATAAAAAATTGAATGACTATGACATAATATTCATACAGTCCCCACATTTTCATTTTCCCTTTCATGTGCACATATGTTGCATATCGAATGTTACATCAATAATTCGTTCATTCATATCCCCTTTCAAATCTTTCCCGCCTTGAAAAAAACATAACATTCGCTTGAGGCCAAAATATGTGAAATCGATTTTTAGCAATGAAAAAAAAACGGAATAAAAACGAATACCTACAACGTAAAAGCATTACGTGAATGTAAAAATAGTTCCCAAGCGTAAAAACGGAAAATGTATCATTTTAACGTAACACGCACACACACATATACACTCAAAAAGGCAAAATAAAAATTTATGTTAAAAGTTTAAAAGACACGCCAAAAACTATTACCAAATCTGTCATTCAGCCACATTACGAACATGAGCCAGCACTTTCCGCATAACCAATCGCATGTGGATCTTGAAGGAAGGAATGAAAGGGGCGAACAATACGAACCGAAAATCAAGGTAGAGATGATACTTGAATTTAAAAAGATTGGAACATAAAAATGGGGCGTTTGAAGGATAGAGCACCACACCACCACATATACCGCAATCCATCGATTGTTTGGTGAAGGACAGAAATCTGCTTCTTGTGTGTTTCTTATGGACTTTGAGATTGGAAAGTATTATAAGCACATGTCGGTATTTCCAAACTTTCAGGTGTTTGGATAGTCACAGGGGAAAATATGTTTTCATAGACAAATTGTTAAAATACATTTCTCTGGGGACCAATATTTTCATACCCTCCACATAAATAGTATGGAGGGTATATTAAGTTCGTCATTCGTTTGTAACTCATTGAAATAGTAATTTTAGACCTAACTAATTGTATATATTCTTAATCAGCGCAAAATTCTTAGCCAATTTAGTCCTGTCCGTCTGTTGTAATCAGGCTGGAGTCAAATCGAGTTAGAGTCGAAGCCAAAAATTTGCACAGATCAGTCTTTTGTCTACAGTGCTATATCGGTCCACAATATCTTTTATAGGCCCCATATAACGGTACCTCCAATATTCTGTATTTTCATGATTGTTGCCATTTTTTTAAGGAATCGGCTGAAAATCCACACAAGAAGGCCTTTTTGAATAATTTACCCTTTGGTAGAATATTGTCTATATAGGTCCACGACATCGTATATCCCCAATATAACAGTACCTCCCTGTATTCGGTATTTTGATGATTTTAGCTCCCTTTTTTAATGGAATTATCTGAGAATCCACATAAATAGTCCTTTCTAAGCATTTTATCCCCTGGAAGAAAATTATCTATATAGGTCAACGACATCGTGTAACCCCTATATGACTGTACCCCCCGATATTCGGTATGTTGATGATTTTAGCGACATTATTCACTGGAATTGTTCCAAGTTTCGTATTTGAAATTCCTTATGGGTACTACAGCCTATGGCAAAAAATTGCGTATGCAGACCCACGTCTTCGTATTGAGCCAATATTACGGTACCTCTCTATATTCGGCATTCTTAAGGATTTTAGCTCAATTATTCAACGAATTTTTTCAAGTTTCGTATTTGAAGAAATCACGTCTTCGTATGGACCCCAATATAACGGCGACTTCCTATATTCAATATTTTTTAGATTTTAACAGAATTTTTAAGGAATGTTGTAGGACATTCAAAGTTCGACCCGGCCAATTTTACTGCTTTTTTACCTGTTTCGTATTCAACTGTAGTCTTTTGTTTTACTTCATGCAACTCAATCGAACATAAACTATTAATTTTTAATACAATGATTAAGCTCAGTATTTTGGCGAATTAATAACTTTGTATGTTTATGTATGTGTGTACGTACACATGGACACATTTTTTTCAGATTGACCTTCCTAGCATTTGCTTATTCAGTGTGCCCTCTCTTGCGTATGAGTTATGTTTGTTCATATCTTTTGTTATTAATACGCCACATGTCCGCCATGTTGGTCGTAACAATACATTTAATTTTATCATAAACTCATTAAATATGATAAAAATTAATAAATATTATATTTATAGTTGCAATAACACTATTGGCATGGTCAGCCACGTGACAATTTACAAAATAGTCATTATTATTTATCCCCTGTTAATACGATTTATATTAATGAAATATTATGTGCACGAATTAAAGGGAGGGAAGAAATTTTATCAGTATCTCATTGATTACTTACGATTACGCCAAATATATTTTTAATTTTAAAATTCCATTCTAGCTTCGGCTTTGTGGTACGTAAAACAGTCTTGTGGGCATGAAATGTTGTCAATATCTTTCTCCTCTTCAATTTTTCTGACAATTTGTGTAACATTGTCCTATAACGTAACGACATCTCCTAGCTTATTTTGGTACAAAAATGTCCCAATTGTGCCTCTGGACCAAAATCAGCACAAAACAGAGACTCGTTTTGGGTGCATCGTATTTTCAATGAATGCGTGCTGGTTTTCTGTTCCCAGAATACGAACATTTTGGTTGTTTATCTTCGGAGCTAACGGTGCTTCCCCAGACCCCAGGTCTCTTTGGACCAAATCCGTTTTAGGACATTTGGAGTCGATCTAGCGATGCCTGTCCGTCCGTCTGTCTGTCTGATTGGGTGGTGCGCACGATTACTCTCGAAGGGAATATCCGATTTGATTTACACTTAGTACATCGTCAAACTTAGATCGAGTTCGGAGATGGACAATATCGGTCCACTCCTTCTGGTACCTTCCCCACGAAATGTCGAAATTTTCAAAAAATTTATTTTATTGCACAGAAAGAGGAAGGATGGATAATCCAATTTTGCTCCAACATTGCAAATCCTAATATTTCCATCAGTGCCAGGTCAGGTGCGAAAATGGACAATATCGGTCCTCTCCATCAGGTACCTCCCCACAAAGGGTCAACATTTTGAATAATTATAACTCTTACAAAATGCCATGTAAGAGTCCAATTGTCTTAAAAATCCACACATTTCAATATTTTTAGGTTTTTAGGTGAGATAAAAAACTGCAACAAGTCCAACGCCATATATATATATATATATTTTTTTTTTTTTTTTAATTTTATTAAGTGAAAGCAAAAATGTTGGAAATAGCATCAAATTTTAGAATAAGTTTAGATTTGTTCGAATTGGTCACCTTTGTCACGAATTATGGCCTTCAAACGGCCAACGAAACCGACACACACTGCCCGAATGTTGCTCTGCGGTATTTTGGCCCATTCCCGGCGAAGCGATTGCTCGAGGTGATCGACACTTTGGTATTTTTTAGTGCCAACCTTGCTGTCCAAAATACTCCAGACACAATAGTCCAACGGGTTGGTATTCGGAGCTTTTAGTGGCCATTGTACGCTGGAAATGAAGCAAGAAACCTCATTTTGTAATCATTCTTGGGTGGCGCATACTGAGTGCGATGGTGCTGAGTCCTGTTGGAATGTCCAAGGTCTGCGGCCAAAATGTTTGCGTGCCCAAAGCTTTAATACACCCTCCAGAATATTTTCGCGATAATATTCGGCATTTATTCTGATGCCATTGTCAATTAATACGAGCGGAGAGCGATCATCGGCTGTTATGGCGGCCCACACCATCACCATGACCGGTGCTTGAGTTCTGGTGGCCAACTAAAGGTGCACATTTTCAGCTGACCTCTTTGGTAAGTAAACACGATCATTTTGCTTGTTTAGAAACTGCTGGACAACGAATATTTTCTCATCGGAGAAAACCAAATTCCGCAATTCAAAACTTTCGGCCAAGCGAAGCAACTCTTTAGCATTTTTGAGTCTATTCTCTTTCTGGTGCGGTTTAGTTTCTTGCATTTTTTTGTAATTCAATGGCTTTACCCCGAGCTCATTTTTCAATATTTGCCGAATAGAATATTGCTATATGTTCAGCTCACGAGCCATTTTCGGCCACTGCGACGCGGGTATCGATCAAGTCGCTTCATTACTTTTCGAACCATTTCTGCTGATGTTGCTGTTTGTGTCCACTTCCTTGACGTCGGGCTAAGCTACCAGTATCACAATATCACGTTAACGAGCGATAGTACCAGACACAAAAGATTTATTTACATTTAAATGCTGGAGTGCTCTGAAGATAGCCATTAGTGGTTTTCCAGCCAAATGTAAAAAAATCACACTATCACGCTTTAATTTCATCACGAATATTTTTTTTTCTGGAAAATGCTCACCAAAATGCCTTTGTGCGCTTTTAAACAATACAATTAGCTGTCACTGGAATAATTTTAACAGCTGTCGGACGAGTGGCTTAGAAATGACAGCAGTCTGAAGTTGGTTGCAGTTTTTTCATCTCGCCCTGTATATAATATTTTTTCTTATTTTTATACCCTCCACCATACTATGGAGGGTATATTAATTTTGTCATTCCGTTTGTAACTCCTCGAAATATTCATGTCAGACCCAACAAAGTATATATATTCTTGATCAGCGGAAAATTCTAAGACGATTTAGCCATGTCCGTCTGTCTGTCTGTGTGTCTGTCTGTCTGTCTGTCCGTCTGTCGTCTGTCTGTCTGTTGTAATCACGCTATCTTTCGAACAAATTGAGATAGAAGGCTAAAATTTTGCACACATGTATTTTTTCCCAGTAGGCAGGTTAAGTTCGTAAATGGGCCATGTAGGTCCAAGTTATCATATAGCCCCCATATAACGGTACCTCCCGATATTCGGTATTTTGATGATTTTAGCGACATTATTCACCGGAATTATTTCAAATTTGGCATTTGAAGTTTGTAATGGATGCTACAGCCTAAGACAGAAAATTATCTGTGCAGGTCCACGTCTTCATATAGCCCCCATATAACGGTACCCCCCGATATTCGGTATTTTGATGATTTTAGCGACATTGTTTACCGGAATCGTTTCAAATTTGGTATTTGAAGTTCGTAATGGATACTTCATCCAAAGTCAAAGAATGAGCCATGTAGGTCCACGTCTTCATATAGCCCCCATATAACGGTACCCCCCGATATTCGGTATTTTAATGATTTTAGCGACATTATTTACAGGGATTGTTTCAAATTTCGTATGTGAAGTTCGTAATGGATACTTCAGCCCATGCCAGAAAATTGTCTGTGCAGGTCCACGTCTTCGTATAGCCCCCATATAACGGTACCCCCCATATTCGGTATTTTGACGATTTTAGCTACTTTATAAACAGATTTTTCTTCAAGTTTCGCATTTAAATATTGTAATAATTTATGACAAAAGTTGCCTATGCAGGCCCACGTCGTCGTATAAGCATTCGGTATTTTTAAGATTTTAACAGAATTTTTAACGGTTTTTTTTGGAAATTGCCAAATTTGTACCAAATGGTGGAGGGTATTAAAAGTTCGGCCCGGCCGAACTTACAGCTTTTTTACTTGTTTATTTTTATTTTGAAGGTTTCGTTCCCAATTTCCAATCACATCAGCTGCAATTTGAAGTTTCTGGTTCTCAGTGGATAGTTCTTCCAATTCTTGAACTTAAATTTGTGACGTTTTTTTTGTCGTTTGGTTTTTTCCCCCACGAGTGCTCGACTTCAAACGAATTTAACTCGAATTAGAGATCATTTTTGGAGTTTTTCGCAGGTTTGCATTTAATCAATTGGGCGTTAAAATCCCTACGATGTGTTAGTTGCGAATGAGTTACGTCTAACAATGGTCACATTACGTATACGTCACATGATCGATGGGTTTTTAAACAATACATTGGCTGGCTAATTATTTTTTATTCATAACTATTTTGATTATTAATAAATATTAATTGCATGATAAACATAGTTAGCTTGCGGGGCAATAAAGTACATACATCATTAACGAATGTGTTATTTATGCAATATCGATAAAGAATAAATATTTGCAGATGACAACATTAATATCGACTTAAGAAACTTTCAATGTTTCTTCCATGAAAATGTCTCTTTTCCAACACCATTGAAAAATCTTCAAATTTTCTTTTATTTACTCACTCAAAATGACTCTTATGTCAACAAGATTGTTTTTCTCATATCAACATTCACAATATTGTTCAATGTGTACTCATCGTTTAAACCACAAAACGATGTTATGTCATTTGCCATACATGTTACATTCATTACTCAGCCTAAATCATACAATTTTTCAAAATATGCAAACATCCTCGATATTTACATATTTTTGTCCCGAAGTTAAATTAATCAAATCATTCAAATAAAATTCAATAATTCCTCTGCATACAACATATACATATGGAAAACATTCTTTGGGGAAATCAATGTCAAATGTAAATTTCGTTCAATAACTGACAATATTGTAGCCCGTCTGTCAGTCAGGTTACGGATTTCAAATTATGGGTTCAGCCAAAATCCTTCAATTTGTTTAATATTCGATCTGTCTTTGAGAAAGTGAATTCAAACAAACACTTGACATAATCACTGTCAAATACATCTGCAAACACACAATATGAATATTATTGGGAATAAGAAAGTGAAAAGGAAAAAGAAAAAATAAAATAAAATCAAACGATATTAGGCTCTGTCGATGGTATTGGCTATAAATTGTGAAATTAATGTGGGTACACTATACAGGATGAGATGAAAAAAATGCAACCAACTTCCGACTGCTGTTATTTCTAAGCCACTCGTTTTGGTGAGAATTTTCCAGAAAAAAAATTTATTCGTGATGAAATTCAAGCGGTTACGAAATGAGGTTCCTCGCTTCATTTTCAGCGAACAATGGCCACCAAAATCTCCGGATACCAATCTGTTTGACAATAGTGTGTGGAGCATTTTGGAAAGCTAGGTTGGTACTAAAAAATACCAAAGTGTCGATCACCTCAAGCAAAGCGCTTCGCCG
Organism: Musca domestica; assembly: GCF_030504385.1. Classification (NCBI taxonomy): domain Eukaryota; kingdom Metazoa; phylum Arthropoda; class Insecta; order Diptera; family Muscidae; genus Musca; species Musca domestica. Next base: position 39,822,092 of record NW_026712249.1, read on the forward strand.
GGAATGGACCGAAATACAGCAGAGCAATATTCGGGCTGCGTGTGACCGTTTCATTGACCGTTTGAAGGCCATAATTCGTGTCAAATGTGACAAATTCGAACAAACCTAAGCTTATTCTAGAATTTGGTGCTATTTTTGAAATTTTTTGGTTTCATTTAATAAAATTTAAAAAAAAAAAAAAATATATATAAAAATTATGCCATTTGACTTTGCAGTTTTTTATCTCACCCTACAGAGGTTTTTGAAACGATAGACACATGAATTTGTTTCGCTCATATTTTTAAACGAATTTATAACACTACTGATTTCAATTGTAATTGCCTTCGTCTATGAGGCTCGTAAAAAATATTTTTCATTTTTAAAAATTAATTAACAATTTAAATGCATTAGCCGATTTTGTCGACAGTTGTATACCCTCAGCTTATGCCCGTTAATAAGTTTGATATAACTATTGCTACATGACAGGTTTGGACCATAACTTATTATTGTAAATATTGGGATGTGGAATGTCTTTTCCATTTTTATGTTAATCGATCTTATCTATATTAACACGTAAAATAGTATTAGTTGCTTTTGACGACCGATGTATATCCCCAGCCTTGAGTTATGATTATTCGATTATGATTATTTATGACTGAGTTGACCAATATTGACCAATTCGTATCTGACCAATATTACAATGTGTTAGATTTGGACTATATCGACTACTTCTTATACTGTATATGAGATATGTATAAGTTTGATACGTTCCACCTCAACTTCCCGGGTTCGGTCAAACACGGATGCTGATTGACACAACGGGCATCTCCTTGGCAACTTCCCCCGGCGAAGACCGTAGAGCGCAGATGCCAGAGGGCGGTGGTTGTTGAATTTGCTCTCCTTGCTTTACCCCTTCTCTTATTGGAATATTTGATTGTAGTAGTAATCGACAAAGATCCTCGGCGATCGCCCCGATCTTCTGTGTTTGCATGAATCTCGGCCTTCGCTTGTCGATCAGTAGGTGAAGTGTACACTTCTCGCTTTATAAACCAATAAAGTATGGAATATATTTAGAATTAAATACTAATATCTTGTGTTTCATTGCTTTGTATTTTTCTTCCTTTCGCCGAATCATCACACCATCACATAGTAACTCTGGGGAGTTCTTGTTGTTGTTGCCGAAGTCTGTCATTCCTCCACTCCCCTGAGTTAAACAAGATATGTGCACATTTTTACAAAATGTGGAAATATGTGTGAAGTACCAGATCTAGCGGACCGAAGTATTCCATTTTCATACTTCATCGAATACAGATAAAAATATTAGTATGGGCAAAATCAAAAGAAAATCGAAAATGTATATCCAATTTTATGCGAAATTATAAATTCCTGAAATTTCCATAATCGTATTAAATGTCTGGTAATGAGAACCATTTAGATATAGCGAGTTTGAAGTGAGTTGGAAGCTTATTTCGCGTTCTTTGAGCGTTTTGTTTTTCAAAATCTTGAACCCTATGTGGTGGAGGTATCAGAAGAATTGGTCCGATCTCTACCATCTTTGTAACAGATCTTGTGTTGATGGAAATATTGAGACGTACCAATTCTGAATGGAATCAGATGTTAGTTTAGCTTTTAATGAGCTTCATGGATATTCAAAAATTTGACCGTTTGTGGGGGGGGGGGGGGTATACTAGAGGGAGTGGACCGATATATCCCATCTTCATACCAGACCTTGAGTTAATAAAAATATTGTGATATGTGTAATTTGAGATGCTTATTTCGGATTCAATGATTGTTTTGGTCATTCAAAACTTTAACCCTTTCTGGGTCTGTTCCAGAAGGAATCCTGAAATATCTACCATCTTCATAGCAGATCTTGTTTTAATGAAAAAAATCTGATGTTATTTTATGAATATTTAAATTTTGACCCCTTGTGTGGGAGGTACTTGATGGAATGGACCGATATGGCCAATTTTCACACATGACTTAGCACTGTTGCAAAGTTTATCGGCGTTTTGAAAGTTTACATCTGTAAGTAGCCCAAATAGGGGTTTAATTTCACCCCGTCTTTACACTTTTGGGCATTTTCGTATTAAGATTCCTGGGAATCCGTGCTTTTTAACCCATATTGCCGACAAAAATGCGAGAAATATTTTAATCAAAAATTTTAATTCAAATTTTGGGCAATAGTCCCTTTTGTCCGAATGGGTCAGAAAATGATGGGTTTTGGGAAATTCGTATTAAAACGGTGCGTAAAGTATTAAATAGTACTAAATATGGTATCCCTTGTATTTGACGAAGTAGTAAAGCTAGAACTTTTTAATTTAGAATGAGGGTCACTGATTGAGTGTGACAAAAAGGTTTTTGGAAGTTCGCACTATAAGTGTAACGAAAATGGTTACAGCTTGAAAACTTGAAATTTGTAGTGGGAATCAAGGTTTGAGGAGTAGAGTCGATGTAAGGAGGTAATTTTGGAAGAGTGTACTCGTGTATACGAAAAGTACTAATCGGTACTAAATTTAGTACAACTTGAATTTGGAGAAACTGATACAGCTGCAATCCTGAAATTTGAAATCGGTATTACTGGCGGAGTGTAGGAGTGGGATGCGGAGAAAGTTTTCGAAAAGTACTAAATGGTTCTAAATTTGTTAAAGTTTCGTTTTGGGTGAACTGGTAACAATAGATCTGGAATCCTGTAATTTGGAAATAAGATTACTACTGCATTGTAGGATTGCGGCCTGTAAGTAGTTTTGGAAGTTCGTACTTTTGTGTACTAAATGGTACTAAATTTGGTACAATTTCAATTTTGCACTCGTATGCACTTAATTTGATATTACTTAAACGGTTGCTGCTAGAAATCTGAAATTTGTCACTAGGATCACTATTAGTATGTAGGGGTGAGATTTGGAGATTGTTTTGAAAATATGTATTAAGAAGTACTAAATGTTATTAAATTCGGTTTTTGGGTTAGGGATCACCTTTTATGTGGTTTTGATGATACTTGGCGTGGGATTTGGAAATACGTACTTACAAGTACGAAAAGTACTAAATAGTATAACCGTCGGTTTTTGGGGAGGGAATCGAGCTGGAAATCTGAAACTTGGAGTGAGAGTCTTTGGTGTAGTGTAGGATAGAACCAATAGTTCTAAAATGAACTAAATTTGGTACCATCTGAAATTATGTGAACAAATAGCGGCAATAACTTGAAATTTGGTATGAAAATCAATTCGTGAAAATAGAGTTGATATAAGTAGGTGACTTTGGAAATGTCAACTACAAGTGTACAATAGTACTATATTTTGATTCAATTTGGTATTGGGTTAACAAATAGTGCTTGGAATCTTAAATTTCATAAAGATGTCGCTGTTTGTGTGTAGCTGGACATATCGAGGTGGTTTCGGAAGTAATTGTACGAAAAGTACTAAAATGTATTGAATATAGTATTCGATGAAGGAATAGAGATAAAATTCTGAAATTTTATATTTAGATTATTGATGATATCTAGTGTTGAGATCCAATGGTAGTTTTGGAAATGCGTTCTATATTTGTCGAAAAGTACTAAATGGTACTAAACTTGGTATTTGGTGACGGGATAGGCTTGGGATCCCAAAATTTGATATTGATGTCGTTGTTCATATCTGGAATTGAGATAAGGTGGTGGTTTCGGAAATGTCTACTAAATTTATTCGAAAATAACTAAATGGTTCTAGGTGACAGACGGAGTGTTCTGCCATGACTTCACACCAGTTTTTATGTTGATGTGCAAAATTTCAAGGCTATCGGACTTTCATTTCACATTTTAGAAAAGTTATGATTATTCAACATTTTGACCTTTCGTGGGTGAGGTACTGGATGCACCACTTGAACAAGTACTAATATAAATATTGGGATTTTCAAGCTTTGAACAAGATCGAATGGAAATCGGCTTTCTATAAAAATTCTGTCTCTCTCTGTGGTCTCTGATATTACCCATATCCGAGTTCGATCTAAGTTTGACAATAACATTATGATGTACCAATTTTGGACCAAATCTCCCCGAAAGTTATTTTGCGCTCCTACCAGGACGGACACCCTTAGATCGACTCAAAATGTACTGAAACGGATTTGGAAGGACTTAGGTTTTAAAACCTTTATTTTGATGATGGTATATATCCTTTGAAGTCATTTAGCTGAGGGCATTTTACGGTTCCTTGAGATTTTTTTTAAATGTATGGCCTGTAAGTCTTTGAAATAATATCCTGAAAAAAATCTCCGAAACTTAACGAAGTTTGGCAAAGAAACTAAGTTGCCCAAAAAATTTATTAAAATAAGAACCATTATTTTCCTCTAACCCCACACCACACCGAAAATCAGTTATATGGGGCTATACAAAAAAGTGAACCTACCAAGTTTCCTGAAATCCCAAGTTATTTACCGAAGTTTGGCAAGGAATCAATGTTTTTGTGGTATATGTAGCAAAAGAGAAGTCACTCCGCTGACTTAGGGTATAAAAAACCTGTTTTCAGTTGCCACCTTTAAATAAATTTATATTTCTAGGCTAACTAGGTTTTAATATTTCTACTATTTTAATTCAATCTCATAGTGAATCACTTCGTACCATGCATTTATTAAATTCGATAATAATTCACATTAAATTTAAAAAAAGTTTTCATACAAATTTCATAAATAATCAATTTATTTCACTCAAATATTAATGCAAAAAATCACATGACAACATTTTCTTTAATAGTTTTTATTACGCTATCCCAAAATAACAAAAAAAAAAAAAAAACTATCAAATATTTATTCAAATATTCTAAGCACATCATTCATAAAACTTTCAATATTCATTTGATTTGCATATTTGAATGCCGTAGTTTTAGATGCTGCTTGCCATAAAATACATATTTTATTCAATTCAACTTTTTTATCGCTCGCTCGCTCGTTTTCCCTCTCTCACTCTCTCTCTCCCTCTGCATCAAATCAATCAATCAAAATGTAATTCAATCGAAATGTTTAACAATTCAAATGCTAATTTTGTTTTAAATTATTTACACGGCATCAGACATGGAGATGTGAGTGTGTTTTTGTATGAGAATGTGTCTGTGTGTGTGTGTGTAAAACCGCATTAATGCTGTTTGCTGCCTTCTATTACTCACCTGCTTCTAGTAGTTGATTCTAGTTACAAAAAAAAAAAAATAAAAAAAACTACACCACTTGTGAAAGTGGTAAATGTTGTTGAAAAACTAACAAAAAAACAATTGTATGTTTTTCTTCTTCTTTTCTCCCTCCCCTCCCTCAACCCCTTGAAAATAAACAAAAACCTTCATCGCAACAACAAAAATGGTCCTCGACCTTAACTCGAATACAAATTCATGGAATCAACTATAAAACCAACCCAACAAAATCAACTGTATGTGTTTGTGTGTGTGTCTTTTTATATGGATTTACATATATATGTGTGTATATGTATGTGTTTGTATTTGGTTGTGGTGGCCTTTAAAATGTTGCTCCCCCCAAACTGAAAAACTAAAACAATTGAAACGAAAAATACAAATAAATAAAAACCTTACAAAACAAACAAACATTCCGGCGAACAACATCCGGCCCACCTACCCACAAAACGATAAATAATTAAATAAATCACATTTGAATGTGATCTGGGCGCAAATGCATTTCGAAACGTGACCGCGCACACTTGCAGCACACGGTAAGTAGATTAAGTAATTTTAATTAATGACCATTTAATAAAGTCCTGGCTCAATAAAATTATTTGTTTATAGATAATATTTTCATGTGTGTGGTTTATTTGGGGATTCATTTTTTTTTTTTTTCAAATAAATTATGAAATCCCTCTGAAACGAGCATTTATTTTCTAAAATATGAAAATGGTTTTGGAATAATATATGGAAACAATATCAAGCGCCAATTGATTGACTTTCAATTAAACAATAAAAATACTTTGTAATTTTTACAAAATACCAAGAGCAGTGAGTAATTGTTAAAAAAAAAAAAATATTTTGCCAGGGATCTTATTTTTTTTTTAAGAACTCAAGGATTTTTGCTGAGATATCCTTGAATAAAAAATCTTAACTTTTTGGTCGGAAAATCTTTCAAAAATAAAAATTTGAATTTTTTCTTAAGAACTCAAGAATTTTTGCTGAGATGTCCTTGAATAAAAAATCTTGACTTTTTGGTCTGAAAATCTTTTCAAAAATAAAAATTTGGATTTATGCTCAGGCACTTTTAATAAAATATTATAAAAAATCTGTGATTGTTAGGAATTCCTTGGAAATATTTTTTAAAAATCTCATGGCCAAAAAGTCCTTGAAGAATATTCCTTAAAAAATTCTAACAACTCGCAAACTTGAAAGAATATATTAAAATGGAAAATTAATAATAGTTTCACTATTTTACTCCAAAAAAAATGATATTTGTGCGAGAGGTAGCATCAGAACTGGACCCAAGTTTTCCATTAAAAAGAAAAACACTACAATTTGCGATAAAGTTTCTGCAGATCTGACACCCTTCCCCTAAGAAACATCCCAATAATAAATCAATTGTTGAACCTAATCGCTCCTCTTTTCGAATAATCATCATAGATCTGAAACAAATATTTTCCAAAAACATAGATCTCTAAAAAGTATCGGTTGTGTTGACCTAATACCTAATTTTCCATTTCGAAAGGTTTTGTAAAATACTTGGCCCAATAAAAAATTAAATGTCTTTATTTCTTTTTTTTAATCCATGTTTCCCTGGAAGAATAACCTTGAAAATATTGTTTATAAAATTCATTGCCTGGAAGTCCATTAAGAAAACTTTCTTCTGTTTGTGTGAAGGGTAGCAAAAAACCTGGCCCTGTTTTTATAAATTCCAAGAACAATAAAATTATAATTTATGTTGGGATCAATATTTAAATGTGCGAAGCTTGTAGCAAAAGCGATATTTTCAAAATAAATTTGATACAAATACTAATCATAATCAATCTATATATATTTAAAAATATGAAAGAGTATTGAAATAACTGAATGATTGACAGAAAATAAATGCCCATACGAAACGGCCAAAGCTACAATCTTGAAATCTTGACGAGGGTCAGTCTTGGTGCGTTGGAGTGTGCTAAACTTGGTATGAGAATCAAGGTGGGAAATTATATTGGATATGTGAATGTGGTTTTGGAAATAAGTTCTGAATGTGTGATCTGTATTAAAATGTGGAAAATTTTGATTTCGGGTGAACCGATGAAGCTAGAATTTTTATACCCTCCAACATAGTATGAAAGGTATATTAAGTTTGTCATGCCGTTTGTAGCACCTCGAAATATACATTTTAGAACCCTCAAAGTATTAGCTTAAAATTCTATGTCGATTTAGCGATGTCCGTCCGTCTATCCGTCTGTGGAAATCACTCTAGCTTTCGAGCGAAATTAAGTAGGTTGATAAAATTTTACTCAAATGTATATTGTGCTGGCAGGTCTTTTGATATTGAAAATGGGCCATGTAGGTGCACGTTCTCGTATAGCCCCCATATAAGAGTACCATCCGATATTCGGTATTTTAATAATTTTAGCGACATTTTTCACCCGAATTGTTTCAAATTTGGTATTTGAAGGTCGTAATGAAAACTACAGCCTATGACAGAATATTGTCTGTGTAGGTACACGTCTTCGTAGAGCTCCCATATACCTTCCCATGTACCTTCCGATATTCGGTATTTAGCGACATTATTCACCGGAATTGTTTCAGATTTTTAATGATTTTAGCGACATTATTCACCGGAATTGTTTCAGATTTGGTATTTAAAGTTCGTAATGGATACTACAGCCTATGACAGAAAATTGTCTGTACAGGTCTACGTCTTCGTATAGCCCCCATGTAATGGTACCTCCCGATATTCGGTATTTTCATGATTTTAGAGACATTATTCACCAGAATTGTTTCAAAATTCGTATTTGAAGTTCGGAATCGTTACTACAACCTATGACAAAAAATTAACTATTCTGTACCACGTCTTTGTACAGCCCCCATATATAGGTTATCATTTGAGCGGTATTTTTAAATGGTTTTTTTTTAAATTTTTTCCAAGTTCTCTCCAAATGGTGGAGGGTATAAAAAAGTCGGACCAGCCGAACTTAGCTGCTTTTTTTACCTGCTAATTTTGATATTTGCTTTCCATGTTTGAAATCGGTATTCGATGTTTTGCAAAGGTTGTTAGATAGGCATATCAACAGATGGAGGGTAACTATGTTCTTTGTCGTCTCAAAATATCCCTATACGTGAGGCACAATGACCTCTTATTCTAATGGCTAAAGAAGGTATAATATATAATTTGTTATTAGTTTATTAAATGTCGTTTGCCGCAGTGTATTCTAGGTTTTTTTTACTGCAGACATGGATATGATTTTTACCTATGACCTTGCTGGATCGCCTATCAAGGTCTCAAGTTGATGTACAGGTTAAGATAAAAAAACTGCAAGAAACAGTCAAACGCCATAATTTTTACATTTTTTTTATTTTATTGAATGAAAGCAAAAAATGTCGGAAATAGCATTAAATTTTACAATATGTTTACATTTGTTGGAATTGGTCACCTTTAACACGAAATAGGGCCTTCAAACGGCCAATGAAATCGGCACACGCTGCCCGAATGTTGCTCTGCGGTATTTTGGCCCATTCCCGGCGAAGCTCTTGCTTGAGGTGATCGACACTTTGGTATTTCTTAGTGCCAGCCTTGCTTTCCAAAATACTCCAGACACAATAGTCCCACGGATTGGTAGGAAATGAAGCGAGGAACCTCATTTTGTAACCATTCTTGGGTGGAGCGTGCTGAGGTCTGCGATGGTCGATGGTCTGCGACACCCTCCAGAATATTTTCGCGATAATATTCGGCTCTTGCCACGGTCGATTAATACGAGCGAGAGAGCGACCATCGGCTGTTATGGCGGCTCACACCATCACCATGGCCGGCGCTTGAGTTCTGGTGGCCAACCGAAGGTGCACATTTTCAGCTGACCTCTTTGGCAAGTAAACACGATTATTCTGTTTGTTTACAAACTGCGGGACAACTAATGTTTTCTCATCGGAGAAAACCAAATTCGGCAGTTTACCTTTTCGGTCAAGCAAAGCAACTCTTTAACTCTTTGAGTGTATTTTCTTTCTGTTGCGGTGTTAGTTCTTGAACTTTTTGGAATTTCAATGGCTTTACCCCGAGCTCATTTTTCAATATTTTCCGAATGGAATATTGCGATATGTTCAGCTCACGAGTCATTTTTCGGCCACTGCCACGCGGGTTTCGATCATGCCGCTTTTTTTCTTTTCGAAGCATTTCTTCTGATATTGCTGTTTTTTCCGTCCACTTAATTGACGTCGGCATATGCTACCAGTTTCACGGTAACGAGCGATGATACGAGACACAAAAATTTTATTCACATCTAAATGATGAAGTTCTCTAACAATAGCCACTTGTGGTTTTTCAGCCAAATATAAAGAAATCACACTATCACGCTTGAATTCCATCACGAATATCTTTTTTGCTGGAAAATTCTCACCAAAATGCTTTTGTACGCTTGTAAACAATAGTATGAGCTGTCACGGGAATAATTTTAACAGCTGTCGGACGAGTGGCTTAAAAATGACAGCACTCTGAAGTTAATTGCAGTTTTTTCATCTCATCCTGTATTTAGGTTAAATTTCTCAAAAAAATCCCCTGCTGTATTTTAATTGTCTACTATCAAAATTTGATTTCGTCCATGGCTTCAAATCACATAATAAGCACTGCATATTATTTACATAAATTTCCATCTATGGTAGCTATCACAACTAATGCCCTTTCTTTATTCCATTCGCATTAATATTAATGTTCCTTAGTATCGGTGAAAACGACGCAATAGACATCCTATCACACGAAATTAATACACATTCATGTACATGTTTATGTATGAACTCAAATGTGAACGGAAGAATGTTCGCATTGGAGAAACCGACACACATGTAACAAACAACAGGCAACGTGTAAAATATGTGATAACATTCAACGTTCCGCAGAAAAAAAAACACAAGGAAGAAAAACTGAATTATGATGAAGTTATTACTAGTATTTATGATTATTTTATATCATCATCATCGTCGTCATCGTCATTGTCTTCTTTATATTCCTCTTCTGTTATGTGTTTTCAAACAGAAGCCATGGATGGGCATTGCCGTGGCTGGGAAAAATATCTGAAGCAAAACAGATGCATATTTTTTCCTTCATGGTATATATAAGTAAAGGGTGAGATGAAAAAACTGCAACCAACTTCAGACTGCTGTTATTTCTAAGCCACTGCTGTAATTTCAAAACCCCTCGTTCGACAGCTGTTAAAATTATTCCAGTGACAGCTCATTATATTGTTTACAAGCGTACAAAAGCATTTTGGTGAGAATTTCCCAAAAAAAAGTTATTCGTGATGGAATTGAAGCGTGATAGTGAGATGTCTTTATATTTGGCTGGAAAACCACAAGTGGCTATCGTTAGAGCACTCCAGCATTTAAATGTGAATAAATCTTTTGTGTCTCGTACCATCGCTCATTACCGTGATACTGGTAACGTATCCCGAAGTCAAGGAAGTGGACGAAAGAAAACAGCAACATCAGCAGAAATGGTTCGAAAACTAAAGAAGAGCGTCGTAGTGGCCGAAAAATGGCTCTTGAGCTGAACATATCGCAATATTCCATTCGGCAAATATTAAAAAATGAGCTCGAGGTAAAGCCATTGAAATTCCAAAAAGTACAAGAACTTACACCGCAACAGAATGAAAAGAGACTTAAAGCAGCTAAAGAGTTGCTTGGCTTGACCGAAAGTGGTGAACTGCCGAATTTGGTTTTCTCCGATGAGAAAGCATTCGTTGGCCAGCAGTTTTTAAACAAACACAACGATCGTGTTTGCTTGCCAAAGAGGTCAGCTGAAAATGTTCACCTTCGGTTGGCTAACAGATGCTGTCATGATGCTGGTGTGGGCTGCCATAACAGCCGATGGTCGCTCTTCGCTCGTATTTATCGACCGTGGCATCAGAATAAATGCCGAATATTATCGCGAAAATATTCTGGGGGGTTTATTAAAGCCTTGGTCACGCTAACATTTTGGCCGCAGACCTTGGACATTCCAACAGGACTCAGTACCATCGCACTCAGCACGCTCCTCCCAAGAATGGTTACAAAATGAGGTTCCTCCCTCGATTTCCAGCTCACAATGGCCACCAAAATCTTCGGATACCAATCCGTTGGACTATTGTATCTGGAGTATTTTGGAAAGCAAGGTTGGCACTAAAAAATACCATAGTGTCGATCACCTCAAGCAAGCGCTTCGCCGGGAATGGCCCAAAATACCGCAGAGCAACATTCGGGCAGCGTGTTTGAAGACCATAATTCGTGACCAATTCGAACAAATCTAAACTTATTCTAAAACAAGTAAGCAAAGGCTATAGCCGTGCGGTGCCGACCCTGTGATACCCTACAACACTACAGTATGTTAGAACACCCTTATGTCCAAATCCATTTTGGAAAATTTCGCTTTTGAAATTATATCACCGACCACTCCCAGATATTACCCTTAGCATTTGCCCAATATTTACGAATTCCGTCGTGCTGTTAGTTGTTGTGGTCCATTTTACAGCTAAATATAATCCAATGGTCTTCCAAAATTCTAGGATTCTTCCCTGTCCTTAACTCTCTTCTCAGGCGTCTCGATTGGCTTCAATTGTGTGATCAGGATTTTTTTCTCTATTTTTTGTTCATTTGAACCCCTACATATTTTGCGATCATCTTCAAAAGCAAAAGGCCCCTTTGTATTTCCAAATTTAAACTCATTTATATTTCCTGTAGAGCAACTGCAAAATTAGGAAATTTTTCAGTTTTTGGTCCAAAAACAATAGAGTTTTATTCTGACCCTATCCCCACCTCCATTTTCAATTTCGTGATGATTGGGCCATAATTGCGACCTGGAGCGTGATTACAAATTAACATGGACAGACGGACGGACGGCCATACTCAGCTAGATCGACTCAGCTCGGCGATATAGGAAGATGCAATATTTCGAGGTGTTACATAATTTTTGGCCCAATCAAGTTGTGTTGTAGGGTATAATTTGATGCTATTTCCGATTTTTTTGTTTTCAATTAAAACAAGTTAAAAAACGTAAAAATTTTGGCTTTTGACTTTGTTGCATTTTTTTTATCTCACCCTGCACATATGTATGTGCCAACAACTACGGTTATTATAAGTTAATCCCAATCACAGTGGTACGCCAGGGAAGATGAGTTCATATTCCACTGAAATAGTAGAATTTGTAGAAAAAAAATCTTCTCTTTGATAACTCATTTTTCAAAGGTGGCTTAAGATTACGCGAAATTCAACCTACTTTTACTTTCCTTTGAACTTTTGGCTTCCTTTTCTCTCCCCTAGAAATCCCTCCACTTCTCCCCCCATTCCACTGTGCCACTTATGGCAACCACCGGCCCTAATAACCATAACAACAACGGCAACGTTCAAGTAATCTAAACAACATCAGTCATCAACAGCAGCAGTGGCAGCGACAGCATCCGACAACAACATATGGTGGCAGTTCTCTTGACTGGTTCGCCGGCTCTCCTGTGATGTTACACAAGTTTTATAACCTGGCAACAGGACATGGCCTCCATCTGCAAATAATGACATTCTTCACAAGAGTCAATTTGCTGCTGCTGTTGTTGTTGGTGTTGCTGTTAAAACATTAAACCAAAGTCAAACCACGTTACAGCCATTCTCATTCGGATTGCAACGACATGGACTATTTCCGGCTAAGAAAAAAAGAAGGAATTTAGAAAGAGAAGGGAAAAAACAACAACAAAACATCTTCAGGTTTCCTTGTTTTCTCACCCAACAGGAAGTCCCCCCCGGTTGTTATGGCTGCCTTTCAAGTTCAAAGTCTTTGAAGGGAACACGACAGCAGCAACACCAACAACGACAACAACAACCACTCACAGGCACCATACGGTGGATAATCGATGTTTGAATCTCATATTGTGTTACCAGGACATTACATACCAGCACCTCCATGGCTTTGATTTGATGTGAAGAACATGTTTTTTCCTGGAAATATTTTTTTTTTCGTTCGGTTCTTCTTAAAGTGCAATTAAAATACGGTGTGCTTAAAGACCTTTGAGTATAATCGACTGAGACTATAATTTCACACTCTTGCCGTTAGGAGAGATTTTGAAGTACACATATATCTTAGATAAATAGGATTTAGTACTTCTTCTCTTTTTATACCCTCCACCTTGAAAAGGAGGATATATTAACTTTTTCATTCCTAACGTCCTTCTAATGTCCCTAATTATATACAAGCCTCCAATAAGAATAACTCCCGATATTCGGTATTTTGATGATTTTTACCACCTTTTTTACACGGATTTGTCTAAAGATTGGTATTTGTAGGCTATAATGGGTTATATCTCCGGTGGCGAAACATTGTATGTATAAGTCCACATTTTCGTCCAGCCCCCAATAAAAATAACCCCCGATATTCGGTATTTTGATGATTTTTACCACATTTTTCCACGGATTCGTCTAAAGATTGGCATTTGAAGGCCATTATGTGTTATATATCCGGTGGCGAAATGTTGTATACATAGGTCCACGTTTTGGTATAGCCCCCACATAAATGTACCTCCCAATTATCTGTATTTTGATAATTTTCATCACATTTTTTCACGAAAGAAAAAAGAGTTGTTATTTGTAGGCCATAATGGGTTAAGTCTCCGGTAGCGAAACATTTTATGTATAGGTCCACATTTTCGTATAACCCCCCCAATAAGAATACCTCCCGAAATTCGGCATTTTAATGATTTTCGCCACATTTTTCCACGGATTTGTCTAAAATTGGTATTTGTAGTTTTTAATGGGTTGTAGTTACGGTTGCGGAACGTATTATATATAGGTCCACGCTTTGGTATAGATCCCATATAATGGCACCTCCCAATCCCAGAAGCTGTAGACCCATATTTTGCATTTACAGTCGAATCCAAATATTATGATCTGTCATGTTTAACTAGATCGTGCTAAAATTTTGAAAATGTTGAGGAGTGAAGGAGTGAACATCTATGAGACCCTAGGTATATTTGGACCAAATCCGTTTCAGGACATTTGGAGTCGATCTAGCGATGTCCGTGTGGCTAACTGGCGGGTACGCACGATAACTCTCGAAGGTAGAATCCGATTTGATCCAAATTTGCCACATCGTAATATTATTGTCAAAATTAGATCGAGTTCGGATATGGGAAATATCCACTCCTTCTGGTACCTCCCCAAAAAGGTCGACATTTTCAAAAATATTTTACTGCACGGAAAGAGAAAGGATAATCCGATTTTTTGCTGATTAAATTTTTGAATCAGTGCTAGGTCAGGTACGAAAATGGGCAATATCGTACCGCCCAATCCAGTACCTCCCCAAAAAAACGAAAAATTTTAACTTTAAAGTCAAAGTTATGACTCTTATAAAATGTGATGTAAAACTCCGATTATTTTCAAATTACACACATCGCAATATTTTTAGTAACCAAAGGCATGGTGTAAAGATGGAATATATCGGTCTACTCCTTCTGGTTCCTCCCCACAAATGGTCAAAATTTTGAAAAACTATGAAGCTCTTAATACACTAAATTAATATCCGATTCCACTTTGACCTGGCATATCTGAACATTAAATGAAGTATGGAAATGGAATAGTTCGGTCGACTATAATTAGTATCTCACGCGCATTTTACCATTTTCTAAAAATTAATAAGTTAAATCGGGAGGTGCTTTTAAGTAGACTTCACTCCGACATAGTGGCCTACGTTGAAGATTATCTGCGAGGGGGCAATATGCCAAATGAAGGTGAAACCAATTGAAAAATGTGACCAAGATCCCGGAAATAGCTGAAATCAGAGGATACCTTGATAATTTTTTGCAAGCATGGTTCCTTTTTACTAGGAACTCAAATTACCAAAATTTCGCGAAATTGGTATGAACAAGTTAAAAATTATTAGGTTTGGCGACAGCTGTATACGCTCAGCCTAAGCCAGTTTATTAAAATATATTTTGACTTACATTATGATTATTCAAAATGTTAATCCTTTATGGATGAAATACCGAAGGAGTAGACCAATATTATCTACTTTTTCATATTTTTGAAAATTATTTAAATATGCAAGAGGTACGAGATATAGTGCCAAAAACTACTCCACGTCATCTAACACTAATAAAAATTTTGGAATGTGCAAAATTTAAAGGAAATCATCAATTTATTACCAATTTTTTGGAAAAAATTGTTAATTATAATGTTAACCTTTTGTGAGGGTAGATCACTGGTTGAAAAAAAAAAATATTTAGATATACCAATTTTAAAAAAATCGCCAATTTGATTTGCAAGTTATTAGAGATATAAATATTAAAAATTGTGACTCTTTGTGGGAGAGGTACCAGAAGGGGTAGGCCGATATACATCATCTTCAAACCAGATCTTGTGTTGATAGAATTATTGGGATGTGGGGAGTTCGAAAATAATTGGATGTCCGTTTCGCGATTTTATGAGCGTCGCGGTTTTTCAACATTTTTACCCTTTGTGGGGGAGGTATCAGAAGTAGTGGATCGATATTTATCATCTTCACATTAGATCTTATATTAGCAGAAATATTTCAAATTTGAGGATAATTGTATACTTATTTCGCATTTTATGAGAATTATAGTTATTAAAACATTTGACCCTTTGTGGGGGTGGTACAAAATGGAGTGGACCGATATTGACTATTTTCGCATCTGACTTAACATGGATACAAATATGGGGATTTGCAAAGTTCCAACAAAATCGGATGATTTGTTCTTATTCTATATGGTAAAAATGTTTACTTTTTGACATTTTGTGCGGCCATTCCAGAAGGAATGGATCAATGTGTCCATCTTGGCAGCAGATCTTGGGTTGATAAAAATATTGGGATGTGTGAAATCTGAAGAGAATCGGACTCTTACATCACATTTTATAAGAGTTTTGGGGGAGGTATCAGATGAAGTGGACCGATATGGACCATCTTCGAACTCGATCTAAGTTTGTCAATAATATAACGAAGTACCAAGTTGGGATCAAATCGGAAACTACTTTCGAGAGTTATTTTCCGCACCAGCCAGCCAGACAGTCAGAAGACGGACGGACGGACACCCCTAGATTGACAAATGTCCTGAAAGTGATTTGGTCAAAAGAGATCTAGAGTCTAAAACTTGTTATTTCGATGGCTTTTTGGCTGTATCAAATGATATATACCCTCTGTAAACATATGGCTGGGTGTATAGAAATATGGCCAAAATATAAAAAAGTAAAAACGGGATGTACTCTTATATGGAGGCTAAACTAATATGTGGACCGATACGACCCATAATGTGTACACATGATTTTTCAGATAATCCCTAGGCCTGTATCGAACTTAAGCTCTATTTTAAATTTTGCGCAGCATAGCTCAAAATATTTGGGGCCCTAAAAAGTTCGGTCTGGGAACTCAAAACCCTTTCGGGATATTGACCCACTAACCGAATACTATCACCTTCACTTAAAATTTCGCACCCACCAGGTTGGAATTGTGTAATTGTTTTGTTTTAAAATTTCCAAATCGCTAACCAACCAAAATGGATTATTTCTTTAAAATTCGTTAATAATTTCTCCATTTAATTCCTCTCAAGCATTTTCAAAACTTATTCATTACACACTTGACTAGCATTCCTTTAAATAATATCATATTTAAAAATATTTATATTGCTATTATACTCTTGAGAGCAGCGGCAGATAATGATAGCATAAAAACATGAATTTTTCTTCTTAGAGCGTGGAAAGTTAACAGGAATGAATATTCGTCCGGAACCTCACATTAGATATTCGAAGAATGTGTGTTTTGTGTATTTTTTTGGGAGGCTAACATAAATTTAATTATAAGCGTAAAATTATGCTTTAAGAGAGCGAGAGAGAGAGAGAGTGGTTAGATGGCTGGCTACTCATGAATGACTTCCATACAAATTCATAATTGCTTTTTAAAATGAAAATGAAAATACTTTTCCAAACAATTCGAGCAAACCATAAATTAGGGGGAGTTGCAAAACAAAAACTAATGACATAGAGCAGTGACAAATATACAGACTATGTGAGGATGGATATTAAAGTTTAATGTAAATAAATTAAATGGAAAATGGAGGTTTGAAATATATTTCTATTTAAAGTTAGAAAATGTATTTGAAAGAGATACAAAGTATCAGTCGGTTTTGCCGATAGGTGAATACCCTCAGCCAATGTTCGATTTTTTAAATATATTTTGACTTATGTTATGATTATTCAAATTATTGACCCTCTATGGAATAGGTTCCGAAGGAATGGGTCAATATTTTTCATTTCGTAGCGGATCTAAACAAATATGATATAAATATTGCGACGTGCCAATTTTGGACTACATTGATTACTTTCTGTCACTTTATATGAAATATGTGCCAGTTTTTATAAAGTGTTGAAATGTGCGTGAGGTGGACAGAAGTATTCCATTTTCATGCTTCATCCAATACAGATAAAAATATTGGTATTGCCAAATTTTGAAAGAAAATCGAACATTTATATCCAATTTTATGCGAAATCATAAATTCCGAAAAATTCCAATTCACCTCATATTTCTGGTTGAGAGATAGATATAGCAAATTGCAAAGAATCGCTGACTTGTTTCGCAGGTTATGACAGACAAAAATATTTAAAATTGTGACCCTGAGTGGGTGAGGTACCGGAAGGGGTTCGCAGATATATAAAATCTTCAAAAGAGACCATATGTTAGCAATAATGTTTGTATATGAAATTTGAAGAGAGTTATATGCTTATAAAGTTTTCTTTGAGCGTTTTGTTTCTCAAACCCTATGTTGGAGAGGTACCAGTAGAAATCGTCCAATCTCTACCATTTCTATAACACATCTTATGTTGATAGAAATATTGAGATGTATGTGTGGATAGAATCTGAGGTTAATTTTGGGTTTTATAAGCTTCATGCATATTCAAAATTTTGACCCTTTCTGGGCAGGTTCCAGCAGGAGTGAGCTGATACATCCCATCTTCATAGCAGATCTTGTTAGTAGAAATAATGAGATGTGTGAAATATGAAGAGTACCGGATGCTTATTTTGAATTTTATGATCGTTATGGTAATTCAAAATTTTAATCCTTTGTGGGGAGGTACCATAAGGAATGGTCTGATCTCTACCATCTTTATAACAGATTTGGTGTCGATAGAAATATTGTTATGTGGCAAGTTTGAAGGGAATTGGATGTTAAATTCGTGTTTCATGGATATCCAAAATTTTGACCCTTTGTGGGAAAGGGTACCAGAAGGACTTTACCGATATATTCCGTTTTCAAACCAGACCTTGGGTTAATAAAAACATTGTGAGGTGTGTAATTTGAAGACAATCGGACTCTTACATCACATTTTCCAAGAGTTAAAATTTTTCAAAATTTTGACGGACAGAAGAAGTGGACCGATACATCCCATCTTCACAGCAGATCTTATGTTAGTATAAATAATGGCATGTATGAAATATGAAGAGTACCGGATGCTTATTTCGGATTTTATGACCTTTTGGTTATTCGAAACTTTGACCCCTTATGAAGGAAGGTACTAGAAGGAATGGTCCTATCTTTGCCATCTTCATAGCAGATCTTTTGTTGATAAAAATAATTGAGATGTGCCAAGTCTGAATGGAATCGGATGTTAATTTGGCGTTTTATAGGCTTAATGGATATTCAAATGGTTGACCTTTTGTGCGGGAGGTACCAGAAGGAGTGCACCGATATATCCCATCTTTACACCAGACCTTATGTTAATAAAAATATTGTGATGTGTGTAATTTAAAGACAATCGGACTCTTATATAATATTTTATAAGAGTTAAAATTATTAAAAATGTTGACCATACCGGAAGGGGTAGACTGATACATCCCATCTTCACAACAGATCTTGTGATAGTAGAAATAATGGGATGTGTGAAATATGAAGAGTACCAGATGCTTATTTCGCTTACTTATTTATTTCATTCAAAACTTTAACCCTCTGTGGGGAAGGTATCAGAATAAATGGTCCGACCTCTACCATATTCGTAACAGATTTTGTATTGATAGAAATATTTACATGTACCAAATTTGAATGGAATCGGATGTTAATTTCGCATTTTACAAGCTTCATGGATTCTCAACATTTTGACCCTTTTGTGTGGGAGGTACCAGAAGGAGTACACCGATATATTCCATCTTCACGTCAGATCGTGGGTTAATAGAAATAGAAATAGTAATTTGAAGAGAACCAGATACTTATTTCGAATTTTATAAGAGTCAAAATGTTGACCCTTTGTGGGGGAGGTACTAGAAACAATGGACACACATTGTCAATTTTCATAACGGGGCTACCACTGATGCAAATATGTATTAGGATTTTCAAAGTTGTTCAAAATAGGATTATAATTTCTTTTTCTTTCCAGTAAAATATTTTCTTTGAACATTTCGATTTTTTGTGGGAAGGTACCAGAAGGAGTTGGCTAATATTATCCATCTTCGAACTATATCTAAGTTTGACAATAATATTACGATGTATCATGTTTGGGCTAAATCGGATACTCCCTTCGAGAGTTATCGTGCACACCAGCCCAACAGATAGACAGGCGGACATCGCTAGATCGACTCAAAATGCCCTGAGATGGTTTTGGTCGAAAGAGACCTAGGATCCAAAACCGTTATTTCGATGGAGGCAAGTTTTAGCTGTATCAAATTATAAATACCCTCTTCAGACATATGGATGAGAGTAAAAAATTTTTTATAGATTACAGTGTTTTTCTGGATAATTTACTTAATACCATTTTTAAATTAATGTATCCCTTCTGGCAAGAATAACCCTCCCCTCCCCCCTCTACACTCCTTAGAAACAATGCAAACGAAAATTTACTTTATCAATTTGAAATTGCCATTTTTCTTTATGTTTTCTAAAGCATTTAACACGAAGTGCAGCGCATGCAGATGAACGTTTATTAGCGTTCTCAGCATGTCATACATTACAATGAACCCCTCCAGCTACGAACTGGTGATGCTGGTAGTGGTAAAACTTGTGTTTGAATGTCATTTGTGTCAGACAGAACAAAAGAGGTTAAATTCCCCTCTCCCCTACCTCTTCCCCGAACACTTTGATTACATTGCAAATGCCCTCCCTCAAAGATCTAACTAATTTTGATGGTGTTGGCAGCAAGTGTAGCAAGTAAATTACAGATCATTTATTTAAACCAACCGTCGATTTCATTGACACATTTGCAGGGGAATATATTTCACATGTAACACACACATACACATGTCATGTGGCTCATATGTATGTGTACCACACATAATATCTTATTGTACATCTCACTTTGAGTGATGCTGCAGATTTCCCCAAATGGGAACGAACGCCAAAAACAAAATAAAAAGCAACCACACATTTTAGCGAAGCATGCAAATGAGATAAAGTGCAAATCGTCATCATCAGCAGCATCAGCTTCATCCTCATCGAAACCCTTTCAACCGAAAGTTGTGGCATCAAAACTACACCATCATCAGTTACACGAACATTAAAACTATTCTACCTGTTAGATGACATTTTCACGGTAACCGTAACCTTGAATGTCCTCTGAATTTTCATCAACATGTTTTTGTTTTTTTTTTCTTCTTTTGTTTAATATTGCACTGTGGGATTATCTACTAATCCGTAATGATAATAAAAAACCAAAAATAAAATATTTTCAAAATGTCAGAGTTCATTTTTTATAAATAACTGATTCGAAAAGCATTGTAGCTATTCGCGATATACTGGAAATGTTGGCCCTTTTCACAAAAACATATAAAAGACCGATCGCCCTATTTCGTATACTATAGATAATTTATTGAGAACTTTTTAGAGTGACTACAAAATCGGCTCTATGAATGTTCTTTTTTTAGCCCACTCTTCCACAAAACGAACCTAAACAGGTTATATTTTTCTACAAAATTCTACAAAAAATTTGATATTTCTCGACGACATTAAAAATTCCAGAATCCGCAAAAAAATGTACGGCGAAATATAATTTGTTAGGGATGTTCTTAAAGAAAAAATACTATAATAAAATCAAATTATAATATAAACCACTGGAGATATGATATATATAGGTCTAAAACATATTATCGGTGCTATTACTAAGTGTTTCCCATGTCATTTTGACCTTTGGAGATGTATGTGATTTTTAAGGTTTGCTTTTCTAAATTGTTGGTGGGTTTTTTGATATCTCCTATAATATTGTCCGCTAAATTAATAATATAAAAAATTTGAAATTTATAGAAACAATTTAAAAATATTAGTTGGTTTTGCCGACAGATGGATACCCTAGAATGATATATTTCATATTCACATCAGATCTCATGTTGCGATAAATATTTAGATACTCCATGAATCTCTAATTTGTTTCGCAAGTTATGAGAAATATAATTATTGCAAGTTGTGATCCGTTTTGGGGGGAGGTGCCAGAAAAAACTAGCTTACTTGTATAATTCTTATTTCGCATTTTATGAGCTTTTTTATTAACAAATGTTGATCCCTTTGTGGGGAGGTACTAGAAGAAGTGGTCCGATACCTATCATCTTCAGACCGGATCTTGTGTTTGTAGAAATATTCGAATGTATGAAGTTTAGAATGAGCATTTTATGAGCGTTTTGGTAATTGGCAAGTAAAAAAGCTGTAAGTTCGGCCGGGCCGAACTTTTAATACCCTGCACCATTTGGAACAATTTTGACAATTTCCAAAAAAAATAAATAAATAAAATAAAATCCGTTAAAAATTCTGTTAAAATCTTGAAATACCGAATGCCTATACGACGACGTGGACCTGCATAGGCAACTTGAAGAAAAATTTGTTTATAATGTAGCTAAAATCATCAAAACACCTAATATAGGGGGTACCGATATATGGGGGCTATACGAAGACGTGGACCTGCACAGACAATTTTCTGGCATGGGCTGAAGTGTCCATTACGAACTTCACATGCGAAATTTGAAACAATCCCTGTAAATAATGTCGCTAAAATCATCAAAATACCGAATTTTGGGGGGTACGGTATATGGGGGCTATACGAAGACGTGGACCTACATTGCCCATTTTCTGTTTTATGCTGCAGCATCTATTACGAACTTCAAATGCCAACTTTGAAACGATTCCGGTAAATAATGTCGCTCAAATCAGCAAAATACCGAATATCGGGGGTATGGTATATGGGGGCTATACGAAGACGTGGTCTTACCTGGCCTACATTGCCCATTTTCTGTTTTATGCTGCAGTATCTATTACGAATTTCAAATACCAAATTTGGAACGATTCCGTTAAATAATGTCGCTAAAATCATCAAAATACCGAATATCGGGGGGTACCGTTATATAGGGGATATACGACCTACATAGATTATTTTCTGTCTTAGGCTGTAGTATCCATTACGAACTTTAAATGCCAAATAAACAAAATTCCGGTGAATAATGTCGCTAAAATCATCAAAATAACGAATATCGGGAGGTACCGTTATATGAGGACTATATGATAACTTTGACCTACATGGCCCATTTACGAACTTAACCTGGCTACTGGCAAAATATACATGTGTGCAAAATTTTAGCCTTCTATCTCAATTTGTTCGAAAGATGATGCGTGATTACAAAAGACAGACAGACGGACAGACATACATGGCTAAATCGTCTTAGAATTTTACGCTGATCAAGAATATATATACTTTGTTGGGTCTGACATGAGAATTTCGAGGAGTTACAAACGAAATGACAAAATTAATATACCCTCCATAGTTTGGTGGAGGGTATAAAAATGTTAATCCTATGTGTTGGGTCTGGTACCTCCCAGTGGATCGATATACTTCGAATTAACACAAGATCTTGTGTTGATAGAAATATTGAGGTGAAAGCAATTAGAAGACATTCGAACTATTATTTCACTTTTTAAAGAGCCATAATTAATCGAAATGTTGGTCTTTGTAGGGAAGGTATCAAAAGAAGTGGGCCGTTACAGCTCCCATATATATCTTCGTCCGATTTGCCTTTTATTGTGCACCACACGTGTAATAATAGCCCGAACAGTATGGAATTTTGCACATACAACCAAATTATGCCTGAAAATAAATATGCCAAATTTGATCGAAATCGGTTCAGATTTAGCTATAGCTCCCATATATTTTTTTGCATCCAATTTGTTATTTTCGTCCTCCGCAGCCGAAATATGCACTCTGTAACAACAATATTTGGGGAAATATAGCAAATACAGCACAGAAATACATTTGCTAAATTTAATCGAGATCGGTTCAGATTTGGATATAGCTCCCATATATAACTTCGTCCGATTTACCGTTTGTTGTGCACCAAACGTCTAATATTTGTCCAAATGGAATGGAATGTGGCACTTACAACCGAATTGAGTCTAGAAGCTAGTATGTCAAATTTGGTGAAGATCGGTTCAGATGTAGCTATAGCTCCCATATATACTATTCATCCGATTTGTTATATTTATTATTCACAACCGTAATATGCACTCCTTAACAACTATATTCAGGGAAATATATCAAATACAGGTAAGAAATATCTTTGCCAAATTTTATCGAGATCGGTTCAGATTTGGATATAGCTCCCATATATATCTTTATCCGATTTCAAATTAATTGTGCACCAAAAGGCCAATACATGTCCGAATTTAAAAGATACAAATGCTTCGGCATATTAAGTCCTTTGAACTTTAAATTATAATTATAATCATAGCGTGTATGATTGAATTCTCCCATATAAACTTTTAATTGTTATGTGGAGCTCTACTAAATTAGCAAAGTGGTGTAGGGTATCATAAAGTCGGCCCGCCCGACTTTAAGACTTTCTTTACTGGTGTTTGGTATGTAGAAGGTCCTACATTCAATATATTTATACGTTTACAAGATTAAAGAGTTCAGTGCGGATGTCTACGTTTTCCAACTAATAAATAGAATTTAGTTTTCGAAGGGGAGCCCAAGTTGATTTCGGAATATAAATCTTTCAGGAAGATGCCTTCGAAGTTGGAATTTAATAAAAAATGCTCGATTCTGTAACACTGGTCCGAATTATTTGATCAATACCTTCCAATCAAAAGAGGTTTTTTTTGTTTAATTAGAATTTTATTTTCGAAGTCGACTCGAAATGGCTAACTCTCACAGCATATTTTCCCTCTACCTCAAAGCTTTCATTTTTCTTGGGTTTATATATTAAATTCTATGTCGCTGCCATAACTGTACCTCAACACTGTAGTCCGATTATTGTGGTTAGTTTGCCGTCAAATAAAAATAAAACTAAACGGAAGATAAAAACTTATTAATGTGTCAATGCAGATGTCATTTTCAGAGGTTTCAGGGTATTTCTTGTTTTCTTCTTTGCCTCTCACACTCAGCCACCATTTCTTGCTTTGTGGCTAATGGTTTCGGCCGAGTAGACCTAAGAGCTTTGGGTATTTCTTGTTTGGCTTTGG
This sequence comes from Musca domestica, assembly GCF_030504385.1. Lineage (NCBI taxonomy): Eukaryota > Metazoa > Arthropoda > Insecta > Diptera > Muscidae > Musca > Musca domestica. Next base: position 39,846,636 of record NW_026712249.1, read on the forward strand.
TCGTTTACAGAAAAAAAAAAAAAAACAAATTCGCCTTTGATGTCTTGTCAAGTACACTGGATGGGTTAAGAGCCATAAGTGGATCGTATAAATGTCGGCAATAAAATGCGCCGTTCAAAAATTGGGGTCACCTTTTTTGAATTGTCCATTTTTATTTTTAGTTAACAATTAAAACAAATTCATGGCTCTTAAATTTTTATTCGAATTTATTAAAATCGTAAAAGACTATTACAGTTTGATACCTCAATTACCAAAAAGTCTTAGTTCAAGTAACTTCAAAACATTCCTTATTTGACCAAGAGATTGTAAGTTCTTTCTAATTTCCTACAATATAGGTAGCCTGAATTGGAAACAACTTCCAATTGGTATTTAGGTATTTGGTATTTAGTATCCAATTTAAGCCACTACCGAAAGAACTTTTTTCCAATTTTTTTCTTCGAAAGAAAACTTTGTTTCTTCGACAAACAAGCGAAGCAAAACGAATGGAATTTAAATTCATTGTCGAAAACTTTTAAGTTTACAATACAACAATAGCAACAACAACAACGAAATTTGCCAAAGAAAAAATCTAATTCATTTTAAGTTGGTTTCTGTGGTATTCTCTGTATTCATGCGTAAATCCAATGAGACGAGTCACACAGACACACTCACCCACACGCACACCATCAGGAGTTATATAATTGAATTTATTATTTAGGATTAAGTTTATTGTGATGTTGTGTGTCGGCTCCAACTTTCGGTGGTTCGAGAGGTTTAAAGTGATTTTTGTTGTAGTTGTTGTTGTTGCCGCTGTGCGGTTGAATAATGAAATAATTAAATGCAGTGCTGCTACAGACTAAACACAAAGCACCACAGATTTTTATTTTAGTATCGGTAGACCACATCGAACACAAACGATTTTTTGTTGAGGCTACTGTCGTTGTAGTTGTAGTTCAAGCGAATATTTTTTCACAAGCCATGAATGAATGAATGGCAAACAATAACATTCATTTAAATTTAATGATGATGCTTCAGAAAATGGAATTAACATTTTTGATTTCGGTTTAAAAATTGAAAAGTGTTTATTTTTATCGGTCGTTGTCATTGGTGTGGAGATTACATTTTCGGGGATAAAAAAAATTTGGCACTATCTCTTCCAACCAATGAATTATGAAATACTGCTTTCTTTGTGGTTATGGTAAAAAAATTAAAAAAAAAACTTTTCATTTAGAAAAATACTAAAAATAATAATAATAGGAAAGCTGAAAATTAAATTAACAATATATGTATATCCTCCACCATGAGGAAATTAAAATATCGGAGATGTTAATCCACCTGCTCCAAACTTTGGTTTCTAACAGTCCTTGACGACCAAAAACGCAAATTTCCTTAAAATCGGGGTTACGGAATCGGAGCCGTAGTCTGAGACTTTGAGTCAGGGTCGAAAAATTTTTGTTGATTCGGAAAAATGACTCGACTGCAGCTCCAAGTGATACCCTGCATCTTATCATTTTATTTTCGCCAACAAAAAAACATCTTCGACCCTAATGAAATATATATTCTTGTTCAACATTGTAATCACGCTATCCTTCGAACGAATCTGTATTTTGTTAGTAGGCTGGTTCAGTTTGTAAATGAACAAAGTCGGTCCTAATTTTAGTATATCCACCACAAAAACACACATTTATTTTTTTTTTTTTTCTTGAGAATGAAACCGAAATCTACATTTTCAGGCAAATCGATTGAAAATATGACCAAAGTCCTCGCCATAAATAAAATAAGGGGCTATCTATGTATTAGGCAGATATCAAAAAATTTTGTTTTGTCAGTAGTGTTTCTAACCAATACGAATTTAAAATGCCAAAATTTGGAAAAAAAAAGTCAAATAGTACCAGTCGGTTTTGCCAACAGACGAATACTCCCAGCCTTGAATTAGGATTATTCAAACTGTTGACCCTTTATGGGGGAGGTTCCGAAGCAGTTGGCCAATATCGACCAATTCGTATCTGATCTAAGACTAATTTAAATATTACATCGTGACAGATTTGGACTATAACGACTACTTCCTGTACTTTATATGAGATATTTGCAAATATTTGGAAAATTTGGAAATATGCGTGAGATAAGAGAAATAGCGGACCTAGGTATTCCATTTTCATACTACATCTAATACAGATAAAAATATTGGTATGTGAAAAATTTGAAGGAAATATAACATTTATATCAAATTGTATGCGAAATTTTTAATATTTAGAGGTAAAGAACCGCCGACTTGTTTCGCAAGTTATGACAGATATAATTATTGAAAATTGTGACACTTTGTGGGTGAGGTACCAGAAAGGGTTCGCAGATATACATAATCTTCACAACAGATCTTGGTTAGCAAAAGAGTTTGTATTTAGGAAGTTTAAGGAGGTGGATGGATGTAATTGGACGCTTATTTCGCTTTCTTTGGACGTTTTGTTTTTTTTTTTTAAATCTTGAATCCAATGTGGGTGAGGTACCAGGAGAAATGGTGCGATCTCTACCATATTTATTACATATCTTGTGTTGACGGAAATATTGAGATTTATCATGTCTGAATGGAATCGGACGTTATTTTCGCGTTTTGTGAGCTCCATGGATACTCAAAAGTAGGGGACGTACCAGGAGGAGTGGACCGGTATATCCCATCTTCACACCAGACCTTGGGTTAATAAATATATTGTAATGTGTGTAATTTGAAGAGAACCGGATGCTGATTTCGTTTTTTTATGAACGTTTTGGTTATTCAAAACTTTGACCCTTTGTGGGGGAGGTACCAGAAGGAATGGTCCGCTATCTACCCTTTTTATAACAGATCTTGTGTTGATAGAAGTAATGAGATGTGCCAAGTCTGAATGGAATCGGATATTATTTTCGTGCTTTATGAGCTTCATGAATATTCAAAATGTTGACCCTCTGTGGGGAAGTTGCCAGACAGAGTGGATCGAATTCGATGTAATTTTTATAATATTATTACGATGCACTAAGTTTGGGCAAAATCGGATACTCCCTTCGAGAGTATTCGTTCGCACCTCCCAGACAGACAGGCGGACGGACAACCCTAGAAGACTCCAAATATCCTGAAACGTATTTGATCCAAAGAGACCTGGGGTCTAAAATCGTTAATTCGATGAGGCACGTCCTGTTCGTATTAAACGATATACATCTCTAGCCATATGGCTGAGGTTATGAAAATATTACTTCAATATTGTAAGTCAAATTGAAAAATTCGTATGCTATAATAAATATGACAAAAAATAAAAAATTATTACAGATTTATTAGCATCCTTTTATGCGATTTTTCTAGATATTCTAAGTTAGTGAGAAGTGCCAAAATCCATCCAGCCGCTCTAGACTTTTCAGCAGGTATTAAAAATGATTCGCGGTTTAATAGAAATTTTCGTATTTTTATACCTTCCATCTTGAAAAGGAGGGTATATTAAATTTGTCATTCTATTTTCAACACCTCTAAATAATTTAACGATGTTCGTCTGTCTGCTAAAGTCACGATACAGCCCACATTATTTGACGTAGAACTTCAAAATTTTGTAGAACATTTTGTATTGTGTCTAGGATGATTGGTACTGAAATTCCCGATATTCGGTATATTGATGATTTTCGCCAGATTTTTTTTTTTTTTTTTGGTGCTTGTCTAAAATTGGTATTTGTGATGGTGATGAAACATTGTATGTATAGGTCCACGTTTTTGTATAGCCCCCATATAACGGTAACTCCCCATATTCTGCATTTTGATGATTTTTGCCACATTTTCTCACGGATTTGCCTAGAAATATTCAAGAAGATTTGGTCGATGACAATCTTTAAAGTATAAAATTGTGTATAGAGGTTCCCTTTTTGTATGGCCCCCACATGACGGGCTTACCCATTTTATAGTTTTTTTTTTTTTTTTTTTTTTTTTTTTTGAATAGCTTTACAGCTTTATCAAAACGGTCTTACTGGTATTTATACCCTACAACACTATGTGTTGGGGGTATTATAAGTTTGATTGGGCCAAAAATTATGTATCACCTCGAAATATTGGTTTCCCACATAGGAAAGTATATATAGATCTTCCTAGCTCGCCGAGCTGAGTCGATCTAGCTATGTATGTCCGTCCGTCCGTCTGTCCATGTTAATTTGTAATCACTCTACAGGTCGCAATTATGGCCCGATCTTCACGAAATTTAGAATGTAGGTGGGGCTAGGGTCAGAATAGAACCCTATTTCTTTTGGAGATGATCGCATAATATTAAAGGGTTGAAATGGACCAAATACTGAAAAAATTCACACAATCCCTCTCACTACTAGAGGTAAAGCGTTAGAATTTTGCAAAAATTTTAGTATTATTCCTAGATTTTTTATACCCTACAATACTAAGTGTTGGGGTTATTATAAGTTTGATTGGGCCAAAAATTATGTAACACCCCGAAATATTGGTTTCCCACATAGGAAAGTATATATGGATCTTCCTATCTCGCCGAGCTGAGTCAATCTAGCTATGCATGTCCGTCCGTCTGTCTGCCCGATCTTCACGAAATTTAGAATGGGGATAGGGTCAGAATAGATCCCTATTTCTTTGGAGATCATATTATTTAGGGGTTGAAATGGACAAAAAACTAAAAAAAAATCCTGAATTTGTAGTTGCTCTACAGGTCACAATTATAGACCAATCAAAGCGGAAGTTAGCATGGGGCTAGAGCTTAGGGTTGGGCAGAAGCCTTCCAATTTTGATGGTCATCGGATAATATTTTGTGGGTGAAATATACCATAACATTTGTGTTAAATAAAAGTCAAATTTTCGATTAAACCGCGAATATTTTTAATCCCGATGAAATCGCAAATAGACTAACAGGTCAATTCTGACCGTTACGTAAATGCCGATAGTAAATATATCGGATATATATAGCGCAATATATACAATGTATATATACAAAGGAAAAGGATGTTAGCTAGAATGCTTATATCTCAAGAATGGCTGGACTGATTTTGACAAATTTTGTCAATTCAAAATACCCTCCAGACATCAAAGTTTAAAATCTAAAAAAAATCGCAGAAAAATATGCCAATAATGATGTTAATATAGATTTTGTAGTATTTTGTGACATTTTTTTATTTTTTTCATATTTTTTATCGCATGCGATTTTTTCAATTTGACTTATAATATTGAAATGTACATTTTGTATAATTTTCTTACCTTACAACACAGGTTGGGGTTATTATATACAGATTGCAATTATCGTCCGATGCTCACGAAAATTTTCACAAGGGTTGGGTTAGGCTATGATGGGCTAGGCCATACATAAAGGGTCCTAAATCTAGTTGAGCCTGAAAACCTACAATCCCTTTGGCATTGGAATCGATTACTATCAACTCCATTTGATGAACTCTCAGGCGATGACCCGAAAATTGTTGCAGAGGGAAGCCTTTAAATATAATGTTACACTGTGTTTTAAATTTCAAAGTCAATTCAGTTTGAAAACAAAAACCTGTTCTCTAATCAAAGAAAACACCGACACTCATATGCCATTTCACAACAAAATCGATTTGAACAGTTTACAATATGTTCTGTGTCTAGACATAATCCACCAAACTGACTGACTGGTTGGCTGACTGACTGACTGACACTATTGTATCAATTCAATTTAGTTGTTTTCCTTATTCCAATTCGCCAGCTCACAGAATTGCCATTGACAATGGATTTCACTCGATATGCAAACAGACAAACAAACCGATAAACAAAGGAATAAATACAACAACAACAACTAAAGCAATAAAAGCAAAAAATAAAACGAAAGATCCCAATGGCAAAGAGTAAAGCGCGATAAAAGGTATTTTTCACAATTCCATTTAAATTCACTTAAAGCTATTTGTTGTGATGGTGTGTGTGTGTGTGAGAGAGAGAGTACGAGTGTGCCTATGTGTGTTTGGGGTGTGTAAATGTGTCGCTACAGTGTTCCTAATATCCACACCCACAAACACGTACACAAAAGTGACAACAGGAATAATGGCAACAGCAGCAACAACAACAAATTGCCAAACAATTTATGGTCTCACCAAAAAAACACAAGGAAGGCAAGGCAATGCGCCACGGAAGGCAAAGGCCAAATCGAAATGATGCCAAAAATAACTTTTTTTCCTTTTCGAACAAAAACCAAAAAAGTGAAAATTGGCTATAAAATGAAATTTTTATCGAAAATAAATAACATCTTCAGCAAGTTTTTCGCACCCTCTCCTCTTGTTTTTGCCGAGTCCCATGGTCTAAGCAATCGAGCATGGAAATTGGGATATAAATGCGAACCGGGGGATTATTTTTGTAGGGGGTTAGTCGAACATTTATTGAGTGCCTTAAAGATTATTGAAAACATCAAGGAACATATTTGTGTTTTTAAAGAAGAGCATGTTTTATAAGCCATAAAATGGCTTTTTATCCGTTTCATATTGATTGTGTAAATAATCGATCGAATTGAGAAGATAATCCGATTTAGGGTGTGATGGGCCAGTATGAAAAGGGGGAATTAGTTAGGGAAAGTATGGTTGGCTTGTAACCAGTAATCGTATGACCTTGATTAATGTCATCAATATGATGTAGTGTCTCAATGATGCAATTCAATGTGAACTCTGCCGGACAGCAACTTGGAAAAAATTGCAGAATTGGCCTTTTGAAATACGAGGAATATTTTATCGATTCGGCCACTCTCTTCACTTTTTATACGCATTTGCCATTCATTTTTTTATACCCTCCACTATAGTATGGAGGGTATATTATGTTTGTTATTCCGTTTTTAACATCTCGAAATACACAGACCCCACAAAGTATATATATTCTTGATCGGTGTAAAATTCTAAGTCGATTTAGCTATGTCCCTCTGTCTGTCTGTTGTAATCACGCTATCTTTCGAATGAATTGAGATAGAAGGCTAAAATTTTGCACACATGTTTATTTTTCCAGTGGGCAGGTTAAGTTCGTAAATGGGTCATGTAGGTCCACGTCTTCGTATAGCCTCCATATAACGGTACCACCCGACATTCGGTATTTTGATAATTTTAGCGTCATTATTCACCGGAGTATTTTAAAATTACGTATTAAGAGTTCGTAATTGGTACTATAGTCTGTGACAGAAAATTGTGTATGCAGGTCCAGGTCTTCGTATAGGCCCCACATATCAGTACCTACCTATATTCGGTATTTTGACGATTCTAGGTACAATACTCACCGAAATTGTTTGAGATGTTGCATTTGAAGTTTGTAATGGATACTACAGCCTAAGACAGAAAATTTTCTGTGTGGGTCCACGTCTTCGTATAGCCCCATATAACGGTACCTCCCGATATTCGGTATATTGATGATTTCAGCGAAATTATTCATCGGAATTGTTTCAAATTTGGTATTTGAAGTTCGTAATAGATACTACAGCCTAAGACAGAAAATTGTCTGTGCAGGTCCATGTCTTCGTATAGCCCCCATATAGTGGTAGCTCCCGATATTCGGTATTTTCATGATTTTTGCTACATTATTCACCGATTTTTTTAAGTTTCGCATTTTAAAGGATTTTATTGTTTTTGAAGATTCAAAGTTCGGCCCGGCCAAACTCACAGCTTTTTTACTTTTTTTTTTTTGAATCGTAAGGTGTGTTCTGAGTGCCGTAATGGGAAATGTCAGGGAGATACAAAATCCATGACAACTGTTTGGATCGACTTAAAAATGGATTTCATTATCAGACTTTAAAAAACACAACGAACATCTCACAGGTTGTGAAAAGAGGCTTCTATTTGGTTGAAATTTAATTAATTTGTTAAAGGTCTAGTCTTCGTGTCGACCTTGAAATAATCTCAGATTTAAAAAAAATCCTGAAGGTTTTTAATTTTATCCAAACGTTTCAGTATTTCTATCACCAACGATAAAGCAATTGAATGAAAAAAAAAAACAAGGAAAAAAGTATGGGTCGCTTTTACAGACAGATGTATACCCTCACCCAATGTTCGATAATTTAAATATATCTTGACTTGTGTTATGATTATTCCAACTCTTGACCATCTATGGAGTGGGTTTGGACTGCATTGGTAACTCCTTTCACTTTATATAGATATGTGCTAATTTTTGTAAAATGTTCATCTTATACAGATAAAATATTTTGGTATGGGCAAAATTTCAAGAAAATCGAAAATTTATACCCAATTTTATGGGAAATCATAAATTCCATATTTATTTCGGATTTCTGGTTGCGAGAAATATTTAGATAAAGTTGTTGCAAAATGGTCAGGATTAATCCTTTTTCTTCTATGAGGATTTTTCAAAAGAATTTTAGTTTTGTTTAATTTTTTGGTTCCTCTTCTATTGAGCTTACGATCTCGTCACTTGGGTAAATTTTTTTTTGTCATAGAAGTTATTTTTAAGATAACTTCTGGGGAGAATATCCCAGACAAAAAAACAAGGGAACTGATGAGGATTGGTGGCTCTTTCCGAAAGCTAGGTATTCCCTGCCTTACCCCCTGGTAAACATCACCATCGTTCTCCAATAATAAACAAACGTTGTTTTTATAAAATCAACAATAAAGAGATTAAGCCTGAACATTTTGCAACAGCAAAATAATATGGTATCCCCAACAAACAAGCCAACAATGTTCTATTATTTTTTATTTTTTTTTTTTTTTCAATGGTAATTTTTATACAAAACTGAATTTGTTATACTTTTTTTATTAAAATGCATAGTAGTTCATATTAATTTTCTGCTCTTTAAATAAACACTTTTCTCTTGTTAAATATGTATTAATTTAATAATTAAAACGTTGCCGATTTTTTTTTTTCATAAAAAAGTCGGCATAATTGGCATTTGCATTTTTAAATATTGACAGCCCCGATTGAGTCTAAAATTAGCTCAGTCGCTGAGCACAAAAAGCGATTGATCAAAAATTGGCTCATCACGATTTTTAAGGCCAAAAATCAAATCTAAACAAGTCCACCATTTCAAGCAGGAGGTATTTTACAGTCATTAATAAAATTGAGTTCTTGTTGGCACACCCTTTATATAAAATGGGCTGGTGCAACGGTCTTTCTTGAAAACACTCTTGGGTTCCTGATTGTAGACCCGACAGTGTTGGAACGATCTGACAATATCGATTCACCACTTCCGACAACCCTCATAAATTGTAAAAATTTGTAATAATTAAATTTGTTGTAGAATTTAAAACATTAATTACTAAGCGAATATGGGATGTATCAATTCACTCCATGTACAAAATTACATCATTTTAAAAAAGAAGACAAGCACATTTTTTTTTTATAAAATGTGAAATTAATTCCAAAATTGAATACATGCATACAAATTTAGAAGCATAGTTCTATTATATCTCATATCTAACCTACAAAAAAGCAAGTTTTCAAAGCACCAAAAATACGATTGTGGCATCGAAGTCAGTCGCTCTATTTTTTTAAACATAAGTATATATATATTTTTTAATTTCGCCACACTTAATTTTTAGTTTGAGAGGAGACGTTGAACTCTAGATATTCTGATTGATATTTGGGTACATTATGCACAAATATTAATTGTAGTTTTGTTGTTAGCCATGATCAATCTGTGCCACCGGCTCGTCACCCCTTAGTACAACACAGTAGGTAATATTTCCTTGTATTTTTTTTTTTTTTGGTTACTGGTAATGCAGATTATCTGTGCTTGTTTTTACTAGTAATGATTATGATTCCTTTGTGATGTGATTCCTTCAGGCTCGACGAACGCTTCTTATCTAATCATTGCTACTAAATAGTTAAGTCAACAGAGATAAATTCAATGGACGGCTCCTTGAAATGTACTAGATTTTCAGAACATAACAGTTTTTTTTTTGCCAGTACCATTCAATATAGGACAACATCATATATTATACAATGTTTTCTGTCATACTTTACTTACATTTCTGCTACACGCGCTAAATCTGCCTTTCTTTTTCATTTAATATGTTTTGCCTTTAATTAAGAATTCCGTGAAGTGGCTTGCATTCAATGGTGCCGCCAAAAGTTTTAATTCCATTTGGGTGGTGCAAGTTTTAATAAACTTCCCTGCAATTAGCCTCGCCAGGTGTAAAGTTATTTTAGAGTCACAAACTTGTCGCTTAAATTGCAGAATTATAAATATTCATAAGAAACATAAATTAAGAACTTGGCAAATTTTATGAAAAAAACGGAAAATATCACCGGAAAAATTGAAATGAATGACATTCTTTCGTATGGCATAACGAAAAGTTTTGAAGAACGCTCGTCGCGAATGTGTGGGGACAGTGGGGTAAAACTTCTAAAAACATAAATTTACAGATATTCATTTTTGTCCATATCTACAGGGTACCGAGAATTTGCTCAGCTATGCATTTTTTATAATTTTTGTATTCCAAACATTACAAAAAAAAAAAAAAAAAAAAAAACAAGTAAAAAAGTTGTAAGCAGAACTTTGAATACCCATCACCATTTGGAATGAATTTGGCAATTCTCAAAAACAATAAAATCCGTTAAAAATTCTGTTAAAAATCCTAAAAATAGCGAATGTAGCTGTCATATTAGGGTCTATTCGACGACATGGACCTGCATAGGTAACACTTGTCATAAGCCATTACAATATTCAAATGTGAAACTTAAAAAAAATCGGTAAAAATGTAGATAAAATCATTAAAATGCCGAATATCGGGAGGTACTGTTATATGGGAGCTCTACGAAGACGTGTACCTGCACAGAAAATTTTCTGTCTTAGGCTGTAGTATCCATTACGAAATTCAAATACCAAATTTAAAACAATTCCGGTGATAATGTCGCTCAAATCATCAAAATACCGAATATCGGGAGGTACTGTTATATGGGAGCTATACGAAGACGTGGACCTGCACAGATAATTTTCTGTATTAGGTTGAAATATCCGTTACGAATTTCAAATACCAAATTTAAAACAATTCCGATGAATAATGTCTCTAAAATCATCAAAATACCGAATATGGGGAGCTACCGTTATATGGGGGCTTTACTCAAACGTGGAGTTACATGGCTCATTTTCAATACCAAAAGTCCTGCAGACATGATATACTTTTGAGTAATATTTTATCAATCTACTTTAATTCGTTCGGAAGCTGGAGTGATTTCCACAGACGGACGGATATCGCTAAATCGACATAGAATTTGTGGTGTCCAAAATGTGTATTTCGAGGTGTAACAAACGGAATGACAAACTTAATATAACCTCCATAGAATGGTGGAGGGTATAAAAATTCAAAATATATGTCTGAATGTATAAAAGTAAAATGTAGGCCACTTTTCCCACTGTAAACATGGTTAAGCTCTAATAATTAATTTACAGCCAGAAAACGAAAACAAACTTTTCTCTTAATTTTTTGCAAGCTTTCACAAAAAAAAAATGTTCTCCTCAGCACAGCTTGTGTTTACATTTTTATGAGGAAATGGGGAAATTAAGGATATGTATGTGTATTACATACACTTTCAAGTTCATGTAATGCGGATTGCCGGTTGAGGATTATTTAGACCAAACAGACAGCTACGATGATGACGACGATGATGATGATTTCCATAAAAACCCTGCACTGAAGTACTATCCATCCGTAGTAAATATCCAAGCTAGACCGATATAAATGTCGGAATGTTTACAACAATCAAATACAGAGGCATGAGGGTAACATTCAAAGTAGAAATTGGGTCAATGTTGCATTTTGAAATGCAACGCAGAGAGATGTAATCACATCTCATCCTACTGTTTTGTCGAAGACGTAGACAAATGTGCATTTGAAATTAAATTGGGGTTATAAGATTTGGACACAAGTTGGGCGGAGGAGAAGAATTTTATTTAAAAAGTTAAAGAAAGTAGGGTCATTCTTTTGGTGAATATTTAGAATATAAGGCAACTTAATATTCGATTTGATATATATGAGCCATTTTGATATACATGTGGGCCACAATAAAGTACAGCTAGAAAATTAAAGGCACATAGGGTAAGTGTACCAGTAGTCGGCACTTTTAGGATTTTCGCGTTTTTAATCGCCCACTATACACAAAGATAGCTGGGAGTATATTTGAAGTATACAAAATACATTTAGTTATAATAGTTTCATTTATTTGGGCTTAAAAATAAAAGGTGCCGACTACTGGGACATGCCGAACTTAGGCATTTTTAAAACGGGACTTTGCAAAGTACACCAAGCAGAGCGAACAAATGTGAAATAGGGAAGAATATTTGAAATCTTCGGATTATAATTCCTTGGAATCCGGGCATTCGTAACAAGTATGCAATTAAATTAATTAAAATGTTTTGACCCTATAAAGGACTCGCTTGTGGGTTTAACACGTTTTACTAAAAAAATCCTGGTATATTCATCAGTAATATTGATTAAGACACTATATACCTAAAACGCAAGAATTCCATAGCATCTTATTCCGAAAAGTTCTAAAATTGTGGAAGAGGGGAGAACTTACCTTGCTCTATTTAGATTACATTGCGATGTAAGTTTTTCTGCCCTCAGTCATACAGGGGGGTATATATCATTTGCCAAACCGTACCTCACCGAAATAACGGTTTTAAAGCCTAGGTCTCTTTTGACCAAATCCGTTTCAGAACATTTGGAGTCGATCTAGCGATGTCCGTCCGTCTGTCTGGCATTTGCGCACGATAACTCTCGAAGAGAGTATCCTATTTGGTCCAAACTTGGTAAATCGTAAAATTTTTATCAAACTTAGATCTAGTTGGCTGGTGGGCAATATCGGTCCACGCCTAAAAACACTGCAACAAAGTTAAGCGCCAGGATTTTTACATTTTTTTTTTAATTTTATTGAATGAAAGCAAAAAAAAAAAGCAGAAAAATGTCGGAAATAGCTTCAAATTTTAGAATAAGTTTAGATTTGTTCGAATTGGTCACCTTTGGCATGAACTATGGCCTTCAAACGGCACACGCTGCCCGAATGTTGCACTGCGGTATTTTGGCCCATTCTCGGCGATGCGCTTGCTTGAGGTGATCAACACTTTGGTATTTTTTAGTGCCAACCTTGCTTTCCCCAAAATACTCCAGACAGAATAGTCCAACGGATTGGTATCCGGAGATTTCGTGGCCATTGTGCGCTGGAAATGAAGCGAGGAACCTTATTTTGTAAACATTCTTGGGTGGCGCTCTGCTATATTTTGGCCATTCCCGACGAAGAGCTTACTTGAGGTGATCGAAACTTTGGTATTTTTTAGTGCCGACCTTGCTTTCCAAAATACCCCAGACACAATAGTCCAACTGATTGGTATCTGGAGATTTTGGTGCGAGGAACCCTATTTTTTTAAACATTCTCACGTGGCGCGTGCTAAGTGTAATAATGAGTCCTGTTGGAATGTCCAAAGTCTGCGGCCAAAATGTTTGTATGCCCAGGCTTTAGTACAGCTTCCAGAATATTTCAAGATAATATTTGGCATTTATTCTGATGCCACGGTCAATTAATACGAGCGGAGAACGACCATCGGCTGTTATGGCGGCCCACACTATCACCATGGCCGGCGCTTGAGTTCTGGTGGCCAACCGAAGCTGCATATTTTCAGCAGACCTCTTTGGCAAGTAAACACGACGATAATTTGGTTTGTTTACAAACTGCTGGACAACGAATGTGTTCTCCTCGAATGTTTTATCCAAATTAGGCAGTTTACCATTTCCGACCAAGCGAAGCAACTCTTTACCTCTTTTGAGTCTATTTTCTTTCCGTTGCTGTGTAAGTTTTTGCACTTTTTGAAATTTCAATGGCTTTACTCCGAGCTCATTTTTCAATATTTGCCGAATGGAATATTGCGATATGCTCACGAGACATTTTTCGGCCACTGCGACGCGGGTTTCGATCCATTTCTGCTGATGTTGCTGTTTTCTTTCGTTCACTTCCTTGACGTCGGGCTACGCTACCAGTATCACGGTAACGAGCGATGGTACGAGACATAAAAGATTTATTTCACATTTAAATGCTGGGGTGCTCTAACGATAGCCACTTGTCGGTTTCCAGCCAAATACAAAGAAATCACACTATCACGCTTGAATTCCATCACGAATAACTTTTTTTCTGGAAATTTCTCACCGAAATGCTCTTGTACGCTTGTAAACAATATAATGAGCTTTCACTGGAATAATTTTAACAGCTGTCGGACGAGTGGCTTAGAAATGACAGCAGTCTGAATTTGGTTGTAGATTTTTAATCTCACTCTATATTTCTGTCAAGTCTTGAACATTTTCTCAATTCGCCCTAAATTATACAATATGTAGTCTTATGATCTTACAATAGCCTATAATGTACAATATTCCGTCTGGATTGTGGAAATGCAAGTTAGACTCCGTAGTACTTGTTTATAAATCCAAGCCAAAAGGGAGTTTTGGGTTCTTAGGTCAAATGTTGTAAAGGCCCTCATGTAGTGTTGACCATATATGAAGAAGCCCTTATAATTTGAGCCCTATATCACAACATTTGGGATAGGACTTTGAAAATTAATAGAGATGAATTACATCCAGAATCATTGGCAAAGGAAATGGGTCATATGGGTCCACTTTTTGGAATAGCCTATCCCCCTTGTAAGGATAACTCCGATTTCATTCGGTTTGACTATGTTTCCATTTAATTTTGATACATTTTGCTATTCTGAAATCTTATTATGTACCAACACTTAAAAAAAATAAACAAAAAATAAGTACAACATTAATATAATGATACCCCTGACTTTAGTTATTGCAAGGGTCTTGATCATAATTTCCAATCGATTTAGCTTTTACTTAGTTTCTCTGGTCGTGTAACACTTTTTCGTAATAAATATCCCATTGGTTGCTCCTGATTTCATTAATTTTGAAGGTCTTGAGCATATTTCCCAGATTTACTTAGAATGTTTTTTCTGAGTGTAGAAGACCTTTCGAGTATAGAAGACCTTGTGAGATTTTGGGATTGGGTGAGAAAACAAATCTCCAAAATACTAATTTTCAGTCAAATTGATCAAAAATGTATATCAAAAATATTGTTCATCAAATTGCCTTATATGGAGACCGGTAACACCTATAATTTTTTTTTCAGGCTGTCCTTTTTTACTAACAAAAAAAAAATATTTTTTTTTTAATTTAATTTTTACATAAACATTAGAAATTTTTCCATTAGCTTATATATACACTTGTATACCTCCTCATACATCTGTGTCACACAGAATATGCTGAAAAGACAATACTCTTTAAAAAGCTAAGCTAAAACAATGTAGTCGGTGCTCACCTTAAACTTGTAGGTCAAAAACAAAACACACATGTCTAAGCCTTTACGTAACTTATTATGTAGCAGTTACCGTTTTATTTCTAGACCAAAAACGAAAAAAAACATATGTATATAAAAAATTAACAAGTGACAGACAGAAAAGTAGCCCCTCTTGACTATGAATAGACATATTCAGTCAAGGTTATGCTGTCAGATTTCATATGAAGTTAAATATTTCGTAACTTAACAAAAGTTAAAGAAAGAAATTTATTTTAAGGAATTTATGACATTTAGGAAAATAACGAGAATGGGGTTTTACTATTGAAATGTTTTATTATATTAATATTTTTATATTTCATAAATTCGATATTTTTTATTAAAAATGCTAATTATTTTCTTCTTTGGTACAATTTTAGGTAAGCAAAGTTTTTTTCATTTTATGCTATAAGTTGGATGCTATATACCGTGATGACTGGGTAAGTAATATTCATTAAATTTATTTGAAAGCACCATATGAATTCAAAATATTCAAATCTTATCTGCTTTCAAAAAAAAAAAAATAAATAAATAAATACAAAAGCATACAATATGTTTTCAAAAAAAACTAAAGCAACTGAAATCGCAAAGACAATAAATACCCTGTTACTTTTACAAACATAATCACATCATAATTATTTTTCCAGTTTTAAATGATGTACTTTATTCACTTTTAAAAAACTAAAAATGAAAATACAAAAATGATTTTAAATTGAAAAATAATATACGGAAAACTAAAATGACCCAATTTTTGCTTGGTCAAAACTAAAGCAACTTTTTGATTTTTTATTTTAAAATAATTAAATTTTGGCTAGTCAATAGCATAAGCATTATTTTTGATAGCAGCTGCACACCTACGAGGCATTGAATCTATAACACGCTTAATTTGATCCTTGGGTATGTTTGCCCAGGCACACTGAATTCATTGGAAAATGTTGTGTTTATTTGTTTCCGAATCTCGCTTGATCTTCCTGTCTACGATACTCCAAAGGTTTTCTATGGGGTTTAGGTCAGGTGATTGTGCCGGCCATGACAAAACATCGATTTTTGACTCCCGCGACCAATCTTTGACAAGTTTTAATGCAAGTTTGGGATCATTGGCATGCTGAAACACCCAAATAAGCCGAATATTTTCCTCAGCGAAAGGGAACAACGTGATATCGACCACATCTTTGTAAACAAAACCGCTCCATAACTTCCTCTATTTCATGGATAGGCCGAAGTCCATAGGAAGAAAAATAGCGCCATAACAAGTTAGAATGTGTCAGTCGGTTTTGCCGACAGATATACACCCTCAGTCTATATTCGGTTAATTAAATATATTTCGAAATCTGTTATGATAATTCAAACAATTGACCCTCTATGTTGTAGGTTCCGAAGGAATGGGCCAGTATTGTCCATTTCATATCGGGTTTAAATAAATATGATATGAATATTGCGGTGTGCAGGTTTGGATTATATCGACTGCTTCCATCACTTTATATGAAATATGTGATAATTTTTAGAAAATATGCTTGAGGTACCAGATATAGCGGACCGAAGTATTCCATTTTCTCACTTCATCTAATACGGATAAAAATACTGGTATGGACAAAATTACAAAAAAATCGAACATTTAAATCCAATTTTATGTACAATCATAAATTCCGATAAATTTAATATTCATATTAGATTTCTGCTTGAGAGAAATATTTAGATCTGTGACTTATTACGCAAGTTATGACGGATAAAAGTATTGCAAATTGTGATCCTTTGTGGGTGAAGTACCCGAAGGTGTTGGCAAAAATGTTTTTGTGCGTGAAATTTGAAGAGAGTTGAATGCTTAGTACGCTTTCCTTGAACGTTTTTTTTTTTTTCAAAATCTTGAATCCTATGTGGGAGAGGTATCACAAGGAGTTGACTGATATATTCCATCTCCACAGCTTGAGATGTGAAATATGAAGAGAATCTAATGCTTTTTCGGGCATGCTGTTCATGAATATATATATATACTTTACGCAGTCTACGACGAATATTTAGGAACGTTACAAGCGGAATGACAAAATTAATATACCCTCCTTTTTAAAGGTGAAGGTTATAAAAATGTATTCATTTTTTTAATTTCAATTTTGTAACAGACAAAAACCTATTCGAAATACATATGCTAAAAATTAAACATGTTGCCGAGTATAACAGTGTAGAAAGTTGGTACACAATATTGAAAGCTCATTGATTACAGTGTTGTACTAAAAGCTCAATAGGACAGCATGTAATGGATGTTCTTAGTTATATTTAACATTAATATTTCACTTTTGAAAAGCTTTTACTGACTAACAGGTATTTTATTAATATACACTGTAAATTTTATTTAATGTTAAAATAGTGGGAAAATTAAACCAACAGGAAACTTTTGGTTTAAAAAGCTTCGAATATTTTACAGTTTCCGTTCCTTTGAGTTTGCATGTTACTATTTCAAAGTTAACAAAATTAGAGGGCTATAGAAAAACATAGGCCTATGTAGACAATGTTATGCCAAAGTATGTAGAACCCATTTTGAATTTCAAATACCGAATTTTATGCTATTCCACTAGAAACGGCTAGTAAAATCATAGAAATTCCGAATATATGGAAGTACAATTATATGGGGGATATACATGGGACTTCTTCACCTCAAGCAAGCGCTTCGCCGGGAATGGACCAAAATACCACAGAGCATCATTCGGGCAGCGTGTGACGATTTGATTGGTCGTTTTAAGGTCATAATTGGTGCCAAAGGTGACCAATTCGAACAAATATAAACTTATTCTAAAATTTGATGCTATAATTTTTTTTAAATGTTATCAGAAATTTTTGCTTTCATTCAATAAAATTTGTTGCAGATTTTTTATCTCACCCTGTAAAGTAAAGGTAGTAGTCAATATAGTCCAAACCTGGCACGTCGCAATATTTACAATACATTTATTTAAGATCCGATACGAAATGGACAATATTGGCCCATTTCTTCGGAAACTATTCCATGGAGAGTCAAGAATTTGGATAATCATAACAAAAGTCAAAAGATATATTTAAATAATCGAACATTGGCCCACTTTTTAACTATAAATGTTTTTTCCAATATATCCTATTGTCCAATTCGCCCAGGCGGTTACATGTTGAGTTTTTACGGCATACTAACAGAAGTTTTCTACAATGTTGTTAATGTTGTGTTTTATTTCCTGCCGTTGAAATCTTTCATTGCCAACATATATAATTCCGCTTCTTAATTTTAATGCCATGTCATGTATGCTAATGTTAAACAAGGTACCTTGAACATTTTTTTTTTTAATTTCATAAATTGATATTTCAAAATTCAAATCTTTCAACAGTAATATGCACAGCTTAATAATGAATTTCATTATTATTTCGATTCAAAACGGTACAAATTCAAATAGACTCTACAAATTATATGGAAAAATATGTTATGATTAACAAATCGTTAATGTGTATAAATTGATATAACCTGAGGATATTTGAGACAGAAATTCGAATTTATTCTCATCAACGCAAAATGTTGTCTTCTCATAGCAACACCGACGAGATGGCATGCAATTTTTGTAAGAATACGGAATAAAAGGAAAAGAAAACTTGTGTGGCATGCCTCAAGGTATTCACCATTATTCGACTAGATAATAGGATAAATATTATATAAAGAGAATGGATGTAGCAAATCCAAACTGAGGACAGGCCCACACATTAATATTCAGTATGTTGTCAGGAGGAGAAATATTTACATTTCCATAATTATTAATAACACACACACACTCACAATATTGTGCTATAATAGAAGAAATTGTTTCATTATTTTAGGGGGAGAACATATTATTCTGATAATATTACATTGTTGCTATGAATACAACTACCTTTAAGCGATTTTCTTGTTATATTCGGGGACAAGGCCAAAAACGGATTATGAAAGCAATGTTTAGCTAATACTTTGTTTGGTTTCATAGATGTAAGAATAGGATAAATATAGAACAGGAGGTAGGTGGCAAAATTTTTCCAAAAACATTTCAATTAACTCTTAACGATTTCAAAGAGTTTTTCCGCTACTATATTGGAAATATTTAAATCATTTCTTTATTTGTACAGCATTTATAAAACATGTAATGATTCTCAAAATGGACATTTTATTATTACTTTCCATTATTTTTTGCAATGTTGTAGGCATGTTTTTCTCCTACGACTTGGGATACAGTGTGTGCCGCCTAGATTAAACATTATCATAAAACCGAGACGGTCTTATATTCTTGGTTTTGGAAAAAAGTTTTCAAAAAATGAAAAAAATCATCAAAATTAGGGCAGATATCGGCAAACTAACCAAACATCAGAAAGACCATACTGGAAACCCCTTTATGTCTTGTTAATCATTTATTAAAGGCCGTGAACCTCTAACCCATTTTAGGTATTGTCCAGCATTGTTAAACCCTACAGGAGCTATATATCATTTGATACCAAAATGTTCCTCTTCGAAAGAAAAGCTTTAGATCCTCTGATTCTCGAAATCCCACATCATTTCCGTCCGTCTGTGCATATGATAACTCTTAAAGGGATTATCCGATTTCGTCCAAATTTGGTACATCGTAACATTTTTATCAATTTCCACTGAATTAGGAAAAGGACCCACTCCTTAACGTTACTCCATCACAAAAGTTAAAAATTATAAAAAACATGTTAAATTGTATAAGTCGGATGTATACACCCAGTTATTCTAACTGTTGACCATTTATGTCCAATTTGTATCTTACCTAAATCTGATATAAATATTACAGCGTGTCTTATTTGGACTACATCGTTGACTTCCTATACATTATTTGAGATTTGTGCAAATTTTTGGAAAATTTTGAACGTACCAATGTTTTTATCTGAATTAGATGAAGTGGAATATTTCGGTCCGCTATATTTGGTACCTCACGCACATTTTAACTTTGTCTAAAAATTATACCTCATCACATTTAAAGGGAAGGAAACAACCAATCTGGCACGTCGCAACATTTATATCATATTTATTCAGGTCCGGTACGAAATGGAAAATATTGGCCCATTTGTTCGGAACCTACTCCATAAAGGGTAAACAATTTGAAGAGTAAGAACAGAAGTCAAAATATATTTAAATAATGGAACATTGGTTGAGGGTATACATTTGTCGGCAAGCGGTTGACTACACCGCATAGTGGTAAGGATATTATGTCTTTGTGCATTTATTTGTAACATGGAGAAGGAAGCGAGATAGACCCATAGTTACTTTTGAGGATCCTCATACTATCACTTTCTGAGTCGATTTATGCATGTAAGTCCGTCTGTCTGTCCATGTATTTTTGTCGCTAAATGCAAGTCACATTTATAATCCGATTAAGATTAAATTTTCCAAACAATGTTTGTTTTGCTTAAGGACGAGCCCTATTGATATTGGTGAGTATCCACTCAAATTTAGATATAGCTCCCATATATATCTTCGACCGATTTCGGGTTAATTTAGCACCAAATGGCCAATATCAGTCCAAATGAGCGGAATTTTCGCACATCCGACCGAATTCAACATAAAAGCAAGTACATAAAATTTAGTGAAAATCGATTCAGATATATTTATAGTTCCTATATATATGTTTCATTCGATTTGGGGTTATTGGTCCCTCAAATGTGTAATATGTACTCCATAAAAATGATCTTTGGTACCAGATATGAGATACAACTCAGAAATAAGTTCCTTAAATGTTTTCAAAATCGGTTTTGATTTTTTTATTACTCTCATATAAATCTCCATCCGATTTTAGGTTTATTGTGCACCAAATGCCTAATATCACGTACTTAATTTTTTTGTGAAAATCGGTTCAGATATAGCTATAACTCACATATATATGGTATTAACGTCCCTCACATGCGTAATATGCACTGCACTATAAGGATATTTGATAACGGCCTTCAGATACAGCTCGAAAATACCTCTGCCAAATTTTATCGAGATCGATTCAGATTTGTATTCGATATAAACGTTCATCCGATTTTTCGGTTATTTTTCACCCTATATGTAATATCAGCCCAAATTGAATAGATTTTGAAACTCTGTCCGGTATTGCTCAAGTAAAGGTTTTTAATAAAATTCTTATCGACATAATACCATGCGCTATACATCAGTGTTATTTGGTACTAGAGCAAAAGCTTCCGTCAATTTATTTATTTTTTTAAATCGATTAAAAGTTGGATATTGTTCCCAAATTGTATCTACTCTAATGCCATGACACGCATTTAAATAAGGTTCATAATTGGTATGAACACATTAATTCCCAATATATAGACTTTTTGTTTACGGGAGCTCTACTATGCATAGTAGTGTAGGTGTCATGTAGTCGGTCCCGTCCGTTTTTTGACCTTTATATAAATTGGGTGACATTGTGAAAGAGAGGGTTATTATTTATTATTACAGTGGTTTCTATTTACCTGCATCAACATTAGCTGCGCATTGGCCTTTGCAGACCAAAAAACTTTTTTTATGCCATTTTTTCTGAATCCCTTTATTTGAATTGTATTTAAGTGCCCAATCGATAGCTGCACATTGGACATTCCTGCCTCGAAAATTTGGTAATTTTTTTTAATTTGGTTACAAAAGTTGTATTTATCTGCACAAGAAAATTTTTTGCAAACTCAAAAAAGACACTAAAAACTACCACTTCGTTTTTGTTTTTGTATTCGCAAAAACAATAACAACACAAGAAAAGAGCATGCATTCTCGCTTCCTCTCCCACACTAAAAGATGGTTATGCTGCTGCTGCTTTGTTGTGCACGAATAGAAAATTAAAGATAACTGCACTTTTTGTGCACGTAAGTAAAATTAAAGATACCTGCTTCATTGTGCAGATAAATGCAATGAAGCTACCTGCATTTTGTGCATTGCTGCACAAGATGTCGTGCTATTTTTGATTGTGCAGGTAAGCAAAAAATACTGTATTATATTCGACTACAAAATCCCAAAAATTAGCTCAAAATATAAAAATGTGGGAGCGATGTACCCCTAAAGACAAATACCATTCTAGTATTGGAATATAAGTACTTCCTTGCTTTATTCTAGGAATGTATTTTAAGTTATGTTCACGAACCCCTGCTTACCGCGATTTTCTATGAACCCATAACATTTCATTTCATTGTTACATTTCTATTCAAAATTTCTCATACAATGGTATCCCACCATACATAAGAACAAAACACAGAAGATAAAACCCTTCCCTCCATAAAAGTTCTAACCTAATTTGCTAATTTTCTGGCGTTTGAATTTTGCCTTTATTTCAATGTGTTTGGAAATCGTGCACATGTTGCGTGCAGGTTGGGGGCAGTAATTTGACTTTAAATATTTGCTGTTGTGTTGTGTTTTTATTTACACACATTTTCGCTTCGAACGAAATGCCGCATAACTTTATCATGATTTGTTTACAATGAGTTACGAAAAAAAGCTTTGTTGGTAGGTTGGCTGGCATGCCACCCACAAGTAAAAAAAAAACTAATTCTATATCGTGTCTTCTTCAAGCACTTTGATTTGATTA
The DNA here is from genome assembly GCF_030504385.1 of Musca domestica. Taxonomy (NCBI): domain Eukaryota; kingdom Metazoa; phylum Arthropoda; class Insecta; order Diptera; family Muscidae; genus Musca; species Musca domestica. Next base: position 39,869,451 of record NW_026712249.1, read on the forward strand.
GAAAGCGAACTCTTCTTTGACCATATCTACGCTAGGTATAAATTAAAGAAGTTGCTTTATAATACAAATCGAAAAAGTTTGGGTGTTGCCATGTAAACATTTAATTAGACTACGGAGATTGGTTACATATAAAAAATAATAAAAAATAAAACAAATATAAAATAATAATAATAATAATAATAATAATAATAATAATAATAATAATAATAATAATAATAATAATAATAATAATAATAATAAATAAATAAAAACAAATTAAAAAAAAAACCTATCTAAAAAATTCTTATCTGGACTTATATTCGGATAGCAGATAACAAATACTTTCTGTATCCTACGACGCTATGCGTTGGGGGTATTATAAGTTTGTTTTTATGAAGTTATATATGGACCTTCCTATCTTGCTGAGCCAATGAAGCTACGTCTACGTCCGTCCGCCTAAATCAAGTATTTCAAATACATCACATGCGCAATTTGCACTCTACAAGAATGATATTTTGTGCCAGATATAAGATTCCGACCCGAAATATCTCTGCCAAATTCGATTTCGGATCAGATTTGTATATAGCTCCCATATATATCTTTATCCAATATCAGGTTTATTGTGCACCCGGTAGCTTATATCAGCCGAAATGTACTGAATCTTGGCAATTCCGACTGAATCCTTGGAACAAGTACCTCAAATTTGGTGAAAAACGGTCTAAATATAGCTGTAGCTCCCACATATATGTTTCATCCGATTTGGAGTTTTAAGTCCCTCACATGCGTAATATACACTCCACATCAATGACAATACAGTTCAGAAATAAGTGCCTAAAATTTTGTCAAGATCGTTTTAGATTTGGATATAGCTCCCATATAAACCTTTGTCCGATTTCAGGTTTATTTTGCACCAAATGCCTAATATCAGCCCAAATGGATTGCATTTTGGCACTATCGACGAAATTAAGCCCAGAAGCATGTTGTTGAAATGTTTGTGAACACCGGTTCCGATATAGCTATGTTTCATCCGATTTCATTTTAAAGTCCCTCACATTCGTAATATGCACTCCATGATAATGATATTTCATACCGAACATCAGATACAGCTCGAAAATACCCCTGCCTCCGGCCTTATCTTTCCGGTAGTCCTTCGGAAAATATATTTTTATACCCTCTACCATACTATGGAAGGTATATAAACTTTGTCATCCCGTTTGTTACTCATCGAAATACTCATGTCAGACCCAACAAAGTATATCGATTTAGCGATGTCCGCCTATCTGTCTGTCCGTCTGTCTGTTGAAATCACGCTTTCTTTCAAATGAGTTGAAATAGATGGCTAAAATTTTGCATACATGTTTATTTTTCCAGTACGCAGGTTAAGTTCGTTAACGGACCATGTAGGTCCACGTTTTCATATAGCCCCCATATAACGGTACCTCCCGATATTCGGTATTTTGATGATTTTAGCGACATTATTCACCGGAAATTTTTTAAATTGGTATTTGAACTTCGAAATGGATACTACACCCTAAGACAGAAAATTGTCTGTGCAGGTCCACGTCTTCGTATAGCCCCCATATAACGGTACTTTCCAATATTCGGTATTTTGATGATTTTAGCGTCATTATGCACCAGATCTGTTTCAAATTACATATTTAGAGTTCGTAATGGGAACTACAGTCAGTAAAAGAAGAAAATTGTCTATGAAGGTCCAGGTCTTCGTATAGGCCCCTAATACATCAGTACCTTCCAATATTCGGTATTTTGACGATTTTAGGTACAATACCCACCGAAATTGTTTGAGTTGTCGTATTTGAAGTTCGTATTAGATGCTACAGCCTGTGACAGAAAATTGTCTATGCTGGTCCAGGTCTTCGCACAGTTCCGATATAACGGTACCTCCCTATATACCATATTTTGATGATTTTAGCTTCACCGTTTATTTCAAGTTTCGAATTTAAACAAAGTAATGGCTTATGACAAAGAATGTCTATGTCGTATAGACCCCAACATAACAGCTATATTCGGTATTTTTAATATTTTAACAGAATTTTTTAAGGATTTTATTTTTTGAAAATTTCCAAATTCGTTCCAAATGGTGGAGGGTATTCAAAGGTCGGCCCGGCCGAACTTATTGCTTTTTAACTTGTTAAATATTCAAACTTATACCTAATTTTTAAAACGTCCTCCATTATAGCAATGGTAGTACTCCTATAAATAGTATATGTATGTTATAGCTCTGATATAGCTTCGAATTTCTTTTTTTTTTAATCCGCATTTATACCTCCTATTGTCCTTTTAAAAGTATTTCTAATAAATCTATTATTATGGCTCTGGTGATTATGTGAAAAATATTTTTAAAATACTAGAATTACAGTTTCCTTAAAATCCGCGAATATAGCTCTTATAGTCCCAAATATTCCAAAAAAAGGCGCTGACATACTTCGAAAAATATTTAAAACATCCAACAATATTTAAAACATCTGAAAATGTCACAACTTTTACCAAAAAAACATAGGTTTAAATTCTGAAAGTTTTTTGAAAAAAATACAGATTATAACTCCATTAATTCAATTTTTTAATAACTAATCATTATAAAAAATACATATTATATGCTAAACAATACACAAATGATCCATAAAAATAATATTCAATTCAAAAATTCAAATTTTTACCATTTCCGACCATTCTATTCCCAATTGTGACCGATCTGTTAACCCTGCTCGAGTTTTTGTTTATGTTATTTCTCCATTTCGTTTACATCCTCTTCTTTGTTTTGCTCATTTCATTCGTTACTTGGGGTAAACACATCACGTTGTACTGGCACGTGATTTTCATTGGCATGCCGCTCAAAGCTTACAATCCACTCGTTTTGTCTTGCATCCGTCAGATAAAAGCTCTCTGGCACATCTTCCTTTTTTTGCCAATGCTTTTACCATGCAAAAGCTTTGACATGCACTCCACCCTAAAACAATGTCGTTGCCATCGACCAGATGTTTTTTTCCTTACCGTACAGCATTCCGGCACAAATGCTGACTGGCTGGCTGGCTGCCTAGCATTGTGAGGGCGTGTGTGTGTGTTTCTATCGCATTTGAAAAATTTATCTACGGATGTTGGTCAGCTGTGCGGGTGTGTGCGTGTGTTCGTTTGTTCGCTTGCCATTGCGAATAGTCCCACTGACACAGTATTCTTCAGTTTGTTGTGAGCTTTCAACAGCTAAAGACCGGATATCTTACGGTGCTTATTCGAAGCTATACGGCGGTTTTAAAATGCCAAGTTTAAATTACTTCTGAGCCAAGCCATAGAATGGCAGGGAAATTAAATTAGTGCAAGAAGTGTTTAGCCATGTCATCGATGAAAGTGGTGAAGGAGGATTAGCAGAGCGAAAAAAGTCCAAGATTATGCAGTGTGATATGAAAGTGAAATGAAATATTAATTGGGAAAGATTTTCGATTAACGAAAAGTGATGTTAATGATGATGTTAAAATAAATTTTATTTGGAAATAATTACGAGGATGATTCAAAATAAATTGCAAAAAAAAAAAAAAAAATAGATAGAGTTCAACAAATTAGCTCAAACCCGGTTGTCTATGGCTGTATTCTGAAAAGAGTTTGCTAAAACAAAAATGTTTTAAAATTACTATTTGTTTAATTTAAATTAATTAAAATAATATTGCCAAATGCTACGTGTTTATTTCGATTTAAATACGAGAACAATAATAATAAAATAATTAAAATTTAAAAATAAATAAATTAAAAAATAAATAAAAATTTAAAAATAAGTAAATTTAAAAAAAATCGAATTTAAATTAATAAAAATTCCCAATTAAAAAATCCAAAATATCATGTCTTATTTTTAAAGATTATAATGTTGTACCTCTAATAATCCTCAAAAAAATCTTTGATGCGGTTGAAATAGTCCTTAAAAAAATATATTTAAAATAACCACGATTACATCTATTAATGTCCTCTATTCTGAATAATACATGAACATCAGAGCGTTCCATCGAAAAATAATATTCAAGATATAGAATCCCGATTCAATTTTGAGGTTTTTTTTTCGTAAATAAAATTATTTACAATATTGTTGTTAACTTAAAAATCTCATATACAATTTTATTTAAATTTTAAAATTAATTAAATAATTATTAAAATATAAAACTGATTGCTACTTCCTTATTAAAAATTAATTATTAATGTGAAAGCGAAATTACAAAAACTAAAAATTCATAAAAAATAGAAACAAAGGATCTCGTTCCAAATAAAAAAAATTAAATAAATAATTAATAATTAAAAAATAAATTAATATGAATTTCTATAAATTAATCCTTAATTCGAATTAAAGATTATAAATCGTTTTTAAAACAACATTTTCATTAAAAAAATTCAATTCAACCATAATTAAATTTAAAAAATAAGTAAAATAAAACTTTTAGAATTTGTCGCGCTATTTTAAAATAACAACATAAATAAAAAACAATAACAAATAAAATTTAGATTAAAGATTCATCAAAAATTTTTCTTTATACATTTGGAATTCTTATAAAATAATTAAAAAATACGGAAATTGTAAAATAAAATGAAAATTTCTATTCCAAAAACTTATATGGATGTGCAGACAAGAAATAATTAATAATAATAAAAAAATAAAAAAAATAATAAAAAAATAAATAAATTAAAAACAAAGTAGCATTGGAGTCTTCTTAATTAATTTTTCTTGAGATTTTTGAATTTGATTAAAACAGTGAATATTTTAAAAGAATTTTATTACATAAAATAATGTAATGTAATAAAAGTGATATTAATTAATTAGAAAAATCTATGTAATCGTCTTAGAAATTATTATAAAAATTGGTTTTTCTTTGATATAACCATCCTAGTCTAATTAAAAATGTGGTAATTATTTTTTACGAAATTTTCAAATAATATTTTCAAAGCATTGAATTCCGAAAAAAATCGCTGAATCCTAATTAATTATTAATGTCATATTGTCTAGACGTTTATGCAATAAATTGAATACATATTATAAATACAACCTATAAATTTTCAATTAGACACGTTCGAAAGGATCTACCAAGTGCATAAATGCAGTAATAGGCTTAAAAATCAAAAAAAGTGAACAAAAGAAAAACAAATTTAAGTTCAACAGGGTCGGATTTGATTACTCTTTACCATGAGAAAAATTTACTTAGCATGAACACAATTGACCAAAGATCTCCGAGTGAATTAGCTATTGAAATCCGTGCCACTGCGCATTTTTAACCAATCAGCCATGGGAAAATGTAAAATGTTACCAAATCAGTGGGCTCCAAACTTCGTAAAATGTCAAGTTAATATTACATGATCAATCTGTCTATAATTGTTGAAATATTAGAGTTCTGACTTCTGCAACGGTTCTTCAAAAATTTTCAGAATTTGCTTTGAATATTTTTTTCAAAAAAAAAAATAAAATGTCTGTGCATTTGTTATGGCGGGAATTTGACTGAGATTTTTTTATATATAGGGGGTTATAAGCCAATATCATAAAACAAGTTAAAAAGCAGTAACTTCGGTCGGTCCGATCTTTTTATACCCTCCACAATTTGGAAGGAATTTGCAAGTTAAAAAAATCTTTGAAAAGTACTAAATCAAAAATATCGAATATAGGGATTTACCGTTATATCGGAGCCTACGAATATGTGGAAGCGTAGTACCCATTAGGAAATTCAAATACGAAATTTGAGACAATTTATATAGGTACCATTATATATGAAGACCTGCATATGTGATTTTTCTGTCATGGACTGCAGTACTCATTATGAATTACGAATACGAAATATGAAAAACCTCCGTTGGATAATTTCGCTAAAATCATCAAAATGCCGTATATAGGGAGGTACCGTTATATGGAGGCTATACGAAGACCTGAACCTGCATATGAAATTTTCTGACATAAGATGTAGTACCCATTAGGAACTTCAAATTGCAAATTTGAGACATTTCTGATGAAATGTGTGACACAAGGCACAAAATTTTTTGTAGGTACAGTTATATGAGGACTATATCAAAACTTGGACCTACACTGAGAATTCCATGCATGCCGTTATACCCAAATGAAGGAATGCTTCCTAAACTGGGTCATTATTAATTTAGGCTTTAATACACCTTCCAGAATATTTTCGCCATAATATTCGGCATTTATTCTGATGCCACGGTCGATTAACACGAGCAGAGATTGACCATCGGCTGTTATGGCGCCCCACACCATCACCATGGCCAGCGCTTGAGTTCTAGTGGCCAATCGAAGGTGCAAATTTTCAGCTGACCTCTTTGGCAAATAAACACGATCATTTTGTTTGTTAACAAACTGTTGAAAAGAATGTCTTCTCATCGGAGAAAACCAAATTCGGCAGTTCACCACTTTCGGCCAAGCAAAGCAACTCTTTAGCTCTTTTAAGTCTATTTTCTTTCTGTTCCGGTGTAAGTTCTTACACTTTTTGGAATTTCAATAGCTTTACCCCGAGTTCATTTTTCAGTGGAATATTGCGAATGGAATATTCCAATATGTTCAGCTCACGAGCAATTTTTCGGCCACTGCGACGCGGGTTTCGATGAAGTCGCCCCCTTACTTTTCGAACCATTTCTACTGATGTTGCTGTTTTCTTTCATCCACTTGCTTGACGTCGGGCTACGCCACCAGTATCGCGGTAACGAGCTATGGTACGAGACACAAAAGATTTATTCACATTTAAATGCTGGAGTGCTCTAACGATAGCCACTTGTCGGTTTCTAGCCAAATAAAAAGAAATCACACTATCACGCTTGAATGCCAGCATGAATAACTTATTTTTTCTGAAAAATTCTCACCAAGATGCTTTTAATAATTTTAACAGTTGTCGGACGAGTGACTTAGAAATCATAGCAGTCTAAAGTTGGTTGGTTTTTCATCTCACCCTGCATCAGCATAATATTCTAAGACGATTTGCCCCTACCCGCCGTCCGTCTGTCCGTCTGTTGTAACCACGCTAAAGTCAAAACGAATAAAGATGGGAGGCTAAATTTTTACACCAATCTGCAGGCAGGTCAAGTTCGAAGATAGGCTATATCGGTCCACGATATCGTATAGCCCCCATATAATGGTACCTCCGATATTCGTTATTTAGATGATTTTAATTACATTTTTCAATGAAATTGTCTGAGGAGTTCTTCGTGACTACTTTATCTCCTGATAAAGAATTGTCTATAAAGGTCCACGATATCGTATATCCCCGATATAACTGTCTCTCCCGATAATCTTTATTTCGATGATTTTAGCCACATTTTTTAATGGAATTGTCTGCGCAAAGGGTTCTCTGTGAGTACTTTAACCCCTGAACAAAAATTGTTAATATAGGTCCACGATATCGTATATCCCCCATATAACTGTGCCTCCCAATATTCGGTATTTTGATGATTTTAGCCACATTTTCCAATGGAATTGACTTAAACCCCACACAAAGAGTTCCTTCTGAGCACGTAACACCCTTAAAGAGATTTATCTATATATGTCCACCATATCGTATATCCCCCATATAACCTTCGATATTCGGTTTTTTTTAATGAATTTAGCCACATTTGTTAATGGAATTGTCTGAATTTCTACACAAGGAGTTCTTTGTGAGTATTCTACCCTATGAATTTTCTATATAGATCCCCCTATATTCGGGTTTTTGATGATTTTAGCCATCTTTTTCAATGGAATAGTCTGAAAATCCACACAAGGAGTTGCTTCTGAGTACTTTAACCCCAGTAGGGTAATTGTCTACATAGGTCCACTTTTTGTATAGTGCCCTTATAACTTTACCCCTAGATATTCGGTATTTTCAGAATTTTCGCAACATTATTTACCGGAAATGCAACACATTTCGTATTTTAAGTACACAATCGTTATTACAGCCTATCACCAAAATTTGCTTATCCAGAAAGACGTCTTCGTATAGCCCCCTTATAAAAGTTTTCATTGTAGCGGTATTTTTCGACGGATTTTTTTTTTTTTTTTTTTTGAACAATTTCAAATTCCTTTCGAATGGTGGGAAAATTTGCTTATCCAGAAATACGTCTTCGTATAGCCCCCATATAATAGTTGTCATTTGAGCGGTATTTTTCGGCGGACTTTTTTTTAAATTTTCAAACTCCTTCCGAATGGTGGAGCGTATAAAAAGTTCGGCCCGACCAAACTTAGCTGCTTTTTTACCTGTTCTGTATGTGAATATCTCGAAAATTCAGAAATAGAATATCGGCAAACCTTAGAAGACTCATATACAAATCTCAAAACATCAAAAAAAAAAAAAAAAAAAAAAAAAAATACATAAATAAAATAAATGGCGGATCGTACTCAAATAAATAAATGTATGAATTGTATGGAAAATAAATTTACAAACAAAGCTTTGTTTCATAGCAAACGTATTTATATTAAAGACTTCCCCATGCTCATATTAATACATACAATTTGAGTTTATTTCCCTCTCTCGAAAAATACTGCAAATAGTTCTCAAATTACAAATTTATGTGCTTAGCCAAGGCAAGCAGAAAAAAATTCCCCTTGAATATTATTCCGCACACAACAGCCAACAAAGTACTGTAACGTTATCGCAATTTATTATAAATATTATTAAGTGTAACTTAACACTTCATTCAAACATAAAATTGTATTTACTTCACTTAATGGCATTTAGCATACGGTTGACGAAATTTTCAATACGAAAGGAATTAAGTGGCAGACAACAACTAGATTTGAATGTTTCAATATTTGTTTAAATCGCGTCCAGCCCCTTCTCCATTCCGCCCCAAATACTGATTGACTGATACCGAATGATTTTTGTGTGGGTAGATGGGGGAAAGAATAACTGATGCTATTTTCCAGCGAGTTTTTATCGTCGTCTGTGCTTTGAATATTGATGTTGTCCTTATGCGGATTGGGTTGTCTTTGATTTGCAAACAACCTTCAGTCGTTTATTGTTGTTGCTGTTATTGCTGGCTTATTTGTAATGCCACGCTTTTTATTTATTGTATTCTTGTTTGGTTGTTATTGTTTCGTTTTTTCTATTCTTATGTCTTTTTGTTGAAATTTGTTTGCGTGTAATGCGTTTTCGTTTTGTCAATTTTCGACGAATTTTGGGCAGAGTAGAAATCTTGCGGTTTTTATGCCCATTTTGGTTTGTTAAAAATCTGTCTTCTTTTTTCTTTGGTTTATTGTCATTTGTATGCGTGGTGAGGCGAATGATGGAATGAAAACAAAGCCCGGGGCTATTGAAAGAATAAATGCTAGACATGAGTTAGTTATTTGGAAATCCTCCACCTACACCTTGATAGATGTTTTGTTTTTGTTTCGTTGATGCACACATAGATGAGAGATTATGAGGCTGAATTCAGGGCTGAAATTTGAAAAAAAAGGATGTATAAAAATGTTCGTAATAACTAAGGGATCTGAATTACAGGGTCAATTTTCGTTTTTTTTTTATTTTTTCTTGATGGAGTAACAGAGACCATGTGGACTTTGTCAAAAAATTGTAGACGGACTATATGGCCGAACTTTTTTCACGAAGTTAAATTTGAAGCATACTCCTATTTACTTTTTGAATGACCATAAAAATGTTTTTAGGGTATAATTAGAAACGTTTTCTCCGGCGACAGTCAAAGACATGATTCAACATTTTTTTCTGCTTAACCCTTAATCGTAGATTTCAGAATTTGTACGACTATCAGTAAGTACTTTATTTCAGAACAGTAATCGTGGAGTTTAAAAATATTTCGCAAGGACTATCAGAGACTAAAATATATTTTGAGAGTCCATTAGATTCTTTGTGTCTTTGTGGACTTAAATATTCCAAAATATTCTGAAATGCAATCAGTGTCACCATTTGTGATTTTTGTTTAAAAGTATATACCAGACCAGTAACTATACCAGATTTGTCTATATTTGCGAATGTCATTCTGCTACTCAAACCTTAGATTTTTTCTGAATTCTTTTTCATTGCTTATCAGTCCTATTATCGCAGATTTTGTCCACATATCTTTCAGAGTCTTTCAGAGCTTTAATCACGGATTATTTTTAGAAATTCTCCAGAGTGATAATCCTCCATTTTTCAATAATATTTATCCACAAACTTTTGATTTAAAAATGTATAGAGTGAGATGAGAAAACTGCAAGCAACTTCAGACTGCTGTCATTTCTAATTCCCTCGTCCGACAGCTGTTAAAATTATTCTAGTGACAGCTCATTATATTATTTACAAGCATACAAAGGCATTTTGGTGAGAATTTTCCAGAAAAAAATTTATTCGTGATGGAATTCAAGCGTGATAGTTTGATTTCTTTATGTTTGGCTGGAAAACCACAAGTGGCTATTGTTAGAACACTCCAGCATTTAAATGTGAATGAATCTTTTGTGTCTCTAACCATCGCTCGTTACCATGATACTGGTAGCATAGTCCCCCGACGTCAAGGAAGTGGACGGTAGAAAACAGCAACATCAGCAGAAATGGTTCGAAAAGTACAGAAGCGACTTGATCGAAACCCGCGTCGCAGTGACCGTAAAATGGCTCATGAGCTGAACATATCACAATACTCCATTCGCAATATTCCACTGAAAAATGAACTCGGGTTAAAGCCATTGAAATTCCAAAAAGTGCAAGAGCTTACACCGCAACAGAAAGAAAATAGACTCAAAAGAGCTAAAGAGTTATTTCACTTGGCCGAAAGTGGTGAACTGCCGAATTTGGTTTTCGCCGTCTGCGATGAGAAAACATTCGTTGTCTAGCAGTTTTAAACAAACAAAATGATCGTATTTACTTGCCGAAAAGGTCAGCTGAAAATGTGCACCTTCGGTTGGCCACCAAAACTCAAGCGCCGGCCATAGTGATAGTGTGGGCAGCCATAACAGACGATGGTCGTTCTCTGCTCGTATTAATCTACCGTGGCATCAGAATCAAAGCCTTGGACACGCAAACATTTTGGCCGAAGACCTTGGAAATTTCAACAGGACTTAGCACCACCGCACTCAGCACGCGCCACCCAAGAATGGTTACAAAATGATGTTCCTCACTTCATTTCCAGCGCACAATGGCCACCAAAATCTCCGGATACTAATCCGTTGGACTATTGTGTCTGGAGTATTTTGGAAAGCAAGGTTGGCACTAAAAATATAAAAGTGTCGGTCACCTCAATCGTGAAGGAGCAGCGAGTGGCGGTTTCATTGGCCGTTTGAAGGCCATAATTCGTGCCAAAGGTGACCAATTCAAACAAGTCTAAACTTATTCTAAAATTTGATGCTATTTCCGACATTTTTGCTTTCTTTCAATAAAATTAAAAAAAAAAAATAATATTTATGGCGTTTGACTTTGTTGCACTTTTTTGATATCACCCTGTATATCTTCGTCCGATTTCAGTCCAAATATCAAATGTGTAACATTTGTCCAATTAGGATGTGTTTCATCACTTCCGACCGAATTCAGCCTAGAAACAAATACTTCAAATTTAGAGAAAATCGGTTCAGATGTAGCTATAGGTTCTAAAGTCAGCCCCACTAAATTTTGGTAATTCCGACATAATTCATCCTCGAATCAATTTGATGAAAATCGGCTCAGATATAATTATAGCTCCCATATATATGTTTTTTCCGATTTTGTGTTTAAGTCTCTCACATGATCTTTGGTACCAGAAATTAGATACAACTCAGAAATAAGTATTTCAAATATTGTCAGGATCGGTTCAGATTTGGAAATAGCTCCCATATATATATTTATCCGATTTCAGGTTTATTGTGCACCAACTGCCTAATATCTGCCCAAATGGACTTCATTTTGGCACTTCCGACGGAATTCTGTCTAAAAGCAATTTTGGTGAAAATCGGTTCAGATATAGCTATTTTTCTTCCGATTTGGTGTTAAAGTTTCTGACATGGGTAGTATGCACTCCACGACAATGATATTTAATGCCTGACCTTAGATACAGCTCGAAAATACCTCTGCCAAATTTTATCGCGATCGTTTTAAATTTTTGTAAAGCTTTCGTCCGGTATATCTATTGCTCCTGTAAAATGGCGAGAAAAGAATACGACCGCTTCGCTTGGGTGTTATTTCAATTCTGATTTTATTTTTAAAATATGTTCCTTACGTACTACTGAAACTAATCTAATTTAACCTAGTCGCAGCCACACAATTGTTCCTATCTATTATTAGATTTAAAAGGAAACATTACATGGCTGCGTATCCCTTCATTCAAGTGATCTTGGCTACCTACTGGCGCATCGATATCTGTGTGTGTGGGTTATGACCTTGTTAAATTGTTTTTTAATAACTCCAAGAGGTTGAAGCGGGATTTTCTGGATATTTGGATTTTTTAAAGACACTTTTTTGAAGGATGTGCAGGATTCAATGCTTGAGATCGTTATGGAAATTACAATAAAAAATACCCAGTGCCAATAATTGCATGTCTTTTAAATTTTCCGTCTAAATCAAATTTTACACATCCTCTGAACGCATTACAATCCTCCTTCAACATTGTACCCATTTTGAGAAAAAAAAGTTGTATCTCAAAATTATTAGCATAAAGTTAAACATTTATCTCAGGCTTTGGCATGCCTTTCTGTAAATGCCTGACATGACTTTTTTTCGACTTTCGTTTTTGCTGTTGATGATGATGTGAATCTTATCGTTTCGTTTCTCTCGCTTTTTTTTCTTTTCAAACTAAATCCATTTACAATTCAAAACACAAAGATAACCAACAAAAAAAAAAAAAAAAAAAAAAAAAACGAAGAGATGAGAAAAGAAAATCAGATTTATTTTAAATTAACTTTTACACACCTGATGGTAATTGTAAGTAAGGGGCTTACATATGTTCCAAATACAGGATGTCATACACACACACACCTATATATATCACTGAACGATAGAGAAAAATATTCCTATTTTCCTGCACGTGCATAGTGTGTGGTGTTGTTGCTATTTTCTTTGTCTTCTTACCGAAATCAGATAAAATTTCAGTTAACTCTCAAAAGTATGCAACACACATCTGGTGTGAATAGCATTTGCCGCAAAGGTATGCTATGTATTTTACATGAATAATATAATTTGGTCTTCAAGGATGTTGGGTTTTTGTTTTCATTTTTTTGGAATGTAATCTAAAATTTTACCGTTCTGTCAGTTATCAGCAGTAGGACTAATGTAGATGCATTTGAAATGGTAAAAATAACAAAGGATGTATTTTGGACGATATTACCTTGATTTATAATTGCAGTAGTTAATGCAGGCGCACATAAATGTTTGCTAAAATTGTGCAATTTTGTTGATGTTTTCAAATGAAATTACACATGGGTGGGGAACGCTGTTAATTATTTCGTATTCAGAAATATTCACATTAAAAGAAGGCCACACTGTAGTTTTCGCATGTTTTAGATAGGAACATGAATATTAAAGTCTTTAAAATTAAATTTAGTTTATAAAATATATTATCAAACGTATGAAACTGTAATAAAAGAATCCAAAAATCATCGAAAAAAAATTTAAAAAAACAATCGGTTTTACCCATAGATGTATACCCTAAGCCAATGTTCGATTATTTAAATATATTTTGACTTCTGTTATTATTATTCAAATTGTTGACATTCTATGGAGTAGCTTCCGAAGGAATGGGCCAGTATTGTCCATTTCGTATCGGACCTAAATAATTATGATATACGTATTGACACGTGTCAGGTTTAGACTATATTGGTTACATCCTTAACTTTATATCAGATAATTAAGGGATAAGATGAAAAAACTGCAACCAATTTCAGACTGCTGTCATTTCTAAGCCACTCGTCCGACAGCTGTTAAAATTATTACGGTGACAGCTAATTATATTGTTTGCAAGCGTATAAAAGCATTTTGGTGAGAATTTTCCAGAAACAAAGTTATTCGTGATGGAATTCAAGCGGGATAGTCTGATTTCTTTATATTTGGCTGGAAATCCACAAGTAGCTATCGTTAGAGCCCTCCAGCAGTTAAATGTGAAAAAATTTTTTGTGTCTCATACCATCGCTCGTTACCGTGATACCGGTAGCGTAGCTCGACGTCAAGGAAGTGGACGGAAGAAAACAGTAACCTCAGCAGAAATGGTTCGAAAAGTAAAGAAGCAATTGATCAAAACCCGCGTCGCAGACTCGTGAGCCGAACATGTCGCAATATTCCATTCGGCAAATATTGAAAAATGAGCTCGGGATAAAGCCCTTGAAATTCCAAGAAGTGCAAGAACTTACACTGCAACAGAAAGAAAATAGACTCTAAATAGCTAAAGAGTTGCCTAGCTTGGCCGAAAGTGGTGAACTGCCGAATTTGTTTTTCTCCGATGAGGAAATATTGGATATCCAGCAGTTTGTAAACAAACAAAATGATCGTCTTTACTTGCCAAAGAGGTCAGATGAAAATGTACACCTTCGGTTGGCCACCAGAACTCAACCGCCGGTCATGGTGATGGTGGATTATCCGATTGAGATGACATTTTGCAAACAATATTTGTTTGGCCCAAGGTCGAACCCTATTGAAGTTGGTGATTGATTATCGGATCAAATTTAGATATAGCTCCCATATACTCCAACCGATTTCGGGTAAATTGAGCACCTAACATAAGTTCAAATGACCTGAATTTCGGTACATCCCAAAATTGGAGAAAATCGTTTCAGATATAGCTGTAGCTCCCACATATATGATTCATCCGATTTGGGGTTTTAAGTCTCTCACATGCGTAATATGCGCTCCACAAAAATGATTTTTGGTATCAGATACAGCTCTGAAACAAGTGTATCAAATTTTGTCAAGATTGGTTCAGATTTGGATAAAGTTCTCATATACATCCTCAACCGATTTCGGGTTAGTTGTCCACCAAATAGGCAATATCTGTCCAAATGACCTGAATTTTGGCATATCCAATCGAGTTCAGTCTAGAAGCAAGTACATTACATATGTTGAAAATCGTTTCAGATATAGCTGTAGCTCCCACATATATGATTCATTCGATTTGGGGTTGTAAATCCCTCACATGCGTAATATGCACTCCACAAAAATAATTTTTGGTAACAGATATCAGATACAGCCCTGAAACAAGTGTATCAAATTTTGTCACCATCTGTTCAGATTTGGTTATAGCTTCCATATATATCCTAAACCGATTTCGGGTTAATTGTGGCAATATCAATCCAAATGACCGGATCGAAACTATTGGTATGTGCAACATTGAAATAAAATCGAACATTTATTTGCAATTCTTTCAAAATAATCAAAATGTTGAACTTTTGTGGGAGAGGTACCAAAAGGAGACGGTCGTAAAATTCACACCTGATATCTGGTTGAGAAAAATACATACCAAGTTCAGAGAGAATCGTTGTCTTGTTTCGCAAGTTATGAGAGATATAATTATTATAAATTGTGACTCTTTGCGGTGGAGTTACCATAAGGAGAGGACCAATATTGCTCATCGTCGAACCCGATCTAAGTTAAATAATAATAATATTATGATATACCAAGTTTGTATCAAATCAGATACTCCATTTGAGAGTTATCACACACACCAGTCAGCTAGAGAGGCGGACGTACACCCCTAGATGGACTGCAAATAACCTGAAAATTTTGTTACAACGAAACCTATTGCCTAAAACTGTTATTTCGACGAGGCACGTTTTGGCCGTATCAGATACCAATATGACTGAATGTATCAATATTCCTTAAGCCTTAAGCTCCTTTAAATAGTCATTTCGATTCTTTAAATCAACTTTCGATATTTACACGTCTGAAAGGCAATGGCAAATCGTCTGTATCACCCAATTTTATGTTGTGATATTCCTAGAAAAAATATATATCTTAAAGAATGGCTCCTTTACAATTTTTCTTTAAAAATTTAAATTATATATACTTTATTTACCCATAAAAATCTTATCTCAAAAAAAAAAAAAAATAATAATAATAATAATAATTTAAATGTCCTTTAAAATCCAAAAGTATAAGTATTTTATCTACCCTTAAAAATTATTATTCTCTTATTTCTTACAAAAATATACTTTTAAAATAATGATTATAAGCCACAAAGACATTTAATAAAAATACTTTATTTACCTTTAAATGCAATGTTAATTCTCCAAAAACTATTCTTTTAGAATCAACGTTTAATGTCCTGACAGTTGTTAAAAATGTCCTTTAAAATCATAAAATTTAAAAACGTTTATTTTCCATTTAAAATAGTAGCATTTGTAATCCTCCATAGAATAATTTTTGAAAACTACAAATTTTAGGCCTGAAATTGCATTTAAAATTTCCTTAAAAATCTAAAATTTCAGTCGACTTTACCGTTAAAAATCCATAATTAAAGATTTCCTATTTCATTAAAGAATATTCTTTGGAAATCCACGAAAATACGACTTACAATCCTTTAACATCCAAAACTTTAGATCAGAGTAGATCAAAAATCCAAAATAATAGTCCCCATCCAAAATTTATCTTTAAAATCCAAAATAAGAGTCCTCATGGCTCTTAAACAAAATTTTGTGGTAGGAGTGGTTGACTTTGGAATTTTTATTTAATTGTATCCGACATGCCCCAGGATGCCTTTCAAAATATTTGAATATAAATTGTTTGTTATCCATTTCGAAACAGTTGAATTCCCCAACATTTAGTGTAATTGAAATCAACCCAAATTGTGTGTTGACATACCACCCCCTCATTGATTGCCATCACGAAATTATGAGTCCTCCATAAGCCATTGACCATAAACAGCGCCAAGGGAAATAATCCTTTGGCAGTTTTTTTCGTTTTTTCTTCAACAGCAGCAACATCTCCGTCAATAGAATGCCAATAAAAATGTCATTGCTTTAAGTCCCATAAAGCCTGCGAAAGACAAAAAACCAACAACAACAACAACGAAAGCAATACAAAACTGTGAACACCAACAACAACAGAAATGAGCAACAAAAGACCAAAGAGTGTGACAATAAAATGAAATTGACCCACATTAGAAAGTGGGTTGGGGGTCGGGTTGAATTAAATGCCAAACCATGGCGTGAACTGCCAGTGCAATTTACAATCTCAATCAAATGCTGCAGCACACACGCACAGCGAGAGCGAGCGATTGAGCCTTTTTACAATAACAAAATCAACGAGCAAAAATGCCATGGCATAAAATGAAAGTATCCATTGGTGAATTCCATCATTGACACCCTTCGAATACTTTCCTCCCGGGGGCAACTAAGTCAAAGAAATAAACATCATCAAATGGAGAATATAAGCCCACATTAAAATGCCACCAATGGGCCGCCCACTCCATTCGAAAGTGGGTGAGTGAATCAATGATAGTGGGTGGGTGGGTGAGCATGTGGGAAAATATGCTTTTCTTTCTTTAATTCTGCGAAAAAAAAGAACAACCGAGGATAACAATTTAAGATCGGTCTTGGTAACTGGCTGGCTGCCTGGCTGGTTGCTGCAGCATTACGTGCTCAAGTATCAGCTAGAAGCAAATAAATTTCAAGACACAAACGAGTGCGAGCGCGAAATGCAAACAAAAATGAAAAGTGTGCGTGGGCTGTAATAAAAAAGAAAAACGAAGCACTCACTCTTCTCTTTAAAGGGAGGGCTGCACCACTATTTAAATTCATCCCGTCAACAATATTATAATTTTTTGGATTTCAAGTGCCTTAGTTCGCAGAAAAAGAGTTCAGTGTTGAGTGACCAGGTGACAGGTTCATTAGAAAAGATCAGGTGAAATTTGCTGAAACTTGGAATCTTCCATAGGTGTCAGGTTAGGTGCGAAGATGCAAAAACGTTGTTTATTTATTTGGATATTTAAGATTTAAAAGTGTGAAAAATACTGTTAGGGATTAAAATGTTATTGATTCGACTGTGGTTTTGAAATTGGTATTAAAAAGTACGACAATAAAACTGCCGCGCAGTGGGGTGAGATCATCAAAAATCGGAGATTTATTGAAAAAAAAAAATACATATTTTTTTTAAACTATTACAGGTTCAGATGAAAAAACTGCAACCATCTTCAGACTGCTGTCATTTCTAAGCCACTCGTTCGACAGCTGTTAAAATTATTCCAATGACAGCTCATTCTATTGTTTACACGCGTACAAAAGCATTTTGGTGAGACTTTTCCAGAAAACTGTTATTCGTGATGGAATTCAAGCGTGATAGTGTGATTTCTTTATATTCGGCTGAAAAACCGATAGCCACCGTTAGAGAACTCTAGCATTTTAATGTGAATTAATCTTTTGTGTCTCGTATCAGCGCTCGTTACCTAATACTGGTACTGGTAGCGTAGCCCGACGTAAAGGAAGTGGACGGAAGAAAGCAGCAACATCAGCTGAAATAGTTCGAAAATGAAAAAAGCGACTTGCTCGAAACCCACGCCGCAGTGGCCGAAAAATGGCACGTGAGCTGAACATATCGCAATATTCCATTCGGCAAATATTGAAAAATTAGCTCGGGGTAAAGCCATTGAAATTCCAAAAAGTGCAAGATCTTACACCGCAACAAAAAGAAAATAGACTCAAAAGAGCTAATGAGTTGCTTCGCTTGGCCGAAAGTGGTGAACTACCGAATTTGGTTTTCTCCGATGGGAAAACATTTTGGGGCTACGCTACCAATATCACGGTCACGAGTGATGGTACGAAACACAAAAGATTTATTCACATTTAACTGCTGGAGTGCTCCAACGATAACCACTTGTGGTTTTCCAGCCAAATATAAAGAACTCACGCTTGGATTCCATTACGAATAAATTTTATTCGTCTGGAAAATTCTTACCAAAATGTATTTGTACGCTTGTAAGCAATGTAATGAGCTGTCTCTGGAATAATTTTAATAGCTGTCGGAGGAGTGGCTTAGAAATTAGAGAAGTCTGAATTTGGTTGCAGTTTTTCTCATCCCAGCCTGTATGCATCATACATTTTTCCAAGACTCAAAAACATAATCTTAATTATACCCTACACACAAGGTGGTCAGGGTATTATGTCTTTGTGCATTTGTTTGTAACAGGCAAAAGGAAACGAGATAGACCCATAGATCCTTTTGATGATCTGCATAGAATCACATTCTGAGTCGATTTATGCATGTCCTTCCGTCTGTCCATGTATTTTTGTAAACAAAGTACAGTTCGCATTTATTGCCCTATCCAGATGAAATTTTGCACAAATCATTTGTTTGGCCCAAGGACGAACCCTATTGAAATTGGAGATAATCGGTCAAAATGTAAATATAGCTCCCATATATATCTTCGTCCGATTTGCCTTTTATTGTGCACCAAACGTGTAATATTAGGCGGAATGTTGCACATACAACCAGATTAGGCCTGAAAATAAGTATGCCAAATGTGATCGAAATTGGTTCAGATATAGCTCTATAGCTCCTATATATATTGTTCATCCGATTTGTTATTTTGTCCCCCGCAGCCGTAATATGCACTCTGTAACAACAATATTTTGGGAAATATATCAAATGCAGATCAGAAATACCTTTGCCAAATTTTATCGAGATCGGTTCAGATTTGGATATATCTCCCACTTATATAACTTCGTCCGACTTACCTTTTATTGAACACCAAACGTCTAATATTTGCCCAAATGGGATGAAATTTGGCACATGCGACTGAAAATTGAGTCTAGAAGCTAGTATGCCAAATTTGGTGAAGATCGGTTCAGATATAGATATAGCTCCCATATATATTGTTCATCCGATTTGTTGTATTTTTTACCCACAGCCATAATATGCACTCCGTAACGACGATTTTCAGGGAAATGTATCAAATACAGCTCAGAAATATCTTTGCCAAATTTTATCGAGATCGGTTCCGATTTGGATATAGCTCCCATATATATCTTTATCCGATTGCAAGTTGATTGTGCACCAAATGCTTCGGCATATTCAGCCCTTTGAACTTTAAATTATAATCATTGCGTGTATTAACTTTTAATTGTTATGCGGAGCTCTACTAAATTAGCAAAGCGGTGTAATGTATCATAAAGTCTGCTCCGTCCGACTTTAAGACTTTCTTTACTGGTTTTCACATACCTTTGATCTGTTCCAGAACTGCAAGACTTTAATATGATAAACGATTTATCCTTTATGGTACCGAAAAATATTTCCAAACTAGTAGATTCTTGCAGGCTCTGCAACAAAACATTTAAATTTCCTTAAATGGAAAATAAGGCTGTTTTTATTTACTTGATTTTTATACAAAGAGTCATAATCATTCATTGTGGTTTTTGGCTACATTAATTCATTGTTGTTTTGTGTTGATATTCAATTTCCGCTGTGTATGCAATGAACAAAAAACCGTCTACGTTTTTTTCCCTTTTGGTAGACAGAAAGCGTTAAATGGGATAGAAAACAATGCTTAAGTCAAGTATGATAAATGACGTTTTGATTGTGTTAATAAAATTGTGCGATAAGGATAGAAAGTGAAAAATATTATGAATTTTATTAATTGTAAAAAAGGTAAAACAGAACTGTTTTTATTAAATTTTATCAGCCAAAAAAATTAAACGGTTCTCAAAGGCTACTTTTGTAATGACGAGTAGGGCTGCTGCCAGCCAAGTCCATTTACAGTGTTAATGTCTTTTCATTATTTTCGTTTCTTTTTTCTTATTTAACGAACATTTTCTTTTAAGAAAAATATATGAAGACATAATTATTAATTTTGTTGCATATCTTTTTCGTAAATCTTCTCACGAGGCACACACACACATTCGCATACGAATGGATGCGTTGTCCTATTAATATTCCGGATAATGCACAGATGGCATAAATTCACTCTTTGGTGATAATTGGATTAAGATGTGAAATAAGAGAATGTTAAAACGTGAAACGAATAAAATGGCGGAAAATATAAAAAAGGAATTATTGTTATTTTCTTTCGTTTTCTTTCTTTTTTGAGTCATAGACTCATATTAATGAGCCTACAAGTTAATGGTGCAAGTCGCATGATTTTTGCAGATTGGCAACTTTAAGCGACCATCAGAACTATACTCGATATTGCTTTTAAATATGGCTTTTATATATTAATAAGAATAAATCGGTGAATACTAACGTTGTATTTGAAGATTTATCGATAGAATAATCTTCGACATTCAAAAATAGTTTATGAAGCCTTCGAAATGTTGGTAAATATCCTTGAATATTGCGGTTTAAAAAATATCTGAGACTCTTTAAATTATTTAATGGGTCTCCCTGAGGGACTTTTTTTAATTCTAAATAACCATTTTATTATTTAATATCACTCGATAAGACCAAAATTTACCTCATCGAAATAAGGATTTTAGCTCAAATAGATTTCAGCCAAAGAAGAATGGGGCCCAATTTTTCTTTGGCTGAAATCTCTTTGTTGTAATTTGGTGTCGATTGCTGGTTTGAATGAAGTTCAAATATGGACCGTATTCATCTACCGTCCAGGGAAATGTAGTCCAAAATCATTTTGAGCGTTTGCAAGTAGCAAAAATTAACTCTCAAAACATAAAAAACAAGTAAAAAATCTGTAAGTGCCGAACTTTGAATACCCTCCACCATTTGGAACAAATTTTGCAATTTTCAAAAAAAAAGATCCTTTAAAAATTCTTTTGAAAACTTAAAAATACCAAATGTAGCCGTCATATTACGGTCTAAACGACGACGTGGACCTGTATAGGCAATTTTTGACATAAGCCATTACAATATTCAAATGCGAAACTTAAAAAAAAAACTGTAAAAAGTAAAATTCCATAATTTTGTCGGAAATAGCATCAAATTTTAGAATACGTTTAGATTTCCTCGAATTGGTTCTCATTTGGCACGAATTATGGCCTTCAAACGGCCACTGAAACCTTCACACGTTGCCCGAATGTTGCTCTGCGGTATTTTGGCCCGGGGAAGAGCGTACTTGAGGTGATCGACACTTTGGTATTTTTTAGTGCCATCCATGCTTTCCAAATTACTCCAGACACAATAGTCCAACTGATTGGTATCCGGAGATTTTGGTGGCTATTGTGCGCTGGAAATGAAGCGAGGAACCTTATGTTGTAACTATCCTTGGGTGGCCCGTGCTAAGTGCGATGAAGCTGAGACCTGTTGGAATGTCCAAGGTCTGCGGCCAAAATGTTTGCGTGCCCAGAGCTTTAATACACCCTCCAAAATATTTTCGTGATAATATTTGGCATTTTTTCTGATGCCACGGTCGATTAATACAAACGGAGAGCGACCATCGGCTGTTATGGCGGCCCACGCCATCACCATGGCCGGCTTGAGGCTTTAGTTCTGGTGGCAAACCGAAGGTGCACATTTTCAGCTGACCTCTTTGGCAAGTAAACACGATCATTTTGTTTCTTTACAAACTGCTGAACAACGAATGTTTTCTCATCGGAGAAAACCAAATTCGGTAGTTCACCACTTTCGGCCAAGCGAAGCTCTTTTGAGTCTATTTTTTTTTCTGTTGCGGTATAAGTTATTGCACTTTTGGAATTTCAATGGCTTTACCCCGAGCTCATTTTTCAATATTTGCCGAATGGAATATTGGGATATGGTTAGCTCACGAGCCATTTTTCGGCCTCTGCGACGCGGATTGCGATCAAGTCGCTTCTTTACTTTTCGAACCATTTCTGCTGATGTTGCTGTTTTTTTCCGTCCACTTCCTTGACGTCGGGCTACGCTACCAGTATCACCATAACGAGCGATGGTACGAGACACAAAAAATTTATAGACATTTAAATGCTGGAGTGCTCTAACGATAGCCACTTGTGGTTTTCCAGCCACAGAAATCACACTATCACGCTTGAATTCCATCACGAATAATTTTTTTTCTGGAAAATTCTCACCAAAATGCTTTTCTACGCTTGTAAACAATATAATGGACTGTCACTGGAATAATTTTAACAGGTATCGGACAAGTGACTTGGAAATGACAGCTGTCTGAAGGTTGTTTCCGTTTTTTCAGCTCATCCTATAGGTAGTAATATCGAGATATTCGATTTAATTCGGCAGCAATCAAGTGCGGCTCTGTAGTATAAAACAAGCAAGCAAAGGCTATAGTCATGCGGTGCTGACCCTACAACACTACAATATTCAGTTTGAGTAGAGTCCTCTCCAGTTGTCCAATATTAACGCACTTCGTCGAGTTGTTAGATACTCAAATCTACTTCACACGAAAGTTGTGGTCCATTTTACAACTGAATACAATCCAATTGTCATTCAAAATGCCAGACTTCTTCTTCTTAACCCTCTTCTCATGCAAAGTTCCGTGTCGATTGGTTTTCAATTGTCACTTGTAGACCGACTGCAAAATCAAGACCCATTTGAACCACTAAATTTACATCTTCAAAAACAGTAAGCTTTAATTGGGAATCTAACACTATACCCATGGACCGGTCGATAATTGCGACCTGCATATACACTCAACACATTGTGTCGGGGTGTAGAAAAACTTTAGAAAATTTACAATTGAAAATTGTAAGTCATATTGAAAAACTCGCATGCGATAAAAAATTTGACAAAATTTGGAAAAAAATGTAACAAAAATAGTCACTTTTTTATTGCCATATTTTTCCGCGATTCCATTAGATTTTAACTTCTTCTGGCTAGAAACCATTCCGAATTGATGAAAATTGCTAAAATTATTCCAGCGGTTCTTAACTTATAAGCAGAATATCTATGATCTTTTTCTTTTACTTATATATTGCACCTATCTTGCTATATATCCCATATATTTACTGTCATCATCACTGTAATAGTCAGAAGAGACCTTTTAATGCATTTGTGATTTGGCCGGGATTAAGAAATATTCGCGGTTTGTTGGACATTTTCGTATTTTTTGACATAAAATTTATGGCTTATTTTTACCCGCTAAATATTGTCCGATGACCGTCCAAATTGGTCGGCTTCTGCCCAGCCCTAAACTCTAGCTTCATGCAAAATTCTGACTCAATTGGTATATTATTGTGGCCTGTAGAGCAACAGCTTAATCAGGAGATGTTTCTCTTTTTAGCCCATTTCAACCCCTAAATATGTTGCGATCATCTCCAAAAACAATAGGTTTCTATTCTGACTCTATCCCCACCTCCATTTTCAATTTCATGAGGATCGGGCCATAATTACGACCTATTGCGTGATTACAAATTAATATGGACAGACGGACGGTCGGACATATATAGCTGTATCAACTCAGCTCGGCGAGATAAGAAGATCCAAATATAATTTCCTATGTCGGGGACCAATATTTCGAAGTGTTACATAATATTTGGCCCAATCAAACTTATAATACCCCCAACACATTGTGTTGTAGGGTATAATGAAATAATTATGGCGTTTGGCTTTACTGCAATTTTTTTATCTCACCCTGTATAGTCCAAATCTAGTACGTCGCAATATTTATATCACATTTATTTAGGTCCGATACGGAATTGACATTACCAGAACATTACCGAATTACTTAGTTCCTCAAACTGATATTAATTACACCATTTTCCAAATTTAATGTTAGTAATGTTCTCCTTCTCAGCAAATATGACCTCTTTCTAACAAACAAAGTATTAAATGAGTATAAAACCCATACCTGACCTGCAACTACTATTTTACTGAAGGTAATTCAAAACATGTTTCAAAATTCCAATTATTTTTCCCCATCCATTTAATTGCACACAAAAATCATAATTTATTTATTGCATACTTTTTGCGAACATATGTTGAAATATTTTATTGCATACTTTTAGGATTGTAATTTTTCTAAAATATTTTTATGTTTACCATAAAATGTTCAAACCTCCGGAAGAATGCTTTGAAAATACACCGCATTTGCAAAATGTTAACAATTTGTGTATTTTGGGAGTGAGTGATTGATATTCATAAATATGCCATACAACTAAATATTATTTTTAATCCAATTTCATAGAAAAGAGATATTATAACTTATGGATGGCATCCGCTAAAATATTTCCAGAAAACATTCAAAACATAAATTAAATAATAATTTATAATGGAATGTCGGAAAAACGTTTCACATTAAAAGTGATGTGAAAGTGAAAAAATAAACGAACTAAAAAAAAAACACAAAATGCCAAAATCAACACGGTCGACAACAACAAAAAACGTGCCCACAGCCGTAAAAAAATCCTCAAAGCAGGCTGAAATAAACAAATAAAATATTCATTTTCAAAACAAACAAAAGTCATAAAATTCAAAAGAAGAGAGACATAGAGAAAACCAAAAAACAAATTGAATATTTTTCAACAAATATTACGAAAGATAAATTTGCATTCAAATAAAAAAAAATCAACGGCCAGCAGAGCAAAAGATGCAATTGCCTCTTAACATCGTGAGAGTGATATTCAATTGAGAACGCAGAAATAAAAACAAAAACAATTGTTAAATAAATATATATTCTATGAATTGCCTGCAGCGAAAATAAAAATTTGCAATTGTTTTCAAATAATAAATCCACGTTCAAAATGCCGCATTTAGCAGAACTTTTAAAACTATCATCCAACCAAACATTTTGTTTACCAGCACTTAGTCGTACATAACAACGTCTGTGAGAAGCTCTGCCTGGACCCACAGACAATCAGCTAACGCGTGACACCCACCAACTGTAACGTGAAAACTTTTCCCTATTTGTGTGTATTGTTGTGGCCACGGCGTGTGTGTTCACGCTTTTTGAAAACACACGCACACACACCCATACCTCAGAGAAGGACGAAAGGACGTTCGTTTGTAGTTAAAGTTAAACAAAATAAAAACACCGAAATCACTTTTACCGGCTCAAAATGAATGCAGCACAAAGTGGTGGGCATGCCGGAGGCGGTGGCATGGGTAAAAAAGGATCTCAAATGGAGGTAAATATAAAAATAAATTAAAGTAAATTTTTAGTTTGGTTAAGCAAACACCCAATATATACATGTGTAAAGTGTGGACAACATACATGCACATGTGTATTGTGTACACATGTAATTACAAATTAAGAGGATTGAACTTAAAAATACAGAAGCAGAAGTAAATGTATGACGAAAAGAGCTCTTAACAGACCATTATATAGATTAGAAACTATTTAAATAAAAAAAAATTATTGACTCATATTTTTTGAGAATATCAGGATTTTTATGATAATCAGAGATTTAATTCTTAGCTTATTGAGAATATATTTGAACAAGTGAAAATATATTAAGATATTATCCGATATTTCGCAACAGGGGCTAAAACCCATTACGAACTACAAATATCAATTTCTGGACAAATCCTAGAAATAGTGTGGAAAAAATCGTAAAAATACCGAATATCGAGAGGTAGCCTATATGGGGGCTATACCAAAACGTAAACCTATACATACAATGTTTCGCCACACGAGCAAGAACCCATTATACCCTACAAATATCAATTTTTAGACAAATCTATGAAAAAATGTGGCAAAAATCAACAAAGTTCCGAATATCGAAAGCTACCGTTATATAGGGGCTATGCCAAAACGTGGACCGATATATCTCATTTTCAATACAACCCATCCTAGGCACAATACAAATTGTTCTACTAATTTTTTTTTTCAAAAGACAGACGGACTTCGTTAAATCGACTTAGAATTTTATCCTGATTATGAATATATACTGGGTGAGATGAAAAAACTGCAACCAACTTTAGACTGCTGTCATTTCTAAGCCGACACTCGTCCGACAGCTGTTAAAACTATTCCAGTGACAGCTTATTATACTGTTTACAAACATACAAACGCATTTTGATAAGACTTTTAGAAAAAAAGTTATTCGTGATGGAATTCAAGCGTGATAGTGTGATTTCTTTATATTTGGCTGGAAAACCACGAGGCTATCGTTAGAGCCCTCCAGCATTTAAATATGAATAAATCTTTTGTGTAGCGCAGCCCGACGTCAATGAAGTGGACGGTAGAAAACAGCAACATCAGCAGAAATGGTTCGAAAAGTAAAGAAGCGACTCTGTGACCAAAAGATGGCTCGTGAGCTAAACATATCGCAATATTCCATTCGGCAAATATTGAAAAAAAATGAGCTCGGGGTAAAGCCATTTTAATTCCAAAAAGAGCAAGAACTTACACCGCAACAAAAAGAAAATAGACTCAAAGGAGCTAAAGAGTTGCTTCGCTTGGCCAAAAGTTGTAAACTGCCGAATTCGTTGTCCAGCAGTTTGTAAACAAACAAAATGATAGTGTTTACTTGCCAAAGAGGTCAGCAAAAAATGTGCACCTTGTCTCCGCTCGTATTATCCAATCCGTACGACTATTGTGTCTGGAGTATTTTGGAAAGCAAGGTTGGCACTAAAATATACCAAAGTGTCGGTCACCTCAAGAAAAGCGCATGGCCGGGAATGGGCCAAAATATCGCAGATCAACATTCGGTCAGCGTGTGACGGTTTCATTGACGGTTTCAAGGCCAAAGGTGAACAATTCGAAAAAATCTAAACTTGTTTATTTATTTATTTTTTATTTTTTTTTTTTTTTTTTTTGTGAGAAACTGAACAAGTTTTACATTTTGACTACTTGATAGGTCTTACACAAATTCTTGGAAGGAATCTAAATCTAAGTAGCGACTAAATTATATTATTTTCTAAGATCTTCAAAACAATAATAATTTTTAGGAATATTTTTTCGAAGTCTTCTAATATGTTTCTTTTAATTTAATCAGCGTATTATTTAAGAACTTCCAGAATAATCTTATTAAGTATTATTAGTGAGATCTTCTAGTACGTTTTCAAGAAGACAGTTTTTCAAGGAATTTCCTATTATATTTAAAAAAAAAAAAAAACAGTATATTTATCCTTCAAGAACTGTTTGACAAACTTTCCGAAGAAAATATTTCTCAGAAATTGTAATTATTTTTGTTAACAAATATGAGTGGATTTTATGTATTTTATATTCACATTTGTGTGTTTATTTTTGAACAGTCTTTTTAGGAAACGAATTTTTGGAGGAATTTTGGGATTTTCTTCCAAAAATTTAAAAATCATTTTTTTTAAATATTTTGACAAAATGCTATAGAACTTTTAAGAAATTAGAGCGCATAGTTTCCACGAATATTTTTAAGACTCAGTAGTTAGTTTTTCATGGAATTTCGGAAGTTTCAATTCAAATTCAACTTTTTTTAATGTTTAAAATATAATAAAATAGTCTGAAAGGCGTTCGTTTCTAGTGGATTTTGTTAGAGAACTTGAAAGCTTACTCTTTTAGAGCAATTTTTTGAGAAAGTTGATTTGTTCTTGTGACATCCGAAATTCCTCTTTGCTGCCAAAATGTATTCTTTGCTTATTGACGATATCTATATTAGTTCCTTCGAAATCTCATTATAGGACACAATTTTTCTTAATACACATTTATCTCTTCAAGAAATCTGTTGGTATTAACAAGGCCACACCATTAACCTCTAAACTTGTTCGCACGCCATAATTTATTGGGTGGAAAGTGCTTTCTTTTTTGTTGATTTAAGATTATAAGCGTAATTTTCTTCGCTCACTCTATTACAGGAGTTATTACCAGTTGGCAACCAGCAAAAAAACCATCCTGCCAACCACCTAAAAAAACCTTCCATTGTTGAGATTTATGGATATTGTGTTACAAATTTCTCGTCTTCCGCAGTAAATTTAATAGCCGTGTTTATGTGAGACCCAATCGCAAGTAGCCGAGTAACCCAGGTATTGCTATGGTGATGGTGGTTGCGTTGAAATTTATTATCCAGATACACTTCGAGTAAATCTTAAGGTAATGGTTAAACTTAATTTAATTTAACGCTTTCTTAAAGTAATTTCTAGCCGATGAGAGGGCTACTCTAAAGTTTGCCAAGGCAAGTACTCTAGAAAAAGAAAATGAAAATGAAGAGCTTAAAGGAAAATCATTAAATACAAGTTATGATTCCTCTAATGGAGTTGAGTATAATCTGGCGTTAGCCTGAATTTGCGTTAAAAAGGAATTACGATATGCATAAGAAGAAGGTATGACAAAAAAATATAGCCATCAATTCACTTTGAAGGCGTATTAAAGTTTTTCACTTTGTCAACGAAATCCAATTTCTGGCATCTTTTTTGGTTTGCTTAAAAAGAAAATAAATCGCATATCAAAGGAAGTATTTCAGGGTAGGTTTCTCATTTGTCGTTTGGTTGGCTAGTCTTAGGAGTAGTTGGTGTGATCCGTTTTAATTCCCTGATATGTATATGCATATCATGATATGCAAACATAGTATAGCATATCATTATGTCATGACAAGTGAGATGTTGGGTTACAGATAATATAAATTTCGACAATATAATGACTCGTCTTCACAATATTGTTTAGATAAATAACTAGTTCTTTATTTCGTACCTAAGACCACGCCATTCTGTTAATAACACTGTGCGACACGATTAAATGTTTTTAAATGATTAACTCAAAAAGCTAGTATAGTACTGAAATAGAGCTAAACAAGTTAAAAAGTATCAGTCGGTTTTGCCGACAGATGCGTAGCTTCAGCCACTGTTCGATTATTTAAATATATTTTGACTTCTGTTATGATTATTCAAATTGTTGACGCTCTATGGAGTAGCTTCTGAAGGAATGGCCAATAGTGGCCATTTCGCATCGGACCTAAAAAGTTATAAAGAATCGCTGACTCATTTCGCTGTATGAAAGACCTTTCGATTATGAAAATAAAGCTAAACAAGTTAAAAAGGTATGTATAGCACCAATTAGTATTTTCGTACTATTATGGAACATCTTTATAAAAATCCTTCCACCAACAGGGACCCTAATTCCAAAACTTTTTTCTTTGTACTTGTAGTACACATTTACCACACCGCGTCCATATATCTCATTTCAAGGTACCAACAGAGGTCTTAAAATCAAATTTGAGGATTCCAGACCTACCTTAGTTCTATTCGTCAAATATAGAACGCATTTCCAAATCACTGCCAAGTCTCACTCAGCACGCGCCACCCAAGAATGATTACAAAATGATGTTCCTTGCTTCATTTCCAGCGCACAATGGCCACTAAAATCTCCGGATACCAATCCGTTGGACTATTGTGTCTGGAGTATTTTGCAAAGCAAAGTTGGCACTAAAAAATACCAAAGTATCGATCACCTCAAGCAAGCGCTTCGTCGGGAATGGGCCAAAATACCGCAGAGCAACATTTGGGCAGCGTGTGACGGTTTCATTGGCCATTTGAAGGCCATAATTCGTGCCAAAGGTGGCCAATTCGAACAAATCTAAACTTATTCTAAAATTTGATTCTATTTCCGACATTTGTTGCATTCGTTCAATAAAATAAAAAAAAATCTAAAAATTATAGCGTTCGTCTTTGTTGCAGTTTTTTATCTCACCCTGTATTTGTTGTTGCTCGAAATAAGTTGAATGTTTTCCTACACTACACCTTTAAAATTGAAACAAGTTAATGCTACGAAATTTATTTAAAAGATAAAAGGTTTTTCCTAACCACATTCTCAGCTATTTCAGTCAAGCATTAAGTCTAGAGGAGACTACAATCAAAGTTGTTTCCAATAAAAGTTGTAAATTCCATTTGGAAAAATTTCTCTTCCACATTTTGAAATAGAGAAGAAAAAAAAAAAAACAAAGAAAATTTTAATTTGATTTCAACATCAAAGTAGATAAGAAATATTTTCTAGAAGCAAAAAAAAAAAAAAAACAAACAAAAAACATTGAGGTTTGTTTGTTAGTCATGGCAAACGTATTTTATTGGAAAAAAAAGGTGATTTGTGCCTATATTTGATGCTGGCCACATTTATTGCTTTTGCATTTCTCCACACTCTGTCAACAGACGATTCATCTATTTTTCGTAAAGATTTACTTGTCCTAGTGGAATATGGATTAGACGTAGAGAGAGAGAGAGAGAGAGAGAGAGAGAGAGAGAGAGAGAGAGAGAGAGAGAGAGGAGTTGTAGTTTATGTGTGATTGATATTGAAATTGAGATTTTTATTATTCGCCTGCAAATCCATCCAAGTCCATTATGACATTTGCATTTTAACCATGTCAATATTTGGCCTGACATCGAGCATGAATGAGATGTTATTTGGCAGAAATGGATATTAAGGTTTGTCAAAAACATTCCAAATGGTTTTCGTTTTCGAAGAAAAGTGATGTGTAATTTTACCGGGGATTATCAAAGACATTTATTATTTAATGTTGGAAACAAATGTAATTAAATAAATTGAAGGTCGGACGGATGCTTAGAGTCTTGTTAAGTCCAAAATAAGTTAATGAAGGGAGTAAAGCACCTGGTATACTCTAAATAGGATCGTTTTCAATTTCTGGACAAGAAGTGTCGAAAGTGTGGTGAAATTAAAGACTAGATCTTTCATAGGTATCTTATAGATAGCAACAGGGTTTTGAAGCCGACATAGGATAAAATAACTCGACATCGACTTCTTAATAACCAGAATTCAAGTATTATTTTTCGTGGCTCAGCCATCGTTGGAAAATTTAATTTTTCAATGTTGTCAATCGTATGATTGAAATACGAACTTTGAAATTTTGGTTCAAGAATTTGAATTGTGGTAATGAACAGTAACTATATTGGTCAACATTTAGGTATGGCCTCATCCAGCGTTTCCCTTGGGTTTCGGTGTACGGAATGCTTCAAAGAGCTGTAGATTTTTGTGGGCCAGTCACCAAAACTAAAGGCACAGCCCACAGATTACCAAATATTTAGTCCCCAAATATAAAGGCCCATCACTCAGATAACATTATTATACTCTCAGCCATATGGCTCTAGAAGATATACAGGGTGAGATAAAAAACTGCAACAAAGTCAAAAGATATAATTTCTACATTTTTTTTTTAATTTTATTGAATGAAAGCAATTTTGTAATTTTTTGTCGGAAATAGCATAACATTTTAAAATAAGTTTAGATTTGTTCGAATTGGTCATCTTTGGCACGAATTATGGTCTTCAAACGGCCAATGGAACCGTCACACGTTGCCCGAATGTTGCTCTGCGCTATTTTGACCCATTCCCGGCGAGGCGCTTGCTTGAGGTGATCGACACTTTGGTACTTTTTAGTGCCAACCTTGCTTTTCAAAATACTCCAGACACAATAGTCCAGCGGATTGGTATCCGGAGATTTTGGTGGCCATTCTGTGCTGGAAATGAAGTGAGGAACCTCATTTTGTAACCATTCTTGGGTGGCGCTTTCTGAGTGCGATGGTGCTGAGTCCTGTCGGAATGTCCAAGGTCTGCAGCCAAAATGTTTGCGTGCCAAAGGCCTTAATACACCCTCCATACCAGATAATATTCGGAATTTATTCTGATGCCACGGTCGATTAATACGAGCGGAGAGCGACCATCGGCTGTTATGGCGGCCCACACCATCACCATTGCCGGCGCTTGAGCTTGAGAAGTGGCCAACCGAAGGTGCACATTTTCAGCTGACGTCTTTGGCAAGTAAACCCGATCATTTTGTTCGATTGCAAATTGCTGGACAAAAAATGTTTTCTCATCGGAGCGGAGAAAACCAAATTCGGCAGTTCACCATTTTCGACCAAGCGAAGCAACTCGTTAGCTCTTTTGAGTCTATTTTCTTTTTGTTGTGATGTAAGTTCTTCCACTTTTTGAAATATCAAAGGCTTTACCCCGAGCTCATTTTTCAATATTTGCCGAATGGAATATTGCGATATGTTCAGCTCACGAGTCATTTTTCGGCCTCTGCGAGCGGGTTTCGATCAAGTCGCTTCGTTATTTTTCGAACCATTTCTGATGATGTTGCTGTTTTCTTCCGTCCACTTCCTTGACGTCGAGCTACGCTACCAGTATCACGGTAACGAGCGATTTATTCACATTTAAATGCTGGAGTGAGAAAGAAATCACACTATCACGCTTGAATTCCATGCTTTTGTACGCTTGTAAACAATATAATGAGCTGTCGCTAGAATACTTTTAACAGCTGTCGGGCGAGTGGCTTAGAAGTGACAGCAGTTTGAAGTTGGTTGCAGTTTTTTTATCTCACCCTGTATACTAGAGGACCCCTCGAAATCAGAGGGTGCCTTTATATGAGAGCTAGAGCAAAACAGGACCCATTATTGGGAATATAGGGTTAAAACGTATAAAATACTTAAAGCCTTTATATAAGTGTGCCATTTTATCGAAAGATTTTTATAGGAAAACTCTTTCTTAAATGATTGGAATTGTGGGGCAAAATGTTGGAGACTATTTTGAGGGTTTGATCAACTTACCGAAAACATTCATTTCCCCCAACAATACCTCCCCTCGAATTGGCTGTTTGACAAATTCCGCTTAGAATGGACAGAATCTTGGACGGCCGATAAGGGTTTCGAATTTCTATTAGCAGAAAAAGTACGTAATAGAATCATCTTTTAGGACCTATGTATTCGGTGTAAGTCCAGACTTTTCGGTTTAACTTTTTGAAAGTCTATTGAAACAACTTTGGTAATGTTAAAGTAAAATATTTTTTTCAGAATTACAGATTTTAGAGGAATAAAAACTAAAAATTGGCTTTCAGATGTGATCTGATGATCTGTTGTTGATTTCACAATTTTTGAGATATTTTTCCAAAATTATTTATTGGGGAGAGGGATGTTGAAAGTGTTGATGAATATTATCCATTTTGTATCTGAAATTAATAAGAAATTCCTCATCATCAAAGACTAACTTTTGACGCTCACTTCGAGTGTTTACTGACGAGAATGGCCTACTCGACCCAAAATATCCTAAAAATCCAATGCTCGGAAAAATATTTGAAAGTGAGGAGGCTAAAGAAAATCGGTTATTGGTGTCATAATTTTTCAGATTTTTTATCTAAAATTTTCATTGGTGAGAGAGATCTTGAATGTGTTGACCAATATTGTAAATTTTGTAGCTGAAATTTAAAAGAAAATAGTTTTCACTATCAAAGTCGAAAAATATTCCTTCCGTCAGATGATATAATTGTGGCTAATTTTGGACGCATATTGCTGACCCCTATCTAAACCTGCAATAAACCTTGACTCCACTTAACATAGCTACTCAACAATATCATCTAAATCCATTCTATTTGAACACTCTTCACACTCGTAATACACTTAGCCTTCCAATTGAATAAAATTTTCATTGTCTTCCACCAAACCATTGCCCCGAATATTATTTGATTTAAATTGTACAAATATTTGACGACCACCAACCAACCAATGTGAAATGTTCGCTGACATTCCAGAATCAATTTTATGGCCTGTCGACAAAAGTTTGGAAAACTTTTTTTTTGTCATTCAACGATTGAATTTATCGAATAAATTTGTTATGTGGCATTTGTTGTAATTTGAGAGAAGATTCAATAAAAAAATTAATTTTGCCACAATGGAAATGATTGAATGGTCTCACCGAAAGGAAATTAAAAATATTCAAATGACTCGAGAGAGAGAACGGCAATTCTCAAGAGTTAATAATGATGCATAAGGAAATAAAAATTTTAAAGTCCAGTGGGGATTGGATAGATGGAATGTCCAGAGTGCAATTTATGGGGAGAAATTTATTTCGAAAAGAATTCAAAATTTTTGTGAAAAAAAAATGTAGAAATAGAGAATAGAGAATTTTTCGATTCTCAAATATTTAATATAACTTGCTGATGTATACCCTCAGCTAATGTTCGATTGCAAATATTTATATTTTGATTTGTGTTGATTATTCAAATTGTTGGCCTTCCTAAGAAATGGGCCACCATTGACCATTTCGTATCGGATCTAAATAAATTTAATATAAATAATGCGACTTACCAGGTGTGGGCTATATCGACTACTTCCTTAACTTTATATGAGATATATGATAATTTTTAGAAAATGTTAAAATGTGTGTGAGGTACCAGATTTAGTCGACCGAACTATTGCATTTTCATACTTCATCTAGTGCAGATAAAAATATTGTTATGGACAAAAATGCAAGAAAATCGATCATTCATATCCAGTTTTATGCGAAATCATAAATTCCATATTCATCTCAGGTTTCTGGTTAAGAGAAATGCTTAGATGTAAGCAATCGCTGACTTTTTTCGCAAGTTATGACAGATAAAAGTATTGAAAATTGTGACCCTTTGTGGGTGAGGTACCAGAAGGTTTTCGCATCCTTTTGACCCTTTGTGGAGGAGGTACCAGAAGGAATCGACTGATATTGCCCATATCCGAACTCGATCTAAGTTTGATAATAATATTAAGATACCAAGTTTGGACCAAATCGGATACTCCCTTCGAGAATTATCGTACGGACCAGCCAGCCAGACAGACGGACGAACACCCTAGATCGACTCCAAATGTCCTGAAACGAAGTTGGTCCGAAGAGATATAGGGTCTAAAACCGTTAAAACCATCTTAACATCAGATCTTGTGTTAGTAGAAATAAAGGGATGTTTGAAATATGAAGTGAATCGGTAGCTTATTTCGGATTTTATGATCGTTTTGGTCATTCGAAATTTTGACCCTTTGTGTGGGAGGTACCAGAAAAAATGGTCCGATCTCTACCATATTTTCAACAGATTTTGAGTAGATAGAAATATAGAAATGTGCCAAGTCTGAATGGAATCGGTTGTTAATTTCGCGTTTTATGAGCTTTATGGATATTCAAAATTTTGACCCTTTGTAGGGGAGGTACCAGAAAAAGTGGACCGATATATTTCATCCTCACAGCGCATCTTGTGATAGTAAAAATAATGGGATGTGTGATATATGAAGAGAACCAGATGCTTATTTCGGATTTAAAAATTGTTTTGGTTATTCGAAACTTTGATCATTTGTGGGGGAGGTACCAGTAGGAATTGTCCGATCTGTGCCATCTTTATAAGAGATCTTGTGTTGGTGGAAATATTGAGATGTGCCATGTCTGAATAGAATGGGATGTTAATTTCCCGTTTTATGAACTTTAAGGATACTCAAAATGTTGACCCCTTGTGAGGGAGGTAACAGAAGAAGCGGACCAATATATCCCATTTTCACAACCGAGCATGGGTTATTAAAAATATTGCGGATGCAAATTTCGAATTTTATGATCCTTTTGGTTATTCAAAATTTTGATCCTTTGTGGGAGAGGTATCAGAAGGAATGGTCCGATCTGTACGAGCTTTATAGCAGATCTTAAGTTGATGGAAATATTGAGCTGTTCCAAGCCTAAATGGAATCGGAAGTAAATTTTGCGTTTTATGAGCTTCATGGATATTCAAAATTTTGACTCTTTGTTAGAGAGGTACCAGAGGGAGTGGATCGATATATTCCATCTTCATACGAGACCTTGGGTTGATAAAAATATTGTGATGTGTGTAATATGAAGATAATCGGACCCTTACAACACATTTTATAAGGGTTATAATTTGTCAAATCTTTGACCCTTTATGAGAGAGGTACTTGATGGAGTCTACCTTTACTGTCCATTTTCGCACCTGACCTAGCAATGATGCAAATATTAGGTTTTGTAAAATCGGATCATCCTTTCTCTTTCTGTGTAAGTAAAATATTTTCTTTGAAAAAATTGACATTTAGTGGAGAAGGTACCAGAAGGATTGAACCGATATTGCCCATCTCCGAACTCAATCTAAGTTTGATAATAATATTACGATGTACCTAATTTGGACCAAATCGCAGACAGACGGACATCGCTAGATCGGCTCCAAATGTCCTGAAACGGAGTTGGTACGAAGAGACCTAGGGTCAAAAACCGTACATCAAATGTTTCAAATTTTAGAAATTTTATGTATTTTCTATTAAAATTTCAATTTTTCCGCCAATTTTCTACAACTCATAAATTTCCAAATATCCTTTTCGTGCCATTTACAACTCATACTTTCTACCTTAGCGGTTTTATGGCTAGATAGCATGGCATTGATGAACTTTACATCCCTTCTACCGCAGAATGTTAGACCAAAAGATTTGCACTATTTTCCCTCTATTTAACAGACCTTGAACTCAGCCCCAAAATAATTGTGTGTATCTGTTAAGAATTTATGCTTATTTTCAACTACACAACTTTGAACGCAACTAATTGAGCGAACTACCAAAAAAATAATCTGCAAAAGGTTAAAGCGAACAAACCCTAACCATTCACCATTTTTTGGTAATTCACATCTGCCAGACCAGTTCTATTATAATTCCCATCTGCAGGTGTTTTAAAATACGACCATTAAAATACCAAAACATGCTAGTACAAATTGCAAATCAAACGAATTCACATCTGCACACACACACATACTCGCACATATGTACATGGTTCACACACACACACACAAATAATTAAAATAAAAAAATTGCAATTGAATGTAGGGGGAAAATGCATAAAAGAGCAATTGAAGCACAAAATGAACAACGATTCGAAGGTTGAAAGGACTTTTGTGTTGAAAGGGTGTTCAAAATGGAGTGATTGAAAAATATGGTTATAATCATTGGACATATTTGTATTTAGGGCTCATACGTGGGAAAACATTTAACATTTAATGCTGGAATAATATAAAGATTTAAGGTTGACATTTCAATTGTAGAAAACCTGCACATAGTTTTATTTCTAACAAAGGACTATGAGGAAAGTATTGTTTTTAAAGCCTGGAAGATGGTATATCAACTTTATATAATGGTCATTCTTTCTGAATATTCCAAATACCTAAATATTTCCATCCATTAAAGACCTGGGGTTATTATAGAAGGTCTGAAGACTGCTGATCTATAAACTGCCATAGTCCTATAGAAGACTATCAATAGTCAGATATTTCGTCAGGAGAAAATCCTTCTTTAAATTTTAGATTTATTCCAACAGTTCGTGTTAGGCCTTTTAAGTACTCAAAATATACAATTTGACTATATTTTCTAATCAAAATTTCATACGTAGAACTAAATTTCCAGACTTTTAAGGCCTTATATATTCTTCAAGGTTTCACTTTTTCGGAAAGATTAAAAAAGTCTTTATATTCTTTCATTTTTAAAGTTTACTGAGGAGGATATTAGTAAAACCATTACACAATGGACCCACATCCAATTTTTCTGCCCAAAACCATTTCAACGTCTCTCTACAAACCAACAGTGACCTCAAAACCAAATTTCAGAATTTTAACTCTATTCCTTCACCCAACGTCAAATTTAGTAACATTTAGTACGCATATCCAAAAACAAATTACATATCTCAAATTTCTATTAAAGATCCAAAATTAGTTCCGCTTTGTACTTTTCGAACAATTATCGTCACATTATCACATTACCAAAAGCACCTCCATATCTCAATTCCAGTTACCGACAGAGACCTCAATATCAAATTTGAGGAATCCAATCCCTATCTTCTCAGCCCATATCAAAGTTAGTACCATTTGATACTTTTCATACAAATATGGCACGCATTTCCCAACCACCGCGAAATTTCAAACAGAGACACCATCAGTAATATAAATATCAAACTAAAGAATTTGATCTCTACCGCTTCACCCAATACCAAATTTAATACCGTTCGGTGCATTCGTATAATTTAGTACTCATTTCCAGTTCCATATCTCGATTCTAGACACGAACAGTTACGAAATATAAACTAAATTTGTTAGTTAGGAAATATAAATTAAATGTATAAATTGGGTTGTGCGTGCTGAGTGCGATGGTGCTGAGTCCTGTTGGAAAGTCCATAATGTTTGCGTGCCCAAGGCTTTAATACACCCTCCAGAATATTTTCGCGGTAATATTCGGTATTTATTCTGATGCCACGGTCGATGAATACGAGCGGAGAGCGACCATCGGCTGTTATGGCGGCCCATACCATCACATGGCCCGCGCTTGAGTTCTGGTGGCCAACAAAATTTTCAGCTGATCTCTTTGGCAAGTAAACACGATCATTTTGTTTATTTACAAACTGCTGGACAACGAATGTTTTCTCATCGAAAACCAAATTCGGCAGTTCACCACTTTCGGCCAAGCGAAGCAACTCTTTAGCTCTTTAGAGTCTATTTTCTTTCTGTTGCGGTGTAAGTTCTTGCACTTTTTGGAATTTCAATGGCTTTATCCCGAGCTCAATATTTGCCGAATGGAATATTGCGATATATTCAGCTCACGAGCCATTTTCGGCCACTGCGACGCGAGCTTCGATCAAGTCGCTTCTTTACTTTTCGAACCATTTCTGCTGATGTTGCTGTTTTCTTCCGTCCACTTCATTGACGTCGGGCTACGAGCGAATGTACGAGACACAAAAGATTTTTTTTTTGTTTTTTTTTTTTCAGCCATATATAAAGAAATCACACTATCACGCTCGAATTCCATCACGAATAACTTTTTTTCTGGAAAATTCTCACCAATAACGCTTTTGTACGCTTGTAAACAATATAATGAACTGTCACTGGAATAATTTTAACAGCTGTCGGACGAGTGGCTTAGAAATGACAGCAGTCTGAAGTTGGTTGCAGTTTTTTTCATCTCCACCTGTAGTTTGGTTGGGAAATGTAAGGCGACTGCAAGACCTATAATTTTTTGTTGAAATATTTTGCGAACATCTTTCGAAACTTCAAAAAAATGTACAGTTCAATATTGTAAATCAAATTGGAACAAATAAAAACATGTTACTTCGGCCGGACCGAATTTTGAATACCCTACACCATTTGGAACGAATTTGAAAATTTTCAAAAACATAAGCCGTTAGGAATTCTGTTAAAATCTTAAAAACACCAAATACAGGAAGTCACCGTTATATTGCGGTCTATACGAAAACGTGGACCTGCACAGACAATTTTCTGTCATAGGCTGTAGTATTCATTACGAACTTCAAATACCAAAGTTGAAACAATTTAGGAGAATAATGTCGCTAAAATCATCAAAAAATTCAAAGAAGATAATTTACTGCACAGAAAGAGAACGAATAATCCGATTTTGCTACCACGTTGCCTATCCGCATATTTGTCAAGGACCTAATGTAATGTAAAAGTCTGATTTTCTTAAAATTTCGCACATCCCAATATTTTTATTAAACCAAGGTCTGGGTATAAGATGTAATATATCGGTCCGATTCCATTCAAACTTGGCACATATCAATATTTCCATCAACACAAGATCTGTTATAAAGATGGTACAGATTGGTACCTCGACCACAAAGGGTCAAAATTTTGAATAACCAAAATGATCAAAAATGCATCTGGTTCTCTTAAAATTACACACATAACAATATTTTAATTAGTCCAAGGTCTCGTGTGAAGATGAGATATATCGGTCCATTTCTTCTGGTACCTCCACCACAAAGGGTCAAAATTTTGAGTATCCATGAAGCTTATAAAACGCGAAGTAACTTCCGATTCCTTTTAGACTTGATAAATCTCAATATTTCCATCAACACAAGATCTGTTATAACGATGGTAGAGATCGCACCATTTCTCCTGGTACCTCTCCCACATTGGGTTTAAGATTTTGAAAAACAGAGCGCTCAAAGAAAGCGAAATAGGCATCCAAATTCATCCATACCTCTCCTCAAATTTCTTACATGCATACATTTTTGCTAACATAAAATATGTTGTGAAGATGATTTACATCTGTCATCCCCTTCTGATGCCTTGCCCACAAGCGACCACAATTTCTAATACTTATATCTGTCATAACTTGCGGAACAAGATGGCAAATCTTTACAACTTTCTATATCTAAATATTTCTCTCAACCAGAAATCTGATATGAATATGTAGTTTATCGGAATTTATGATTTCGCATAGAACTGGATATTAATGTTCGATTTCCTTCAAACTTGTATTAGATGATTTATAGAAATGAAATACTTCGGTCCGCTATATCTGTTATCTCACGCATATTTTCACATTTTCCAAAAAATCTTATATAAATTACAGGAATATTTATATCAGTCTTAGGTCAGATACGAATTGGTTAATATTATTAATTGCTTTAACTTCTAGTTGAAGCCAAATTTGAATTAGAATGCATGCCTGCCTTAGAATATCAATGGAATATACGTTCTGCCTATAGATGATATGTACGAGCTGAAGAAGATATTCTAACATATTTTTTATTATTTTTTAATATTTTAATTTTCATAATTTCTTTGTTGAACACCCTTTTTATTTTAAACAAAGCCACTACAACTGCACCGAAATATTGATTTCGTAAATAATTAGAAACAGCAGTCAACATTGGGGGGTAAAATATCCAAAACCAATTAAAATTTTTAAAATAAATGTGTAAATAAATCTGGTCATATCACAGTTTTAATTAAATCTGGCTGGATGAGGCAAAACTTGAAAACAAATACGGGACGAGTAGGACTAATATCAAATAGAGCTAAATAATTACAAATTTGACTTCGACATTGAACATCAACTCTTTCTCCCTAACAATCTCTTCAATTATGTGTGTGATTTTCCGTACAGACTGGATGTAAACATATTTTTTCCTCTGACAATAAAAAAATCACTTCAGGGCTACTATGTTTCATTAAGGTAGTCGTGACCACCTTATTTTTATACCCTCCACCTTGGAAAGGAGGGTATATTAACTTTGTCATTCCGTTTGTAACATGTCTAAATATTCGTCGTAGACCCCATAATGTATATATATTCATAATCAGCATAAAATTCTAAGTCGATTTAACGATGTCCGTCTGTCTGTCCGTCTGTCTGTTGAAATCACGATACAGCCCACACTATTTGACGTAGAGCGCCAAAATTTAGCAGAGCAATTTGTATTGTGTCTAGGATGGTTGGATACAACGGTCCACGTTCTGTTATAGTCCCCATATAACGGTACCTCCCGACATTCGGTATTTTGATGATTTATGCCACATTTTTTTCACGGATTTGTCTGAAAATTGGTAATTGTAGGTCATAACGGGTCCCTGTACGTGTGGCAAAACATTGCATGTATAGGTCTACGTTTTGGTATAGCCCCCATATAAAGGTATCTCCCGATATTCGGTATTTTAATTTTTTTGCCACATTTTTTCACGGATTAGTCTATTAATTGGTATTTGTTGGTCATAATGGGTTCCAGCTCCGGTAGCGAAACATTGCATGTATGGGTCCACGATTTGGTATAGCCCCCATATAACGGTACCTCCCAATATTCGGGTTTTTGATGATTTTTGACACATTTTTTACGAATTTCTCTGAAAATTGGTAGTTGTAGATCATAATGGGTCCCAGTTCGTGTGTGTCATTGTAATTATAGGTCCACGTTTTGGTATAACCCCCATATAACGGTACCTCCCGATATTTGGTAATTTGCTGCTTTTTGCCACATTTTTTCACGTATTTGTCTGAAAATTGGTATTTGTAGGTCATAATGGGTTCTAGCTCCGTTGGCGAAACATTGCATGTGTAGGTCCACGATTTGGTATAGCCCCCATATAACGATACCTTCCGATATTCGGCATTTTAATGGTTTTTGCCACATTTCTTCTAATGTTTCCTTTACCCTAAGGTGGAGGATATTAAAAGTTTGACCCGGCCGAACTCAATGTTTTTTTAGTTTTTTCTTTTTTTTTTTTTTTTTTGTTAATTTTTCATGGTCACCACTTGAAAACATTTCCCCGAAAACGAAATGAAATGTCATCCAATCCTAAGTATGCAATTAATACAGAGGACAAGCCCACTGGCAATAAATTGAAATGTTATTTCTCACCTTCTCAAATTCTATTTTAGTTTCTTTTTCCTCTTCGTCAGAAGTCAAATGACAAGCGTCAAATTTGTAGATTTCGAATTGATAGCTTAATTTTTGGTGGGGCAAGTTGATTGTTTAGCAACTTATTTTCAAAAGAAAAAAAACCGAAGAACATCACTTTTCCTGACGATTGCGGTGCGTGACTCTGGGCCAACATTTGTAAAAGAAGAAGAGAAAGAACAGAGAAGACTGTTAACCGGATATGAGAAAATTGTCGGCATTTGCAACAAATTGCTTTGTAACACGCAATCACCAACAAAAGGAACTATTCTATGCTTTATGTTTGCGTTTGAGTTTCTTCCTTCTTTTTAAGCCCTGACACGTTCTACAGTTCTGTTTTTCTGTGTTTCGTTTTTTTTCTTTTCATTTTAGTCGCCTTCAAATGTTCGCCGTTCTTTGAGCTTTTGGCATTAATTTGTTTGTGCCTCGTTGTTTTTTTTTTTTTTTTTTTCTTTTTCTGTTCTATTAATTTTTTTTCTTTTTATTTCTTTGGTTTGTACATTTTATAATGCTTTTAAGCAGAGAAAGCCGTGCAAAGGCAACGCAAAAAAAGGATGGGATTAAGTTTTAATTAGTTTTTGTTTGGAACGTTCTCTCTTTGATTTATGTCGCGCTGTGTTTCCTCTTTGATAATTAACCCAAAAGCGATTAACAACAGAGCAAAGCTGTCAATATTGAGTGAGCGCGTGGTGAAAAGGAAACATGCAGCGGAATTTTATTTTAACAATTAACCGATAGGAATGTGTGATGTGTGGGTAGACAATTATTGAGGTCTTAAAGTGAGGATGAAAGAGTTGGAGAATAAAAATTAAATTTCTTTGTCGGGAGTTTTTTTTTTTTTATATATTTTTGAAAGCAACTTAACCGTTTTATTTGTATACCCTCCGCAATTATATGGAGGGCATATTACCTTTGTCATTCCGTTTGAAACTCCTTCAACTATCACGCATTAATTCCATCACGAATAACTTTTTTTCTAAGAAATTCTTACCAAAATGCTTTTGCACGCTTGTAAAGAATCGGACGAGTGGCTTATAAATGACAGCAGTCTGAAGTAGTTTGCAGTTTTTTCATCTCACCCTGTATATAGATTGGATAATAAAACAAGCAAAACGATATTAAGTTTGGCTAGGCCGAACTTCTAAGGTCCTCCACCATTGGGTAAAGAAAAAATTGTTATGCAAAAGTATCTGGATTCAAAGTGTTCCACTTTCAACTACAAACTCCAGTAAGATCGGTAGGAGAATGAATGGAGCCATTATATGGGGACCATACTAAAACCGGAGCCAATATGGACAATTTTATACCACAACGATTGTAATCTGTTGCGATTCTTTAATACCAAATTTTACATAATTTCGTGGATAAATCTATTAGAAAATGTGGCTTAAATCGTCAAAATATTAAATATGGAATCTGGAATCCGATGGAACCGTTATATGTGCGCTATAGGAAAACGTAGATCTAGATATTCAATGTTCTGCCACCAGATCTAGACCCCATTACGAACCACAAATACCTATTTTTATGAAATCCATAGAAAAGTGTGGATTGAA
This sequence comes from Musca domestica, assembly GCF_030504385.1. Classification (NCBI taxonomy): domain Eukaryota; kingdom Metazoa; phylum Arthropoda; class Insecta; order Diptera; family Muscidae; genus Musca; species Musca domestica. The sequence goes on from NW_026712249.1 coordinate 39,913,576, forward strand.
CCATTAAAATACCGAATAGCGGTATTGGACCTATATACACAAAGTTCCGCCACAGGAGCTAGAACCCACAACGAACTACAAATACACATTTTTTAACAAAAAGGTGGGATAATGTGGCTAGAAACATCAAACCGTTACATGGGGGCTATCCTAGCCGGATTTCGTTAAATCAACTTAGAATTGTATGCTGATCATGAGTATATATTCTGTATGGGGTCTATGACGAATATTTAGTGGTGTTACAAACGGAATGACAAATTTAATATATATCCTCCTTTCTAAGGTAGAGGGTATAAAAGTATTATTTTAAACTCTAAGATTAAATCGCATTAAGAACAATTATTTCCAAAAATTCTTAGTTATGCCTTTATTGGGTAACGAAAATTGTTCTTTAAAAACCTGCAAAAAAATCTTCAAGTAGACTCGATTTACCTCTCTTGGGTAATGAGAAAATATTTGGAAAATTCCATCATTTTAAGTCTTTAAAGTCATTAAAGAAAATCATACAAGAATACCTTACAAATCAACAATATCAACTTTTATGGGTTTATTTAAAATCATTTCAAAATCCAATATTTTTGGATAACATTCGGATAACATTTTATTCTCAAAAAATCCTATATTTTACATTTAACAAGTAAAAAATCTATAAGTTCGGCCGGGCCGAACTTTGAATACCCTCCACTAGTTGGTACAAAATTTGGCAATTTTCAAAAAAATAAAATCCATAAAAAATTCTCATTTTAAAAATACTGAATATAGCCCTATATTAGGGTCTATATGACGACGTGGACCTGCATACGCAACTTTTGTCATAAGCCTGCACAGACAATTTTCTGGCATAGGCTGTAGTATCCATTACGAACTTCAAATACAAAACTTGAAATAATTCCGGTAAATAATGTCGCTAAAATCATCAAAATACCGAATATCAGGGGGGAACCGTTATATGGGGGCTATACGAAGACGTGGACCTGTACGAACAATTTTCTGTCACAGGCTGTAATATCCATTACGAACTTCAAATGCGAAATTTTAAACAATTCAGGTAAATAATGTCGCTAATATCATCGAAATACCGAATATAAGGAGGTTACCGTTATATAGGGGGCTATACGAAGACGTGGTCCTGCACAGACAATTTTTTGTCATAGGCTGTAGTATTCATTACGAACTTCAAATACTAAATTTGAAATAATTCCGGTGAATAATGTCGCTAAGATCATCAAAATACCGAATATCGGGAGGTACCGTTATATGGGGGCTATACGAAGACGTGGGCCTACATGGCCCATTTTCAATACCAAAAGTCCTGCGGACATAATATACTTTTTTATCAACTTACATAGACATAGAATTTTATGCTGATCAATGATATATATACTTTGTGGGATCTAAAATGTATATTTCGAAGTGTTACAAACAGAATGGCAATCTTAATATACCCTCCATACTATGGTGCAGGGTATAAAAATCAAGTGATAATTGAAACCACCTCCCCTCACATTCACACCATATAAAGGTTATACAAATTTAAACGAATTTCGACCCCATCGTAATATCTGGCAATTTTCTTTAAATACTTTTTAATGTGAGAACCTGTAATTTGATACCGTTTTCCCCTCTTTCTCTCTCATTTCCACCTTTCTCCATTAATGTTTGTTTTATATCCCTTTGTTTGGCACTAAAACGGATGCCAAAGTAATTTATGTGGGTGTCGGTCGATGTTGTTAGTTTTGTTGTCAGGGATAAAAGTTTTCTTATGGTTACTGTTGTTTTTGTTGTTGTTGTTGTCGTATTATTGCTTTTGTTGGTATTGTTACATAAATCTTTATCAACATTAAGTGAGGATGTTTCCCTGACATTCACGCTGAGCAGTAGTTGTAGTTGGCCTGTCTCCAACAGACACCGGCTATCAATGCGAAATGTTGACGTTGTAATTGTAACTGACATTTTGTTTCTGTTGCCAAGCGGAGGATGAATGGAGGATGAATGAAATGAATGAAATGAATGACTGGGAATCCGGACAGCAGATATGCCTTGCCTTGAGAAAATATTTTCCTTTTTGAGAAAAATGCCTAAGATTTTCTGTTTCGTTTACTGTAATTGTAATTGCCGTGGGCATGGCAGGGCATAGAATTTGTTGCGTTGTTGTTATTGTTATTGTTATGACTGGTTGCTATTGTTATTGGTATGTATTACTTATAATTCGTTTGAATTAACAACGAAGGTAGTTGCTGCAACAAGGTAATCATGTAATTGGTTATAATGTTGAAACGTATTGTTATTTTTTTTCAAGCGGATTACAGCTAAGTAGGTATTATTAAACAATAACCCCCAGATGGACAATGGGAGGGAAATTTAAATCTTTGGGAAAGGTTACACATTTAATTTTCGGAATAAGTTCTCGAACAAAGTTCGAGTATTGATACATTTTATTCTGTAATACCTTGTAATGATTTTCATTTTCAAAAAATACTCTTAAAAGAAAATAGCTCCTGTAGGCATTACCTTTTAATTTTCCATTTTTATACCATCAACCATATGACTAGAGAGGAAATACAGGGCGAGATAAAAAAAACTACAAAAAGGTCAAACGCCATAATTTTTACATTTTTTTTTTAAATTTTATTGAATGAAAACGAAGAATTTCGGAAATAGCATTAAATTTTAGAATAAATTTAGATTTGTTCGAATTGGTCACCTTTGGCATGAATTATGGCCTTCAACCAGCAAATGAAACCGTCATACGCTGCCCGAATGTTGCTCTGCTGCATTTTGGCCCATTCCCGACGAAGCGCTTGCTTGAGTTGATCGACACTTTGGTATTTTTTTGTGCCAACCTTGCTTCAGACACAATAGTTCAACGGATTGGTATCTGGAGATTTTGGTGGCCATTGTGCGCTGGAAATGAAGCGAGGAAACTCATTTTGTAACCATTCTTGGGTGGCACGTGCTGAGTGCGATAGTGCTGAGTCCTGTTGGAATGTTCAAGGTCTGCGGCCAAAATGTTTGCGTGCCCAAGGCTTTAATACACCCTCCAGAATATTTTCGCCAAAATATTCGGCATTTATTTTGATGTCACGGTCGATTAATACGAGCGGAGAGCGGCCATCGGCTGTTATGGCGGCCCACACCATCACCATGGCCGGCGCTTGAGCTTTGGTGGCCAACCTAAGGTGCACATTTTCAGCTGACCTCTTTGGCAAGTAAACACGATAATTTTACCCAAATATGTATTAGTCTGCAGGACTTTTGGCACTGAAAATGGGTGATGTAGGTCCACGTTTCCGTATAGCCCCCATATAACGGTACCCCCTGATATTCGGTATTTTGATGATTTTTGCGACATTATTTACCGGAATTATTTCATAATTGGTATTCGAAGTTCGTAATGGATACTACAGCCTATGCCAGAAAATTGTCGGTGCAGGTCCACATCTTTGTATAGCACCTATATAACGGTACCCTCCGATATTCGATATTTTGATGATTTTAGCGACATTATTCACCGGAATTGTTTCAAATGTGGTATTTGAAGTTCGTAGTGGATACTACAGCCGTATACAGAAAATTGTCTGTGCAGGTCCACGTCTTCGTATAGCCCCCATACAGCGGTACCTACCAATATTCGGTATTTTGATGATATCGTCATTGTTTCAAATTACGTATTTAGAATTCGTAATGTGACAGAATGACAGGATACTGTCTATATATGCATAGACAGTATCCTGTCATTCTGTATTTTTAGACGAGTTTAGATACAATACCCACCGAAATTGTTTGAGATGTCATATTTGAACTTCGTAATGGATGCTACAGCCTATGACAGAAAATTGTCTATGCTGGTCCAGGTCTTCGCATAGCTCCGATATAACGGTACCTCCCTATATACGATATTTTGATGATTTTAGCTACATTATTCACCGTTTATTTCAAGTTTCGAATTTGAATATGGTAATGACTTATGACAAGCAATACCTATGTAGGTCCACGTCGTATAGACCCCAATATAACGGCTATATTCGGTATTTTTAAAATTTTAACAGAATTTTTTAAAGATTTTATTTTTTTTATTTTTTGAAAATTTCCAAATTCGTTCCAAATGGTGGAGGGTATTCAAAGTTCGGCCCGGCCGAACTTACTGCTTCTTAAGTTGTTCAATATTTGCCGAATGGAATATTGCAATATGTTCAGCTCACGAGCCATTTTTCGGGCACTGCGACGCTGGTTTCGATCAAGTCGCTTCTTTACTTTCGAATCATTTCTGCTTATGTTGCTGTTTTCCATCCGTTCACTTCCTTGACGTCGGGCTGAGCTGTCACTGGAATATTTTTAACAGCTGCTGGACGAGTGGCTTAGGAATTAAATCTATTAGAGAGGTGTTTGAGATAATCTTTAACCTAATATTAAATCCTAACAAAGCAAATTGCTGATTTCTAATTGGAAAAAAATATCTTCCCCTCCCTGCCCCTCAAATGTTTTCATGCTTCCCAATTTTACTAAATCTACTTCGTCTTTCGTGTTCCCTGTCCTTGTTCGCATTTTCTCTATCATCGCATAATGAGCCATATTCATCAGCAATAATAGACTCATTTCCTGGTAATTACAAAATATACACACTGCACATGTGCTCCCACAGACGGGACAAGTAGAATACGAAAGAAATTGAAAAATGCATTATTTAAGAGATCAAAATGGCGCAAATTTATCAACTACCACGAACAATATAAAATAAGTATTACGTCTGAGGTAATTACGAAGCCAAATAAGTGAAAAGGCAATTGGGTGAATAATGACTAGAGAATGACCTACATTAAAAAGAAATTGGATGATATGGTAAGAGCCAGATTTATAATACAAAGACATACAATTATATAGAGGGATGGGGACGACTGGCCTGTTTTTCCAGGATAAATTAAACGCTTCTTTCGTTTTCATCTCGTAATGACTATAATAGACAACTAGATAGAAGACGGAAATATTTTTCATACAAATGGTTGAAACCCATTCAGCCATTTTATTATTACTACCCTACACCACATATTTGTAAGGGTATTATGCATTTGTGCATTTGTTTGTAACATGTCTGTCCGTCCGTCTGTCCATATATTTTTGTGTGTACAAAATGCAGGTCGATTTTATTATCCAATTGAGATGAAATTTGTTTGGCCCAAAGACGAACCCCATTGAAATAGGTGGGAATCGGTCCAAATTTAGATATAGCTCCCATATATATCTTCAATAGATCTGGGGTTAATTGTACACCAAATGTCCAATATAAGTCCAAATGACCTGAATTTTGGGACATCCGACTGAACTCAGTCAGCGATGCACTCTAAAGAATGATATTTGGTACCAAATATTAGATGCAGGCCAGAAATACCTCTGCCGAATTTTCTGACAATCAAGATCGGATCAGATTTGAATATAGCTCCCATATACACCTTTACTCGATTTCAAGTTTATTGTGAACCAAATGACTAAAATCAGTCAAAGTGGAATTGAATTGTGGCACCTCTGACCGAATTCGGCCTAGAAACAGGTACTTCAGATTTGGAGAAAATTGGTTCAGATACAGCCATAGCTCCCATATACAGGGTGAGATGAAAAAACTGCAACCAACTTCAGACTGCTGTCGTTTCTAAGCCACTCATCCGACAGTTTTTAAAATTATTCCAGTGACAGCTCATTCTGTTGTTTACAAGCGTACAAAAGCATTTTGGTGAGAATTTTCCAGAAAAAAAATTATTCTTGATGGAATTCATGCGTCATAGTGCAATTTTTTTTATATTTGGCTGGAAAACCACAAGTGGCTATCGTTAGAGCACTCCAGCATTTAAATGTGTGTTTTGTGTCGCGTACCATCGCTCGTTACTGTGATACTGGTAACGTAGCCCGACGTCAAGGAAGTGAACGGAAGAAAACAGTAAAATCAGCAGAAATGGTTCGAAATGTAAACAAGCGACAGTGGCCGCAAAATGGCTCGTGAGTTGAACATATCGCAATATTCCATTCGGCAAATATTGAAAAGCTCTGGATAAAGCCATTAAAATTCCAAAAAGTGCAAGATCTTTCACCGCAACAGAAAGAAAATAGACCCAAAAGAGCTAAAGAGTTGCTTCGTTTGACAGAAAGTGGTGAACTGCCGAATTTGGTTTTCTCCGATGGGAAAACATTCGTTGTCCAGCAGTTTGTAGACAAACAAAATGATCGTGTTTATTTGCCAAAGAGGTCACCTGAAAATGTACACCTTCGGTTGGCCACCAGAAATCACGCGCCGGGCATGGTGATGGTGTGGGCCGTATGTTGCAGTGTACACTCAAACATATTTTTTTTTCAATTGAAAAAAAAAATCGAGGCCTCAGTGTAGATTGAGGAGCATTTTTTCTCTAGAAAAAAATCGAGGCCTCAGTGTAGACTGAGGCATTTTTTTCTTTAGAAAAAAAAATCGATGTCTCAGTGTAGACAGAGGCCATTAGAAAAAAATTTGAGGCCTCAGTGTAGACTGAGGTATTTATTTCTCTCTAGGAAACCGTATTAATCGATCGTGGCATCATAATAAATGCCGAATATTATCGCGAAAATATTCTGGAGGGTGTATTAAATACTTGCGCACGCAAATATTTTGGCCGCAGACTCAAGCAAGCGCTTTGCCGGCAATGGGCCAAAACACCGCAGAGCAACATTCGGGCAGCGTGTGACGGTTTCATTGGACGTTTGAAGGTCATAATTCGTGCCAAAGGTGATCAATTCTAAACTTATTCTAAAATTTGATGCTATTTCCAACAATTTTTGCATTCATTCAATATAATTCAATAAAATTAAAAAAATGTAAAAATTATGACGATTGACTTTATTATAGTTTTTTTTTATCTCACCCTGTATTTGCGTCATGATAATTGCGTCAAAGATATATCGAGCTCGAAGCTGAGCAACATTTACATCAACACACAAATCTCCATGCCTCATAAAAAATCTAGGTAGTCAATACCTCGTCGATATAAATATTTGTCTTAGAACAAGGTAAGGTGTGACAATAAAAGGTTTTGAGAAACTATAGTTTTGGTTCCCCCAACACTAATGGTCGAAATTTTGTACAAAGAATTAAAAAATTGTTTTAAATTTTTTTTTTAAAAAATTGTTTAATATCAGTGTATAGAGGACCAATACTTATGTCAAAATTATTCTCATTTTCTCTTTCGATGTAACCTAACCTTGTATATCGTAAAATTTCTGATTTCATATTTTTATAGACATTAAGAGAAGGCGAATATTTTCTAAGAAATGGGCTTAAATATTTTAAACCTTATTTATGTGTGTACATAAAAAAAATACCCTGTCGATTTTTTTCACGGACTCTTAGAGGAAATACAGTTAAGTTTTTTATTTATTTTACTTATTTTTTTAAGACAATAACTGTCGATTTTGTGTATCTAAGAACTTTGAAACAGTCTTTTTCTGGGTACTTTTTAAATACAACAAATTTTATTTTTTATTTATTTATTATTCATTTTAGGACTATCAATGAATTTTAGGAGTGGGACAATGACAGGCTGATTTTTAAACACTGGCACTGAAAGACTTTTTCGATCCTGTTACCTCTTATTAACATATTTTTAATTGACAATTAGAGATACAATGGAGAATTTTATAAACATTTTTGCGGGAATTTGGTTTTATTAGATGTTTTCAAGTGTAAATCAAAAATATTGATGCTATTATCATATTTTTCATTATATAATTTATTTTTATTTGGTTTGGTTTTATTTGATCTTTTAAAAAGTCACACATATTTTCTCATATGATTTGATGTAGGGTATTTGGAAAACCCGATATTTCATTATTTTATTTTAAACTTGAAAATTTACCACCCAAACAACAACAATGACTGTTGCATCACGTTGCACATTTTGTTCTAAAATAATTTTTATACATCCGTGTGTGTGTTTATGTACTCCCTCGAAAACAATGTCTACGAAAACACTTTTCGTTGCGCATTTTTCACTCTGACATCATTAAAAATTCATTTTTCGGGTATTTTTTTTATTAGCTCCTCATATTTTCATTTTGCACAATTTTCCGCTTGTTTGTATCAGAAAACTTAGTGTGTGTGTGTGTGTGTGCACACGCTCGCGAATAAATCCAAACAAATAGTTCATGTCGAGATGTGGTCGGCGGCATAATGATGTAGGAGGAGAATGGAATTCTGAACTATAATTAATTTCCGTGGCAGGCAGAACAATAGAAGCAAATTAGAAGCACATACAATTATTGTGAAATAGTTTAGCGCTGAAATGTCTTGAATAAATTCGCTTACAATGAACTTGTGTTTAGGCGGTTTTGCAAGTCGGCAGTGTAATGTGAGTGTAATAAATTTGGGAATGGAGATGATATGTTTAGTTGAAGGCAGAGAGGTAATTGGTGTAAAATGACTAGGAGATACGTTTTTATAAAAAATCGTGAAGGTCTTCTTTCATGGGAGCGCCAGAAGACCTTGTGGTCTTCAAATAAGACCTGGTTGTATTCAAAGAAGACCTGGTGGTCGTCTGCTATTGAAGACCTGGTAGTCTTCTGCCATAGAAGACCTGGTGGTCTTCTGCCATAGAAGACCTGGTGTTTTTTTTTTTTTTTTTTTTTTTGCTGATAACCATGTGGTCTTGTGCCTTTTGCAATAGAAGACCTTGCCGTTTTCCTCCTCCATAGAACACCTGGTGGTCTTCTGCCATAAAAGACATTGTGGTCTTCGGCTGTAGAAGACCTGGTAGTCCTCTTCCATAGAAGACCTGGTGGTCTTCATCAATAGAAGACCTGAAGACCTTGTGGTCTTCTTCTTCAATAAAAGACTTCTTCAATGGAAGACCTGGTTGTCTTTTGCCACAGACGACCTGCTGCTTCTTCCTTAGAAGATTAGGTGATCTTCTGCCACCCAGGATCAGGTGGTCCCTTCAACCGAAGACCAGGTGGTCTTCTTCCATAGAAGGCCTGGTGGTCTTCTTCCATAGAGGACCTGGTGGTCTTTTTCCATAGAAGATCTTGTGGTCTTCTTCCATAGAAGGCCTGGTGGTCTTCTCCCATTGAAGACCTGGTGGTCTTTTTCCATAGAAGTCTTGGTGGTCTGCTCCCATTGAAGACCAGGTTGTTTCTTCCATAGAAGACCTGGTTGTCTTCTTCCATAGAAGACCTGGTTGTCTTCTTTCTTAGAAGACCTGGTGTTCTTCTTCCATAGAAGGCCTGGTGGTCTTCTCCCATAGAAGACCTGGTGCTCTTCTTCCATAGAAGGACTGGTGGTCTTCTCCCATAGAAGACCTCGTGGTCTTCTTTCATAGAAGACCTCGTGGTCTTCTCCCATAGAAGACCTCGTGGTCTTCTTTCATAGAAGACCTCGTGGTCTTCTTTCATAGAAGACCTGGTGGTCTTCTTTCTTAGAAGACCTCGTGGTCTTCTTTCATAGAACACCTGGTGGTCTTCTGCCATAAAAGACATTGTGGTCTTCGGCTGTAGAAGACCTGGTAGTCCTCTTCCATAGAAGACCTGGTGGTCTTCATCAATAGAAGACCTGAAGACCTGGTGGTCTTCTTCTTCAATAGAAGACCTGGTGGTCTCCATCTTCAATAGAAGACCTTGTGGTCTTCTTCTTCAATAAAAGACTTCTTCAATGGAAGACCTGGTTGTCTTTTGCCACAGACGACCTGCTGCTTCTTCCTTAGAAGATTAGGTGATCTTCTGCCACCCAGGATCAGGTGGTCCCTTCAACCGAAGACCAGGTGGTCTTCTTCCATAGAAGGCCTGGTGGTCTTCTTCCATAGAGGACCTGGTGGTCTTTTTCCATAGAAGATCTTGTGGTCTTCTTCCATAGAAGACCTCGTGGTCTTCTTTCATAGAAGACCTCGTGGTCTTCTTTCATAGAAGACCTCGTGGTCTTCTTTCATAGAAGACCACGTGGTCTTCTTTCATAGAAGACCTCGTGGTCTTCTTTCATAGAAGACCTCGTGGTCTTCTTTCATAGAAGACCTGGTTGTCTTCTGCCATAGAATAATTGGTTCTATCATGGAAGACCTGGTGGTATTCTGTCATAGTAGATCTGATGGTCTTTTCCACGGAAGACCTGGATGTCTTCTTCCACAGAAGACATAGGGTCTTCACAGAATACATGGTGGTCCTTTTTTACAGAAGACCTGGTTGCCTTCAGATAAGACCATGTGATCTTTTTTCACAGAAGACCGTACGGCTTTCCCTAAGAGAAGAGCTGCAACACCCCCTGGCTATAATACATATGTTTACGCAAATAAAACCACCACGTACATATGTTTGATATACCACGACATAAATCACATATCTCCGGAGCATGTTTCCTTAAATTTCAACTACTCTTTTCACACTTTCATAAATATTAAATTTTTTGTTTGTTGTCGTCGGCCCCTAATGCACCGAAAAACATGCTAAATTTGTATGTGTACAGCAACCCCACAAAAAAAAAAAAAAATATTTATGAATTTCCTCCAAAAAACCCTCATAAACCAAATATGTATATTTTTATGGGATTCTACACATGCCCATGTACTTATGTATTAAAATTTGCATGACCACACCGACACACATTTCCATGCATACAACCTTACTTCGGAGGAAACCTGCTACAAAATGCCCTCAACAAAACTGTAGCAATACAAACAGTTGGCAACAACAACAGCATAATATTCTTTAAAGCTCTTGAGGAATTTTGTGGCAAGCTAAAGAGCACTCGAGCAATGGTCTTCAATGGGGGGGCTTTCGAATTTTTTGTTTTGCAATTCATTCTCCACAGAGAATTGTAAACGTTTTTATGTGTATTCCTAAAATGGCTGCATTAACCCCCATATCATACCTAAGGTTTTTTTTCGTATTGTATTTTGTCCATCGCTTCGTTACATACATGCATATAAATTCAATGTCACCCGTTCCATTCGCTACGCTTGAATTTGGTCATCCTTTCGTAGTGGCTTTTTATGCCTTTAGTTTGCAAACTTTTTGGCCAAAAAAAGGAGGACATCAACTAACAGTGATAAGAATGGCACATGGCGTAGCATAAAAGCGTAAAAGCTGTGGGTCAAGGTGAAACTTGTCTGCGGTTTAGGCATTCACTTGAATAAAAAGACAGCCCTTTGAATGCTTGTGGAAAGGTGGAATTAAAGACTTAAAGATAAAATTAAAAGGTGTGATGTTGTAAAATTACATAATTGAAAAAAGTGAATTTAGAAGCTCATAATCAGAAATTGGAGAGCTTTTAAAAAATTCTTAGCAGTCATATCTACTTACTAGTTACATCAATATTACAAGTATGTTTCATCAAAAAGGTTCCAAATAACCCCTTTTTATATTTGAAAGAAATTCATTTCAGGACATTTGTAATGGATTTTGAAATTTGCGTAGGTTAGCACATTAACTCTCAAAGGAAACGTTCAATTTAATCCAAAATTGGCACTTAGTTCGAGTTCGAAGAGGAGTTTGAGAAGGGCAATATTTGTAAACACCTCCCCTACATAAGCTCAAAATTTGAAGAAAATAATAACCCTCATGGAAAGAGAATATCCACTTTGGTCGGAACTTAACACAGGCTTTCAAGTCTTAAGCTTAGTAGTGATTGTTTCACACTTTGATCACGTGCAAAAAGGAGTACCTATGATCTGCTATTTTTGGGTGCCTCCACACGAAAATTTTAAACTTAAAACTGCGTAATTAGTGTACGCTTTCCTTCAAACGTGTGTGGCACGTTCCCCTTCCCATTGTAGAATTTAAAAGGTAAAATCATGTAATCACAAAAAGCCAACAAGTGAAAGAGCAGCTAAGTTCGGGCTGAACTTTTCATGCCCTCCACCATTCTGAAGGAACTCGAAAAATGTCCAAAAAAAATTTTCGTCGAAAAAAGGAAAATCGTTATTTGGGGGCTATACGAAAACGTGGTCCTGCATTAGTAATTTTTTGTCATTGACTGTAGTACCGAATCCGATCTATAGAAAATTGTCAATCTTAGGTTGTAGTACTCATTACAAGCTTCAAATATGAAAATAATCAAAATACCGAATATCGGGAGTTGTTGTAACATGGGGGTTATACGAAGACGTGGACCTGCATACGCAATTTTTTGTCATAGGTTGTAGTAACCATTACGAACTTTAAATCCGAAATTTTAAAGAATTCCGGTCAAACAATCGAGGAAATCATCGAAATACCGAATATCGGGGGAACCGATGTATGGGGGCTATACGATCTCGTGGCACTACATACACAATTCTCCTTCAGGGGGTAAAATATTAGAAGGAACTTCTTGTATGGTTTTTAGACAATTTCATTGGAAAATTTGGCTAAAGTAATCAAAATACAGAATTTCGGGAGGTACCATTATAAAGAGGCTATACAATATCATGGAACGATATAGTCAATCTTCGAACTTACGGATAAAATACTAATCTCTGCACAATTTAAACTTCCTTTCATAATTCGGACAGGGCTAAATCGTCTTAGAATTTTAGGCTGATAGACAGAATAGGAGCCTATTTTTTTGGAGATGATCGAAAAACATTAAGGGGTTGAAATGGGCCAAAAACAGAAAAAAAATCCTGATTTTGCTGTTGCTCTACAGCCCACAACCTACACCTTAACCGATTTTCACCAAATTGGATACACTTTGTGCAAGTCCGTTCATATGTGCCAAAATACATTTAATCCGGACTAACGTTAACTAATTGGTGCACAATTAATTTGAAAGATATACAGGGTGAGATAAAAACACTGCAACAAAGTGAAACGCCATAATTTTTACATTTCTTTTTAATTTGTTTTTTTTTTTTTTTTTTTTTTTTTTTAATGAAAGCAATAAAATGTCGGAAATATCACCAAATTTTAGAATAGGTTTAGATTTGTTACAATTGGTTACGTTTGGCACGAATTATGGCCTTCAAACGGCCAATGAAACCGTCATACGCTGCCCATTCTCGGCGAAGCGCTTGCTTGAGGTGATGCACACGTCGGTATTTTTTAATGTCAACCTTGCTTTCCAAAATACTCCAGACACAATAGTCCAAGGGATTGGTATCCGGAGCTTTTGGTGGTCATTGTGCGCTGAAAATGAACCGAAGAACCTCATTTTGTAACCATTCTTGGGTGACTCGTGCAAATATCCAAGGTCTGCGGAAAATATGTTTGCGCGCTCAAGGCTTTAATACAACCTCCATAACATTTTCGAGATAATATTCGGCATTTATTCTGATGCCACGGTCGATTAATACGAGCGGAGAGCGACCATCGCCTGTTATGGCGACCCGCACCAAAACCATGGCCGGCGCTTGAGTTCTGGTGGCCAACCTAAGGTGCACATTTTCAGCTGACCTCTTTGCCAAGTAAACAGGATCATTTTGGTACGATGGTACGAGACACAAAAGATTTATTCATATTTAAATGCTGGAGTGCTCTGACGATAGCCACATGTGTTTTTCCAGCCAAATATAAAGAAATCACACTATTACGCTTGAATTCCACCACGTAGGACAATTCTCACCAAACTGTTTTGTACGCTTGTAAACAATTTAATGAGCTGTCACTGGAATAATTTTAAGAGCTGTCGGGCGAGTGGTTTCGAAATGGCAGCAGTCTGAAGTTGGTTGTATGTATATGTTGTAGGTATATCCAAATCTGAACCAATATCGATAAAATTTGGCAAACGTACGGTGTACATATTATGGCTACGAAGGACAAAAATAACAAATCGGATGAACAATATATATGGCAGCTATAGCTATATCTGTACCGATTTCGATCAAATTTGACATGCTTGTTTCTACTCTCAACTTGGTCGCATACGCTAAATTCTTTTCTACATGGGCTAATATTACACATTTGGTGCACAATAAAAGACAACTCGGGCGAAGATTTAAATGGGAGCTATTTCTAAATTTTAACCAATTATTATTTATCCAATTTCAGTAAAAAAACGACTTGTGCAAAAGCCCATCTCGATCGGGAAATAAATGCGACCAGTACTCTGTTTACAAAAAATACATGGACAGTCGGACGGACGTACATAAGCCAACTCAGCCGAATCAGCTACGCTTACCCCTACAACAAACTTTTTGTTTAAATCGGCAGTCACAAATCAAATAAATCAAAAGTATTGGATCATGAAAATATCATCGTACTCCATCTGTAAAATTAATCTTTTATTTTTTCAAAAGTATCTGACATCTCAAATTTATGTTATTGTAGAATTGTTGACAATTTGAACTGCCATACGTATGGATTTACTGATGCTATCTCTCTCTAACGGCGAAATGTTTAAAAAATCCCAAATTTTTATGAAAAACTCAGAAATGGAGGTATAATTTTGTTTGTTTAATTTATTATTATTTATTAATTTTGGGATATCGAAATTCGTTATTACAAAATACCATTCTGGTTACCAAAAACATATTGAAAAATATATCAATCGGCATTCCCAATGTTCTTATTTAAACGAAACTAATCTGGATTTTTTTCTCTTTTGCAGGTAAGGTTATCATATTTTTGGAAACTATTTCGTAAGTCAAATGAATAATATACTATAATACTTGTAGCTGATTTTTACTAAAACTAAAACTAAAAAATAATAAATCAAAAATAGAATTTTATAACTGCCATTAACCCCCTTTGAGAATTTTATTTTTTTTTTTCAAGCCTTTCAAATGCGATTAATGACAATTTTCAACAATAAAAACATTATCTTGGGAATTATGATGTACAATTACAAAGTGTTTATACCAAAAGTTAATAAATATGTAATTATATATTTCAGCACACAAGCAAGACCATTAAATACACTCACGCACATATACAATTACATGAATTAAATGGCATGCCGCACACGCACACATATGCTTACTCAAGTTAATTTCCTGTTAAATGTACATGAACACACACACATCATTCGTAGTGACAAGCGGATAAACAGCTTCACTCTCTGGAAACTCTCGTGACAGCAATGAAATTACAAAACACTCGACAACGTATTCAGATTAAAATGTTTACACATGTAATTGTTATGCCAGATACACTTTATCCATTATGTCCGTAACGAAAAGAAAGGAAAGAGACTCTCTCGCTCTCTTTGTCGGCAAGAGAAAGTGTGGTAGTATGACAGAAACAAAATACATATGCACAACCATATATACAGTGTATAAAATGTGTATTGTCATCCAATGATAATGGATATTGTCAACACACATTGTTACACTTTCATGAAGGGGTATTTTGTCGTCTGTCTTTTTTGTGCTTCAATTCCGTGTGTCAAAAGGGTTTATTATGAAGTGTCAATATTCATTTATTATAAAATTTTATGAGCATCCTTTTTCAAAGGTAAGAGCAATGCTTTTGTAAGAATGTCTGTAATTGAGCCACGTGAAGGCACTTTTCCATAATAATTTTTTTTAAATTTATTCAATCGTTTCGATCAGCCATAAAAAAGGCAGAATGCCTGGAAAATATATTCTTTATTATGAAGAAATATTATTCATCTGGTTAATAAATCTATATGAGTTTATATAGTTTCTTAGGCATTTGGCAGGTGCTGACAAACTAGAAAACAAAACAATCCTAAAAAATCCAATTGTTTTCATTGCGATATTCATTTGATGATTTATTTAGTATTTTCAATGTCGACCTATGAACATTTATTGCCAATTGTTTATAGACCCACAAAGGGGAGTATATTCACTTGTTTCCACACACACACAATTCCCCCACTCACCAAATACCCCCAAAGACTTATCTGCCTAAACAATTCCATGGCATTGATTTGCCACAACTGCCAATGGAGTCGGCGGAACAAGTGGTTGGGTTGTCTCATTTATTATAGCTCTGTTGATCTGTTTGTAGTTTGTTTATATATTCTAGGCAAATGAATAAATAAATAACACAACAACATAAACACAAAACACAAACAATACAAATTAAAAGGCAAATCACTTAATTAGTTGTAAGTAGGCAGGGGTGGGAAGAATATTAGGGTGGAGTGGAGGCAAAATGTTTAGTAAAATTTATATGTTAAATTTTTAAATATTTTATAGATTATAACCAATATTAACATTTAATATTTGATATTAAATATCAAATACTAAATATATAATATTTAAATGTAGTATTTCATATTGAATATTTAATATGTAAGCATATATAAAAAAAATAAATATATAGCTTAAAAACGGCGTTGCCGATATGGCTGAAAATTGGCGAAGAGATAACATAGAGTCAGGATACGGACATAGAGAGATATGGGGATGGTTTTGAACATGTGTACCGAAATTGTACGAAAAGTACCCAATGGTACTATATACATGGAAATCCTGAAATTTGATATTGCGATTACTGATGGTATAGGTGTTTGAGATTTGGCGTTAGTTTGAAAATATGTCCTATATCTGTACGAAAGGTACAAAATGTTATTAAATTTGCTATTGGATGAATGTCAAATTTGAGATTGATGTCTATGTAGGTATCTGGAATTGGGCTTTAGAATTGGTTTTGGAAATGTGTACTATAATTGTATGAAAAGTACCAAATAGCAGCTGGGAGCTGTTTTAGATATGCGTACTATAATATTATAAAATGATACTACATTGTTTAATGGGGCAAATAAAACGCCAAACCCTGAAACTTGATATTAAAGTGACTGTTGGTATTGGAAGCTGAAATATGGAGGTGGTTTCGGAAACATATATTATATGATTGTATGAAAAGTAATAAATGGTACTAAATTTTCTACCCGGTAAAGGGATAGAGATGAATTTCTAAAATGTATTATCGTGGTGACTGTTGTGGTTAGGGTGCAATCAAGTAGGAGGTTCTGGAATTGCGTAGCATAAATTTACGAAAAGTATGATAGTACATTTGGGATTGGGTCTTAGGATGTAGCTGGATTTCTGAAATTTGGTTTGGAGGTCACTGCTGGTATACAATTTTATTAAAAAGAGGTTGATTTGGAAATGCGTATTATGATTGTTCGAAAAGTACTAAGTGGTTCTAAATTTGCCGTTGAGTGAATGGATAGAGCTTGAGTCCTGGAATTCGATATTGGGGTCTCTGTTGGTGGTGGTTTTGCAAATGCGTACAATAATTGTTAGAAAGGTACTAAATTGTAAACTTTTCCATCGCGGATGGTGTCTGGCATGGATATATGAGGATTGTCTTGGATATGCGTACTCAATGTGACAAAATTTGGTATTGGATGATGGAATAAAGTTGAAAATCTGAAATTTTGTATTGAGATCACTGTTGGTTTCCAGGGCTTACATAGGGCGGCGTCAAAATAGATTTGTGCCTAAAAAAAAGTATGTGGGTCCACTGTGCAGTGGTTTTACTAATCTCCTTCTCCTCTTTGAAATGAAAAATCTTAAAAACTGATTGGTGTTAAAGGTACACATTTTCCGACTATTCCTTTCGAAAAAGAAAAGCTTGACACATTTAAAAAATATTTAAATCCTAAAAAGTCAGAAAATTAGATCGAAGTCTAAAGTTTTAATCAAAAAATTTTGTTAAACTGAACAAATTGTGGATTTTGGGTACTTAAAATACCTAACACAAACTGCTGGAACGAATCTAACATTTAAAGGTGAACTTTTCGACGACAAAATAGCAAATGCATTATATTTCATATTTAATGTAGACTATTTAATGTTACAACAATTGTTTCTTGCTCATATGGTATTTTATGCTATTATTTCCAACAATAGTGTAGTTGATTTTTTCTCACCATAACAGTTTAATCAGCAGTGTTCCTCACAGCAAGAAGCAAATTTTTCCTAGTCAATAATACGAAACGAAACAAGATAAATCCCCATTTAAAACCAAACAATGTTGATATCAATAAAAATATTATTCCATGTAAGTTGCCATTTGGAAAACCAAATAAATTTATTTTGAAAATAAAAACCCCTCTAATGAGTTGTGGTAATTTTCCCAAAAATCGAGTGAAAATAGAAATGTGCCTTGGCAAGAAGGAAAAACCTGAACGATAAATTTGTGGTGTTTTTTTTAATTGTTGAAATTTATAAATATACTCAATAAATAAATAAATAAATTTTGAATAAACAAAAACAATAGACATGGTTTTTCCATTTAATATTACTATACTAAACGATGTTTTTATTATTGTATGACAATAATAATTATAATTATGATTGAAATTTAATAATTCATAGACAATATAAATTTGTTTATTAGTTTGACATATAGGGTGAGATAAAAAACTGCAACAAAGTCAAACGCCACAATTTTTATATATATTTTTTTAATTTCATTGAATGAAAGCAAACCATGTCGGAAATAGCATCAAATTTTAGAATACGTTTAGATTTGTTCGAATTGGTCACCTTTTTCACCAGTTATGGCTTTCAAACGGCCAATGAAACCGTCACATGTTGCCCGAATGTTGCTCAGCGGTATTTTGGCCCGTTCTCGGCGAAGCGCTCGCTTGATGTGATCGACACTTCGGTATATTTTTAGTGTCAACCTTGCTTTTCAAAATACTCCAGACACAATTGACCAACGGATGGGATCCGGAGATTTTGGTGGCCATTGTATGCTGGAAATAAAGCGAAGAACCTCATTTTGTAACCATTCTTGGTTGGCGCGTGCAGAGTGCGATGGTGCTGAGTCCTGTTGAAATGTCCAAGGTCTGCAACTAAAATGTTTGCGTGCCCAAGGCTTTTATGCACCCACCAGAATATTTTCGCGATAATATTCTGCATTTATTCTGATGCCACGGTCGATTAATGTGAGTGGAGAGCGACCATCGGCTGTAATGGCGGCCCACACCGTCACCATGACCGGCGCTTGAGTTCTGGTGGCCAACCGAAGGTGCTCATTTTCAGTTGACCTCTTTGACAAGTAAACATGATCACTTAGTTTGTTTACAAACTGCTGGACAACGAATGTCTTATCATCGAAAAAAACCAAATTTGGCAGTTCACCACTTTCGGCCAAGCGAAGCAACTCTTTAGTTCTTTTGAGTCTTTTTTCTTTCTGTTGCGAGGTAAGTTCTTGCACTTTTTTGGAATTCAATGGCTTTACCCCGAGCTCATTTTTCAATATTTGCCGAATGGAATATTGCGATATGTTCAGCTCACGAGCATCGAAGAAAATCAAATTCTGCAGTTCACCACTTTCGGCCAAGCGTTTGAGTTTGATTTGAAATCTGTTCCGATGTAACTTACACCTTTTTGGAATTTCAATGGCTTTACCCCGAGCTTTAATGGAACATTGCGATACCTTCAGCTCACGAGTCATTTTTCGGCCACTGCGAGGCGGGTTTCGATCAAGTCGCTTCTTTACTTTTCGAACCTTTTCTGCTGATATTGCTGTTTTCTTTCGTCCACTTCCTTGATGTCGGGCTACGCTACCAGTATCACGGTAACGAGCGATGTTACGAGACACAAGAGATCTATTCACATTTAAATGCTAGAGTGCTCTAACGATAGCCAATTGTGGTTTTCCAGCCAAATATAAAGAAATAACACCATCAGGCTTGTATTCTATCACGAATAACTCTTTTTGTGGAAAATTCTCACCAAAATGCTTTTGTAAACAACATAATTAGCTGTCACTGGAATAATTTTAACAGCTGTCGGACGAGTGTCTTGGAAATGACAGCAGTCTGAAGTTGGTTGCAGTTTTTTTCATGTAACCCTGTACAGGGTTGTCCATATTCGACGGACCCATCTGGCAACTTTTGACAGAGATGTCACATCGCTTAATGACATACCGCGTTTGAAGCGTCAGTCCAAGCAGATTTTTACCATGAACCAATACACGCCACGCGAAATATAAATAACACTTTGATATGCATTTTTTCAATTAAATATTTTGACTCTTCATTCTTTAAATCCTTAGTAAAGCAGAATTGAATTTTAAATGCTTGCACCATATGCTCTCGATATCCCCAATCTTTAGTCATTCTCATCTGCCTGTCTACCAGTCAGTTCATGTTAATATTTATCATCAACACCAGCAACGAAATTCACACACACATTCTCTTTGCAAAACTTCGTCCTTCACATATCTAATGACAGAATTTCCATGCGAATATTTATGTTACAAATTAACAACATGACGCCTCTTTGATTGTAATTTATAACAAAAAGAGCTAATTTAGTGCTTATTTATTTAAACGTCAAAACATTAAAAACGTTATGGTTTACGATGACAAGAACGATTACCCTTCAGCTGTCCCCCGCTTCTGGGTATGAGCAATAATAATTTATTGCCATGCATGGGTATTTATTGCCACGCATATGGGCGTATGAGTGATAATTAGTTATACGCCAAGTGGATAGCTTGACTAATAGCTTGAACATAACGCGGAATTCTACAATCATTTATAAATAGTTTATAATATTTCAAATTAGTGGTTACATTTAAAACAATTGTCACAATAACTAATAATTAGTAATTTTTTATATGTAATATGGGACGATTTACGGATTTAAGGCACATAAAAATAAAAAAATTAAATACACGAGCTCTCTATTTGAATTGATAGTACGGTCCAAATTATTTAATGTTTGAAGATAATTTCGTGTGCTGATCGCGACTGCACCTCAAATGGTCCTTTCGCCTAACCCAATTTCCGCATACTCATTCCTACATTTCGGCCGGTATCTCACGAATAAATGCCTTCAATGTGGCAATTGATGAGGGCTCGTCTGTATAGCCAAGAGCTTTGACATGGCACCACAAAAATAGTTTAGCTTTTAATCGCACGGATTAGGCAGCCAAATGACCTCTCCCGAACGTGAAATAAATTTTTCACCGAACTCGCCTCCCAATAAGTCTATTGTTAAGCGTATTATGTGACACCGTCTTGCTGAAACCACATGCCATGGAAGTCAAGCTCTTGCACTTTTGGTCAAAACACAAGGTTTCTCAATTAACCACGCATTTTTATATCCTCAGCTATATGGCCAATGAGGGTATATATCATTTGAAACGGCCAAGACCTGGCTCATCGAAATAACGGGTTAAGACCCTGAGTGTCTTTGGACCATATCCGTTTCAGGACATTTAGAGTCGATCTAGTGACGGCCGTCCGTCCGCCTGTCTGGCTGGTACGCACGAATGGAGTATCCGATTTGGTCCAAACTTGGTACATCGTAATATTATCAAACTTATATTATCCTTCTATTATAACCCTCTAGTACCTTCTCCACAAAGCTCGAATTTTTCAAAAAATATTTTCCTTGACAGAAAGAGGAAGGCTAATCCGATGTTGCTCCAACTTTGCAAATTCTAATACTTGCATCAGTGCCAGGTCAAGTGCGTAAATGGACAATATCTGTTCACACCATCAAATACCTACCCCACAAACATCAAAATTTTGAATAACAAGTTAAAAAGTATCAGTCGGTTTTGCCAAAAGATGTTACAATCTGCCAATTTTCGATTATTTGAAATATATTTTTTGACTTCTGTTATGATTATTCAAATTGTTGACCCTCTATGGAGTAGGTTCCAAAGGAATGGGCCAATATAGTCCATTTCGTATCGGACCTAATAAAAATTACATAAATATTGCGACGTGCCAGATTTGGACTGTATCGACTACTTCCTATACTTTGTATAAAATATAAAATGATTTCTAAAAAAAATATTAAAATGTGCGAGAGTTACAAGATATTAACGACCGAAGTATTCTATTTTCATACTTCATCTAATACAAACTTGCCAGGAAATCGATAATATATATCCAGTTTTATTTCATAAATTCCAAATTCATCTCAGTTTTAGAGAATCGCTTACTTGTTTCCCAAGTTATGATAGATAAAGGTATTAAAAATTCTGACCCCTTGTGGATGAGGTACCAGAAGGGGTTCGCAGATATATATCATCTTAACCACAGATCTTGTGTTAGCAACAATGCTTGTATGTGTGAAATTTGAAGAGAGCTGGATGCTCATTTCGCTTTCCTTGAGGGTTTTGACGATCAAAACCATGAACCCTATGAGGTGGAGATACCAGAAGAAATGATCCTCTCTCTACCATATTTAAAAGAGATCTTGTGTTAATGGAAACATTGAGATGTGCCTAATATGAGTAGAATCGGGTGTTAATTTCGCGTTTTATAAGCTTCATGGATATTCAAAATATTGACCCATTGTGCCGAACCGGAAGGAGTTGATCGATATAAATCATATTCATAGCACACCTTGTGTTAGTATAAATAATGGGATGTGTGAAATATGAAGAGAATCGAACATTTATTTCGGATTTTCTAATCGTTTTAGTTTTTTAAAATGTTGGCCTTTTATGGGGGAGGTACCAGAAGGAATTGTTCGATCTCTACCATCTTTATAACAGATCTTGTGTTAATAGAGGTATTGAGATGCGCCAAGTTTGAATGGAATCGGTTGTTAATTTTGCGTTTTATGAGCATCATCGATATTTAAACTTTTGACCGTTTGTGGTGGAGGTACCGGAAAGAGTGGACCGATAGCACATCTTGTGTTAGTGGATATAATGGGATGTGTGAAAAGTGAAGAGAATCGAATATTTATTTCGGATTTTCTAATCGCTTTAATCATGTTAGTTACTTAAAACTTTGACCCTTTGTGAGGGAGGTACCAAAAGGAATGGCCCAATCTCTACCATCTTTATAACATATCCTGCGTTAATAGAAATATTGCGATGTGGCAAGAATAAATGGAATCGAATGGTAACTTCGCGGTTTATGAGCTTCATGGATATTCAAAATTTTGACCCTCGACTCTCGAAGTGGACCGATATAGTCCAGGCCTTTGGTTTATAAAAATATTATAATGTGTGTAAGGTAATCCGACACTTACATTCAATTTTATAAGAGTTTCAATTATTGAAAATGTTGACCCTTTTGGGGAGGTACTTGATGGAGTTGGCCGATATTGTCCATTTTCGCACCTGACCTAGCACTGACGCAAATATTAGAATTTGCAAAGTTGGAACAAAATCGGATTATCGTTTCTGTTGCAGTGCGGAAAATATATTTTTTCAACCTTTTGTGGAAGAAGAAGCAGAATATATTGCCCATCTCCGAACTCGATCTAAGTTTGACAAAATATTACGATGTACCAAATCGGATACTCCCTTCGAGAGTTATCGTGCGCACCAGCCAGACAGACGGACATCTCTAGATCGACTCCAAATGACCTGAAATGGATTTGGTCCAAAGAGACCTAGGGTCTAAAACCATTATTTCGCCTAGGCACGTTTCGACCGTATCAAATGATATATACCCTCTCAAGCCATATGGCTAAGGGTATAAATATGCATATCATAGATAGAAGAGCAGGCTTCTTCTGGTACTTGCCCAAAAAAGGGCCAATAAGGTCGAAATTGAACAAATAGTGCAAATCACTTGAATTCAAGCGGGAGCGCTTCTGGGAGCAGAAAAAATCGAGAAAATTCTATTTATTTTCTATATCGCTCGAATTAGAGTGAGCCTGTTTTCGAAGTTTTTGAGTGTGAGCGAAATTCGGTCGAAATAGAGCAGATTCTACTCTTGCGGAACACTCTTTCTGTTTTTACTCGACACCACACTGTGCTACAGGCTATTATGTTTTTATGCATTTGTTTGTAATAGGCAAAATGTAACGAGATTGACACATAGTCTGCATGATCTTCATAGAATCACATTCTCAATCAATTTATGTATGTCCATCCGTCTGTTCTTCTGTCCATGTATTTTTATAAACCACGTACTTGTCGCAATTATTATCCGATTGAGATGAAATTTTACACAAATCATTTGTTTGGCCCAAGGACGAACCCTATTGAAATTCGTGATAATCGAATCAGATTTCGGTATGCTCTCATATAAGTAAGTATTGTGCACCAAATGGGTAATATCAGTCCTAATCATTTTAGCACACACGGCCAGATTCAGATCAGAAGAATATCTGACAATTTTGGTGAATATTGGTTCAGATTTGGATATAGCTCCCATATATATTTTCGTCCGATTTCAATTTTATTGGGCGCCATATGTTTATTACTCGTCCAAATGGAATGGCTTTTGGCACACCCGATCGAATTCATCACGGAAGCATGTACTTAAAATTTGGCGAAAATCTGTTAAGGTCGAACAGAACATAGCTCGTACATATGTGTTTCATGGGATATGCACTCCAAAACAAAACTGATGTAAATGTTGACCGATTAAGTTAAAGTTACCGGAAAAGGTTGGCCGATATTTCAATTTTCACACTGTATCTAACTTTGAAGGGATATTATGTCATGCACAGTTTTTTCAGAATTTGGTATCGAGAGTTATTATCGAAATTAACGGAATTCGCCCAAAGAACCATAGGTCCGAAACACTTTATTTTGGTTAAGGTTTTTTTGATAGTTTAACATATATGCCCTTAGAACCCTGTGTACCACAAAATATGTGTGTATGTATGAATGTAAAATAAATATCTATGTACTAAGCCGTGATGATGACCCAATCATTTTTAATCTACTACAAGAAAATTAAGATAATACCTTAATCTCCATTAAAAAAGGAAGACAAAACCAATCATTTTCCCAAAATCTCCATAATCGAAATTTATCCAGTATTTTCTGGTCAATTTTAATAAATTATGTAAAAAATGTACAAACTTTCTTTAAATGAGATAAGAATTTTGAAAACAAAAAGGAATTTCCAAAAACAAAGCTGAAAGAAATACTGTAATCTCTTGCCAATTTTCGTCTAGATAAAGAACCATTGACACAAGTAGAAGACGACATTTAATTGTTGGTCATGGATCAAGGAGAATAGAAATTAAAACGTGTCTTTTCTTCGTCGTCTTCTTTTTTCTATTTCTCAATCACAGCATTCACAATGAGAGGTAGAAACTAAATTCCATATTTATCCTCCGATCCGGTACATCCTCCTCCCATCCCTCTTCGTTTGCCCATTTATGGAGCCACTCAGTGTCACCACGATTGCTGTGTCTACAGTCTCTGATGAGCGTTTATTTTAAAACTGTGAAAATCTTTTTTTCCTTCTTTTTTAGTTTTGCCATTTCTGTTTGTTCCCACCACATCACCATCTCTGGTGGTGGAGAGAGTGTGTGCCTCTGTGCAATGGTGTTGGTTCGTGTGTGTGTGTACACTTGACCTCAAAGGTCTCATTAAATGAAATATGTCTGTTTCAAGGCTGTGACTTTTATTTTGACACAGATAGGAAGGACTGAGTGCTGTGGATTCTCCTCCGTTGTGTGAACCTCTTCTATGGTCGGCTATGAGCTTTGTCGCTACCGAGAGTACCAACACCAACGCTGTGACTTTTTTTCTTTCACAACAGACATCATGTCTTTTGTTGTCCCATTAAACTGGAAACAGAAACAAAAAAAACGATACGAAACGAAACAACTGAAGCAGCCAAAGTGCTTGTGAAGAATCTCGGAACAAACTAATTAAGAATGTTACACAGAAGAAATTCATATTAAATTTTTTGACACATATTAAATTGTCCTGCTCTAGGGGTATTGCTTAGCAAAATGAGTGGAGAATTAGTTTTATTAAATTTAAAAATTATTTAAGCTATGAAACGAAATGTAAATAGTTTCTTTGCAAAAAATAAAAAATTAATTGACTGCAAATTGTCATCATATTGCCAGATAAAATAACAGACACTAAGATATATATGGCTCAGAAAATGACTGATTATAGGCCTACAAATGTACAAGGAAAGGATCTTCTTAAAAAAGGTTGCAAAATTCTAGAAATATCTTTTTTAAAAAGTATTCCTAAAGAATTCAGGGCTAAAAAATTAATAATTATTGTTCTTAAAAGAAATTCACGATTTTAGCATCAAATCTTAAATAGGAAGGCCTTGGATAAATTATGGCTTAAAAATTCACTTTTTTTTTGCCGAAGGGCCTTTAAATGCATATTTAAAATTTTGCGATATCGCCTCCCGGAAACCTTTGATAGCATTTTATTAATCTAGACTTAAAAAATATATTTTAAACATCTTTAGTCTTTTGTCCTTGAAGACCATATAATATGAACTTAATACGTATATCTATTAAAATCCAATTTTTTCCTTGTCAGTTTTTGTTATGGAAGACCTCAAACGGAATATTTAAAAAAAAATATACGATTTTTTGTTTTTTCTAGTTTTTATTTTCTTTTATCTTTTAAAGGGTCACTGTTTCTTGGTAAAGGAAGACAGTAAAAATAATATTTTTAAAACTAAAAGTTTAAATTAAATATTTTTGCTGTGTAATAACTCAAAAAGAGTATATTTAAAAATCCACAATTTTGGGTTCGAAAGATCTTAAAAGTACTATTTTTATATAATCCACGGAAACCTTATACTATATTTAAATAAAAATATCGCAATTATCTGACCCGTAAGACCTAGATAAAATATTTTCAAAAGATCACCTTTTTAGTCTTCAATAAAAATATTTTTTGAAAATTCATAATTCTTGTCTGGGCTGTAACCAACGGCCTTCTGGAGTTAGTGGGATAATTTTGGTAGGGTAATTAAAGAGGTGCATCATATTGTACGGGCCTATATCACAATAAGCAGACTTTTTGCGCATCTTCGTCAATTCGTCCCAAATACGAACTGAGACGACTTCACCATCCTGATTGCATAATTGTTTTGTCTGGCAGCCGACGGTCTTCAACTGAAGTGGAAGTTGGTGTGGGCATTCGTATTTTAATCATTGAGGGCATCTGTCACTGTATGAGTATGAATGCCACTCAGACCTGTCTGATAGGCTTCCTGATCTAGAGGCTCTCTCTTATAGCTTTAGATCTCCCTCTCCAGATCATGTATGTCCTTCCTGTGTGGGGGAGTTTTTTCACCATATGCTTACAAAATGAGGTTCCTCGCTTCATTTCTAGCGCACAATGGTGATGGTTTCATTGACCATTTGAAGGCCATAATTCGTGCCAGAGGTGCCCAAAACGAACAAATCTAAACTTGTTCTAAAATTTGATGCTATTTCAGACCTGTCTGATAGGCTTCCTGATCTAGAGGCTCTCTCTTATAGCTTTAGATCTCCCTCTCCAGATCATGTATGTCCTTCCTGTGTGGGGGAGTTTTTTCACCATATGCTTACAAAATGAGGTTCCTCGCTTCATTTCTAGCGCACAATGGCACAATGGTGATGGTTTCATTGACCGTTTGAAGGCCATAATTCGTGCCAGAGGTGCCCAAAACGAACAAATCTAAACTTGCTCTAAAATTTGATGCTATTTCCGACATATTTTGCTTTCATTCAAAAAAAGGATGTAAAAATTCTGGCGTTTGACTTTGTTGCAGTTTTTTCACCTCACCCTGTATGTTTTAATTAACAAAAAGATCTGATTTGAATATCTTGTGGTACCACCACCTAAAGGGATCAACATTTTGAACATTTATAACTCTCTAATTTTGCAAAACAAATCAGCGTCTTTCTTCAATATTTCTATCAATCATGGATCTATTATAAATAAGGAATATGTCGGTCGACTTCTTCTGGTACCTGTCCCCTTCGAAACATAAACATTTTGATTAAAAATTAATCAAACAAAATTAGAAATAAGAAAAGTATAAAGAGTGTGGAAATTGAATTCATCGACTCACTTTTTCGGATATGCCTCTAACAAATGCTCAACATTTTCCATGAAAGAGGTAGTCGATATTTTTCAAACGTGGCTCTTCGCTTAGATTTATATTAACGGACAAAGGCTGTGGGTATACATCTGCCGGCAAAACAGACTGATACTTCTTAACTTGTTGGTATTGAAAATTGGCAATAGAAGTCCACGTTTTGGTATGGCCCCCATACAACTGTACCGGAAGATTAAAGGTGGTGTTTTGGATATTATCGTCAACATTTTAAACCGAATTTTCTGTAGGGAACATTCATGGGGAGAATTCTGACAGATAATTGGTTATACAGCTCCAACTTTTCACGCAGCCTCCATATAATTGTACCACCCAATATTCGGTATTTTAATAATTTAAGCGATTTTGAAATTTTGCCGGTCTCATCCAAATGGTGGAGGGTATTGAAAATTTATTTGCTTGGTATAGCTCCCATATAACGTTAACCACTTGTGTATTTTGGTTTGGATTCCCAATAAATTCAGATGCGTTGTGGCAATTTACGTTCGTTTTTGTTGGATGTACTCCTCGCCAAAAATATTCATGGACGGTACACGTTATGTAAATACACTTAATAAAATATTAAATTTTTAATTGATTTCCCTGAGCATTCATTTGATTTCTTTTAGAAATTTAATTACAACAGAAAATTCTGTTATTGACACACATACATACATTTTCATAATTCACGATTAGCTATTAAATTATTATCAGTAAATTCAATACACTTTGTGTACACAGTGTTGTGTGCCATTAAATTTCCAAATAGATTCGTTTCATTAAATTCAATTTCGCGTATCTATGTAAATATTCGCATTTTTTTCGACACTTCCATGTAACGGCAATACAAAACAAATCATACAATCTCTGAGCATGACAGGCAGCGTAGATATCAGTTTATCGTCACTCAATAATTGACATGCTTTGTGAAAAAAAAAAAAAAAAAATTATTTGTCATTGAACACAATTATGGGGAAGTGCGTTGTCCGTCCTACGCACACCGTTTTTTCTTGTTTTCATATCAACATTTCTATAACACGTTGGCTGTTGTCATGTAAAATTTGATATGAATTATCTGCTCGGCAAAATATATTAGCGATAATTCTGTTTATGACATTGCCATTGATTAAGAATAATAATAATATTCAATGAACTTGTAAAATAAACGCATTCAGCTATTAATTAAAGCATAATGAGGGATATTTCAAAACAACAAATTGCAGGCATTGGGGATACATTTTATAGTGGTTTTATCGCAAAGGAAATGAAAACGTCTCACAGAGGGGTGAAATCACCAAAAACGGAGATTAATTGAAAAAAATCAATTCGTTTATTGGAATACATTTTTTAAACTATTGTAGGACAATAAGGAATAATTATTTAATTTTTTTTTTTTTTTGGTTTTTTGAAGTGTAATAATAGATTAATTTTTTCATTAGAATATTTTTATTTTTTAGAATAAAAATTATTTTTTAAATTAATTTAAAATATTTGCCATATCTGAAAAGTGTATGGAGTTTAGAAAAAACTAGTATCAGTCGATGCCCATGTTCGATTATTTAAAAATATTTTGACTTCTACTATGATTATACAAATTATTGGCCCTCCTGGGAGTAAGTTCCGAAGGAATGGACCATTTTGGCCATTTCGTATCGGACCTAAATAAATATGATATACATTTTGCGACGTTCCAGGTTTGGACTATATTGGATACTTCCTTCACATTATATGAAATATGAGCAAATTTTTGGAAAATGTGGAAATACGCGTCAGGTAGCGGATACAGTGTACCGAAGTATTCCATTTTGATACTTCATGTAATACAGATAAAAATTTTGGTATGTGTAAAATGACAAGAAAATAGAACATTAATATCCAATTTTATGCGAAATCATAAATTTCATATTCACCTCAGGTTTCTATTGAGAGAAATATTTAGATGTAGCAAGTTGTAGAGAATCGCCGACTTGTTTCGCAAGTTATGACATATAGAATCATTGAAAATTATGACCCTTAGTGGGTGAGATATAAGAACTGGTTAGTAGATATACATCATCTTCGCAACAGATCTGGTGTCAACAATCTTTGTATGTGTGAAATTTGAAGAGAGTTGGGTGCTTATTTCGCTTTCTTTAAACATTTTGTTTTTAAAAATCTTGAAACCTTTATGGGGGAGGTAGCAGAAGAAATGGTCCGATCCTTAGAATTTTTACAACAAATCTTGTGTTGATGGAAATATTGAGATGTATCAAGTCTGCATGGAACCGGATGTTCATTTCGCGTTTTATGAGCTTCATATCCATTCCAAATTCTGACCCTTTGTGGGGTAGGTACCAGAATGAGTGGAACGATATATCCAATCTTCACAGCAAATCTTGTATTAGCAGAGAAATTTGGATATGTTAAATATCAAAGGAACCAGATGCTTATTTCGTATTTTATAATCGTTTTTAGTTATTTAAAATATTGACTCTTTATGGGGGAGGTACAAGAAGATACCATGTTCACACCAGACCGTGAATTGAAGACAATCGGACTCTTATATTGGAATGAACCGATATTGTCCATACACCTGACCTAGCACTGGTGCAAATTATAGGATTTGAAAAGTTTGGGCCAAATCGGATTTTCCTTTCCCTTTATGTTTGATAATAATATCACGATGTACCAAGTTTGAAACAAATCAGATACTCCCTTCGAGAGTTGTCTTGCGCATCAGCCAGAAAGACAAACAGATGGACGGATGGACTGACATCGATCGATAGATCGACACCAAATGTCCTGAAACTGTTTTGATCCAAAGAGGCCTAGGGTAAAAATGAAACACGTTTCGCCTTATCAAATGATATACCCTCTCTAGCCATATGGCTGAGAGTACAATAATGCAATGATAAAATTGTAAAGATTGGTACACGTTTAGTCATTGTCCCCATATAACGGTACCCCTCGATTGGAAGATTTTGGGTACATTTTTAATTGAAATGGACTGAAATTTAGCCTCTGGTGTTCTTAATAGATATCTGATTTGCTTGAAAAATAATGCTAATGTGAATCCACGATTTGATATAGCTCCCACAGGACCCTACCCTTGATTTGATTTCTTTAAAATGGTTTTTTACCGCATGTTTTCAGTAGATTTATTTTGAAATTTAAAATTCTTATTTAGGTTAGGATACCGAATTGATTGATTTCATCAAAATTGAACAAGTTTTTGATATAGCTTCCATAGTACCCTATTCTCGGTTTGAGGGATTTTCATGAATTTGACAAAAAGTAATGCTGAGAAATTATTGACAATATATGTAACCGTTACACTAAATATAACAAGTAAGCAAAGGCTACAGTCGAGCGGGGCCAATCATGTGATACCCTACAACACTAAAATATGTTCGAAGTCTCCTTATATCGAAATCCGTTTTCGAAGAATTTGGCCAATATTCACGTACTCCGTCGTGTTGTATCCAAAACAATTTCACACAAAAGTTGTAGTCCGTTTTATAGTTAAATATAATCCAATAGTCATCCAAAATGCTAGACTTTTTCCCTGTCCTTAACTCCCTTCTGATGCGAAATTCCGTGTCGATTAATTTTAAATTGTGGCCAATAGAGCGACTACAAATTAGAAAAATTAATTTTTTTTTTATTAAATTTGAACCTCTAAATATACATCTTAAGAACAATAGGCTTTAATTCTGAGCCTAACGCTACCCATGCCATTTTCGTGACAAAATGTAGTGTTGAGAGGTGTAAAAATTTAAAAAATTGTCAATTCAAAATTGTAAGTCAAATTGAAAAAATCGCATGCGATAAAAAATGTGACATAAATTAAAAATAATGGAACAAAATGTATTCACTCATTTATTGGTATATTTTCCCGCGATTTTCTTAGATTTTATTCTTTTCTGGCCAGAGACCATTTCGAATTGAGAGGAATGGTGAAAATCGGCCTTTCTTGACTTATATATCCAATTTCTTGCCTATCAGCATCGCTTAAATTGACAGGAGTGACCTTTTAATGTATTTGTGATTTGGCTGGGGTTAAAAATATTCGCGGTTTAATGGAAGTTTTCCTATTTTCTTACATAAAAGTTATGGTCTATATTACCCGCTAAATATTGTCCGATGACCGCCCAAATTGGTAGGCTTCTGCCCAGTCCTAACCTCTAACTCCATGTAAATTCACGCGTCGTTTGGCTCATAATTTTGGCCCACAGAGCAACTGCAAAATCAGGAAAATTTTTTTGGTCCATTTCAACCCCTAAATATTGTTCAATCATCTCCAAAAACAATATGGTTCTATTCTGACCCTAACCTCACCTCCATATTCAATTTCGTAAAGATCGGGCCATAATTGCGACCTGTAGCTTGATTACAAATTAACATGGATAGCCGGACAGACGGACGGACGGATATACATAGCTAGATAGACTCAGCTCGGCAAAATAGGAAGATCCATATTTACTTTCCTATGTGGGAAACCAATATTTCGAGGGGTTACATAATTTTTGGCCCAATCAAACTTATAATACCTCCAACACATAGTGTTGCAGGGTATTAAAAGCATGGTGTGCATGCACAAGCGTGACTTCACATATGTGTAAACTTGACTGTTTGAAATTTCGAATACTGGTTTCTGGAAAAACGAAAAATCGGAAAATTTTTCTGAGTGAATTTTTGACATCAGTGGGCCCAACCTCCCCCAAAAACGTTTTTTTTTTTTTTAATAAAAAGTAAGTCTTGGAATGGCATACGAGTCAGATCCACATATGCAGGTATGTATACAGCTTAATCCAATTTTTTGAGAGTTCCAAGGAATGCCATAGCTAGTAGAACTTAACCTTTTCGAAAAATGTTAAAAAAGGGGAAACTTTAAGAGTTTATTTTTACTGGAATTAGAAGTGAAAATATGAGTATGTCTTTGAGGAAAAAATATCGATAGGATTACTAAAAATAACATTCAATCGAAAAATTATAGATTAAATACTTACATTTACAATTTAATGTTTGAACTGACTATATTGCAATGAATACTTCAAGTTTTTCAAAATCATAAAAAATAGTTCGACATTCTCTGTCTGGATTACCAGATGCGGCTTTAAGAATACATAATATTGTTGGATTATTAAAATTTGATATGTTAAGAGAATATTTGCAGCGCTAAGGTAAACATTTATCGTATTCACATTTTTCATTTTTGTCATGGCTCGGCTCCCGGCTGTGCGTCGGTGGAGTGGGTTATTGATTTAGCAATGTCTGCCCATGCTTAGATGAAATTATCTCTATGACAATCGCAACATTTTTATACCCTACACCACAAGGTGGTCAGGGTATTATGTCTTTGTGCATTTGTTGGTAAGAGGCAAAAGGAAACGAGATAGACCATAGTTCCTTTCGATGATCTGCATAGAATCACATTCTGAGTCGATTTATGCATATCCGTCGGTCCGTCTGTCCGTCTGTCCATGTATTTTTGTAAACAAAGTACAGTTCGCATTTATTGTCCTATCCAGATGAAATTTTGCACAAATCATTTGTTTGGCCTAAGGACGAACCCTATTGAAATTGGAGGTAATCGGTCAAAATTTAGATATAGCTCCCACATATATCTTCGTCCGATTTGTTTTTTATTGTGCACCAAATGTTTAATTTTTGCCCAAATAGGATGGAATTTGGCACTTGCGACTGAATCGAGTCTAGAAGCTAGTATGCCAAATTTGGTAAAGATCTGTTCAGATATAGCTATAGCTCCCATATATACTGTTCATCCGATTTGTTATATTTGTTACCCACAGCCGTAATATGCACTCCGTAACAACGATATTCAGGGAAATATATCAAATACAGCTCAGAAATATCTTTGCCAAATTTTATCGAGATCGGTTCAGATTTGGATATAGCTCCCATATATATTTTTATCAGATTTTCAATTATTTGTGCACCAAATCGGGAATACAAGTCCGAGTTTAAAAGATACAAATGCTTCGGCATATTTAGTCCTTTGAACTTTAAATTATAATTATAATCATAGCGAGCAGTATAATTAAATTCTCCCATAAAAACTTTTAATTGTTATGCAGAGCTCTACTAAATTAGCAAAGTGGTGTAGGGTATTATAAAGTCGGCCTCGCCCGACTTTAAGACTTTCTTTACTTGTTTGTTTGTGTATTTTGTTTTTTCCCAAATCTGGCAAATCAGTTTCAGACATTTCTTCATAAAATAGCTACGCAATTCGATATCTTAGGATTAGAATTGAAAATATAATTCCAGAAAGTATATGGCAATACAATATAACAATTATCACTTGCAATTTTGCAACATTATATCTATGTTAAATATTTTTACAATTTTGCAATTATTGCAAAAAGAAAAGGAAATAAAAATCGTAAAAAGTAAAACAAAACAAAAAAAGCGAACGAACACTATAATCGCTTAACAAGTAAGAACTCTGCACTGCAATCATCATAAAAATGCATGAACTACGGAAACGACACTTGAACTTTTGTTCAGTTCCAATAATTTACGAGCATGTGTGCCTTTCTATGTGTTTTGTATCCTTGTGTGATTATCTCTGTGTTGATGCTATTTTGTTTTTTTTTTTTACTGCTATCTGCTCCCGACGATGTTACCCACAACTCTCGAACAACAACAAACAGAAGAAGAAATAAAAGAACAACCATAAAGTGTTAGTTACTGTAACTTTAATTATATGTTTCTCTTCTCGTTCTCTCTCTCTCTCTCTCTCTTTTTTATGTTCTTTGATGTTGTTATTTCTGTATTGTTGTGTTGTGTTGTTGGTATTACGTGATTCCGATAATATCTTCGAGGATAAAAAGTGCTTACTCAGTCTCAAGCACAGAATGAAAAATTGTCACGTTTCTTTGGTCGTTTTACTTTTCAAGCTATTGAACATTGTAAATTGTCGGAATTGTATGCGGATAAATGCGATACTAATGGGTAGTATTATAATACAAGCAATTATTAATCATAATTGTTGTTTTACGTCAATCGAGTATATACCAGTAAAGAATGTCTTAAAAACGGGCGGGTCCGACTTTATGATACCCTACACCACTTTGGAAATTTAGTAGAGCTTCACATAAATTAAGGTTTTGATGTGGAATTTGTGAGAATTGAATTGAATCATACCAGCCATGATTATAGTAATCATTTAAAGACCAAATGAACAAATGTATGAGAGGAATATCCTCCTCTTTCCAAACCTTTGGTTTTTCGTTTATTTATAGAAAATCAAAACTTGGTATAAAAATCAAACTTTGAATACCCACCCCCATTCGGACGAAATTTGCAAATATTCGAAAAAAAAATCGTTGAAAAATACTGCCAAAATAACTTATGTTATAAGTATGGGCCCTATAACTTATGTTATAAGTTATAGGGCCCATACGAAAAAGAGGCCCTGTAAATGCAATTTTCGTCATAGGCCATTGCGATATTCAAATATGAAACTTGAAACAATTCTGATGAATATTGTCGCTAAAATCATCACAATATTGGGAGGTAGCGTTATATAGAGGCTATCCGAAGACGTGGGCCTGCATATGGATTTTTTTTTTGGTTCTAGGTCATTGAGAACTAATTTTGATACATTTGATACATTCCGGGAAATAATTTCAGTAAAATCATCAAAATACCGAATATATGGAGGTACCGTTAAATGGGAGCTATACGAAGACGTTGACCTACATGTGCAGTTCTCGGTCATAGGATGTAGTACCTATTAAGAACTTCAAATTGCAAATTTGAAAGATATGCAGTAAACAATTTGACACAAATCATCAAAATCCCGAATATTTGCAAAAACAGTTATATGGGGATTATATCAAAACTTATACCTACATTGACAGTTCTAGGATGACAAGCATGTTGTTTACATACTGGAAATATATGCTGCTGGTTTCAAGCAAATTTGGGTTAAAATTGTAAATAAAGCAGCCAAAAAAATCTTAAATCTGTTGGTATACAGGATGAGATGAAAAAAATGCAACCAACTTTAGACTGCTGTCATTTATAAGGCACTCGTCCGACAGCTGTTAAAATTATTACAGTGACAGCTCATTATATTGTTTACATGCGTACAAAAGCATTTTGGTGAGAATTTTCCAGAAAAAAAGTTATTCGTGATGGAATTCAAGCGTGATAGTGTGATTTCTTTATATTTGGCTGGAGAACCACAAGTGGCTATCTATTAGAGCACTCCAGCATTTAAATGTGAATAAATATTTTGTGCCTCGTACCATCGCTCGTTACCGTGATACAGGTAGCGTAGCCTGACGTCAAGAAAGTTTACGGAAAAAAAACAACAACATCAGCAGAAATGGTTCGAAAAATAAAGAAGCGACTTGATCCAAACCCGCGTCGCAGTGGCCGAAAAATGGCTCGTGAACTGAACATTATTCTATTCAGCAAATACTGAAAAATGAGCTCGGGGTAAAACCATTGAAATTCCAAAAGTACAAGAAAAATTCCAAAAATTACAGAAAAAAATCGTCTCAAAAGAGATAAAGAGTTGATTCGCTTGGCCGAAAATGGTGAACTGCCGAATTTGGTTTTCTCCGATGAGAAAACATTTGTTGTCCAGCAGTATGTAAAAAAACAAAATGATCGTGTTTACTTGCCAAAGAGGTCAGCTGAAAATGTGCACCTTCGGTTGGCCACCAGAACTCAAGCGCCGGCCATGGTCATGGTGTGGGCCGCCATAACAGCCGATGGTCGCTCTCCGCTCGTATTAATCGACCGTGGCATCAGAATAAATGGCGAATATTATAGCGAAAATATTCGCCTTGGGCATGCAAACATTTTGGCCGCAGGCCTTGGATATTCCAACAGGACTCAGCACCATCGTAGCCATCCAAGAATGGCTACAAAATGAGGTTTCTCGCTTCATTTCCAGCGCACAATGGCCACCAAAATCTCCGGATACCAATCCGTTGGACTTTTGTGACTGGAGTATTTTGGAAAGCAAGGTTGGCACTCAAAAATACTAAAGTGTCGATCACCTCAAGCAAGCGTTTCGCCGAGAATGGGCCAAAATACCGCAGAGCAACATTCGGTCAGTGTGTGACGGTTTCATTGACCGTTTGAAGGCCATAATTCGTGGCAAAGGTGACCAATTCGAACAAATCTAAACTTATTCTAAAATTTGATGCTATTTCCAACATGTTTTGCTTTCATTCAATAAAATTAAAAAAAAAAAGTAAAAATTATGGCATTTTACTTTTTTATCTCACCCTATATTACAATCTTACTATCCAATTTGGATTCTTACAACAAATTTCAAGTTTTCACCTCTATCCGTTCATATAATAGAAAATGGAATCATTTTAGAAGTTTAGTATCATAATTTAAATCTGTTCGCAACCTTAGAGTTCAAATTTCCAAAAGCTCTTTGGTACATCTATTCTAGACTTCATTTTTGACTATAATTCCAAATTTCAATTCTAGCTCATTCCGTGTGTTCAATACAAAGTATAAAATTTTAAATATATTTTAGTACTTTTCGTACTCTTTCAGTACGAATTTCCATAAAGCCAACAATTTTTGATCCTGGGTTCAGTAGTTTCGTCTGGGCCTTTATTATGTGTCAGTCAATTATTTCACTACTCTTTTATATTACTTATATATGTACTTCCTTTCGGAAGTTGTTTACACGCGAAAAAGTATATTTT
Source organism: Musca domestica (assembly GCF_030504385.1). Taxonomy (NCBI): domain Eukaryota; kingdom Metazoa; phylum Arthropoda; class Insecta; order Diptera; family Muscidae; genus Musca; species Musca domestica. The sequence continues at coordinate 39,950,890 of NW_026712249.1, forward strand.
AAGTCAAATCGATTGGAAAATATTGCCGAAATTCTCGAAGTAAATAATATCAGAATATCAGGAAATAATATATCGGCGCCATTTTGAAATGTCCTGTGAAGTGATGTTCTATGCCCTGAAAACCAGATCGATTGGGAAATACAATTTGGCAAAATTTGATGGAAAATACGACTTAAGCGAAAAAAATGCGTAATATCGGGATTTAACCCGCTTGTATACAGGCTATACGAATTATTGAACCCATTTTTAAAACCAATCATCAAAAAATTGCGTTCCCTTTGGTAACTTCTCCACAAACTGCCATATCGACCGGCTCCTTATACTACCCCTTCTCTTCTGGGGGTCAACTTTTTTATACCCTACAACACTTTGTGTTGGTGATATTATAAGCTGGATTGGTCCAAAAATTATGTAACACCACGAAATATTGATTTCCCATATAGGAAAGTATATATGGAAATTCCTATCTCGCCGAGCTGAGTGGATTTAGCTATGTATGTCCGTCCGTCCGTCTGTCCGTGTGTCTATATACATTTGTAATCACTCTACAGGTCGCAATTATGGCCCGATCTTCACGAAATTAAAAGTGGAGGTGGCCTTAAGGTCAGAATAGAACCCTAATTCTTTTGGAGATGATCGCATAATATTTAGGGGTTGAAATGGACCGAAAACTGAAAAATTTCCTGATTTTGCAGTTGCTCTACAGGTCACAATTATAGACCAATCGAAGCGAAAGTAAGCATGGAGCTAGAGCTTTGGGCTTGGCAGAAGCGTTCCAATTTTGGAAATTAAATTCTATTAAATTCCTTTTTTAATCCCGGCGAAATCACAAATAAAAGAATAGGCCAATTCTGACCATTACGTAGATGCCGATAGTAAATGTATCGAATACATATAGCGAAATATATATATGTACAAAGGAAGGGGATGTTAGCTAGAATGCTTATATCTCCAGAATGGCTGGAGCGATTTTCACAAATTTTGTAAATTTAGAATGCCCTTTTGGCATAAAAGAATAAAATCTAAAAAAATCGCATAAAAAGATGATAAAAATGACGTTAATAGAGATTTCGTAGTATTTTGTTACATTTTTTTATTTTTTCATATTTTTATCGCATTGGATTTTTTCAAATTGACTCATAATATTGAAATGCATATTTTGTAATATTTTTTCACTTTACAACACAGGTTAGTGTTATTATTTATATAAAGATTGCAATTATCTTTCGATCCTCACGAAATTTTTCACAAAGGTCGGTTTAGGCTCAGTAGGGCTAGGCCTATTGTTTTCAAAGATGTCCGCAATATATTTAGGGGTTGAAATGGTCCAACAACTAAATATGTTCCTGATTTTGCAGCCATTATAAAGGTCACAAATAGAAACCAAAGGATACGAAATCTTGCATGAAGTTAGAATTTAAGACAGCGAGTAGAATGGACCACTACTTTTGTGTGAAAAAATACCAACATTACTTACAGGCGGTATCCGAAATACGCAATAGGCGAACTTCTGCCTTTTTTTGCTGATTTCGTTGACGAATATAGCCAAATATCGTAGACAAGCAAATCATACAGATCAGTCTTAATTTGGAGACACAGAGGGACCTCTTGCTTTTGGAGACGATCGCAAAATATTTAGAGGATCAAATGGACCAAAAACAGAAAAAAATTCCTGATCACAAAATTGAAGCCAATCGACACGCCTAAGAAGATAGTTAAGCACAGAGAAGAATTCTGGCATTTAGGATGACCATTGGATTATATTTAGCCGTAAAATGGACCACAAAAACTAACAGCACGACGGAGTGCATAAATATTGGGAAAATGTCCCTGGTCAAAATGCTAAGGGTAATATCTGGGCAGTGCTCCATGACATAATTTCAAAAGCGAAATCTTCTAAAATGGATTCGGACATAATGGGGCTTCTAACGAATTGTAGTGTTGTAGGGTATCACATGGTCGGCCCCACACGACTATAGCCTTTGCTTAGTTGTTTTATATATAGTTACTTTACCGTTTTCATATTGCAGTATATGATATAGAGTGACAATATAATCTGCTATATATTCCAATTAAATACCCACTCTTCCTTTGTATTTTACTCTACCACAAATATCCCATTTTATTAAACATTATTTCAAGACATTTCTTTTTTATTTGCCTTCAAAATTAAATATTTCCTTCAGCGCCTCCCAAGAACAACAATTACTCTCGCTCGGTTGCGTTTATTGCAAAATAAATAAAATAATCATACAGTTTAACATAATGGGCGGTATTTTTATTATGATCTTCCCGGACCAACAGCCGTCTTCGAGACGGCATAAAAGATGCTTTACAATAAAGACATAATACTTTGCATACATTTCGCTGGGGAATATCTTAGCTGTTTACCCTTTTTGGATGGTTCGCCACCAATCGAAAACGCGCGACACTGTTTAAATAATGTGCAAAAGCGTGTTTAAAGAGGCCTTTGGTAGCATGATACAACACACACTTACACTCTCTCTCTCTCTATAGAGAGAAGAGACCTTCCACTTGTGCCAGCGACTAAGTGTTTGCACAGTAAGTGGTTTGCTTTTGTAGTAGGTTAGTAGTTGTTTGGCTCTTGCTACTCGTGCTGCTGGTAGTAACAACATCGTATGATTTTTCAATTCCGTCACCATTCTCGTTTCATGAGTATCATTAGTGGAGAGGATTCCTTTCCCTTGATGTTTATAAGTATGCGAGCGTATAAGTGCTATCACCATCATAATCATCATCTTCGTCGTTCTCGTCGTCATCATCATCATCATCTCTTGGCATCTTTTCGAGAAACATCTCAATGTATGTCTGTCGTCGTCGTCATCGCATCCATATGCTTATTACACGACATGAGCTCAGGCACTTACATTCGCTCTCTTAAGCACCCACTCTCAATGACATGCCACCGCAAGGGAAATGTATAAAAATCAAATACAAAGTAAATACTACTTATTATGCGGAATGACACACAGTACTACTGGCTGTGGGAAACAAAAGTAAATATCTGACGAGGAGCAGTTCTTTAGAGGATTTTCTTTTTGTGTTATTTTTTTTTTTTTTTTTTGCTGTCTATAGAGACTAATTAGTTTTATTGAGAATGATAATCACTGAATTAAGAATGTAAGAAAAATTCAAAAATTTGACATTTAAGGTTTTTAAGGACGTTGTTTGAAAATAAAAAACAAGTTATGAAGTATCAGTCGTTTTTGCGGACAGATGTATACTCTCAGCTAAAATTATATTATTTAAATATATTTTGACTTCTGTTATGATTATTCAAATTGTTGGTGTCGTGTCGTAATCCCCATCGACATAATCTCCATTACAATCATGAGGATTATGACTTTCTTTGGGCCATAACCCCCATAATGGAGATTATGTCCAAAAAAAAATCGGTCATAATCTCCAGAAAGTAGCGGACATAAACGGGCGTGAGAAAAAAAATTAGATTTCCTCCACTGGATGATCACAAATAATAGCTAAGAACGACGAAAACCATTTTAAAATATTCAATAATTCGTGCCTTTAAAAAAGTGATCACAGTGATAGGTAAAAATGCCGAAAACTCAATATTTACGGAGTTATGGTCATTTAAAAATATTAATAATTCATGCCTTAAAAAGTATTCACAAATAAAAGCTAAAATCGCGGAAAACTCAATATATAAGGAGTTATGGCCATTTTAAAATATTCAATAATGCCTAAAAAAGTGATCACAAATAATAGCTAAAAACGCCGAAAACTTAATATTTAAGGAGTTCGCCGGCGAATCGAATTTTTCTAAATTTGGTATAAGTTGCCCGCCTTTGGCCAGGACTTGAGATTCTCTTTGCTGGGTACATCCCGCACCAGCTAACGCGAGCCCAACTTTACTACACTTAATATTTTTTTTTTTTTTGTAGTTCATAGGTCATACTCCCAATGGGGGGATTTGTAAAACGAAACAAGCGGACACAATCCCCACTTTATTACGGGGTTTTTACCGAAAAAACCGGTCATGTTCCCAATGATTGCAATGGGGAATATGTCCGGGCGCCCAAATTGTTGAGTTATCAGATATAGTCGATCGAAATATTCCATTTTCATATTTAATCTAAGAAAGATAAAAATATTGGTATTTGCAAAATTGCATGAAAATCAAATATTTATATCCAATTTTATGCGAAATCATAAATTCCGGTCTCTGGTTGAGCGAAAAATATTTAGATTTAGCAAATTGTAAAGAATCGCTGACTTGTTTCCCAGGTTATGGCAGATATAAGTATTGGAAATTGTGACCCTTATAGGTGAGGTACCAGAGGGGGTTGGTCATCTTCACAATATATCTTGCGTTGGCAAAAAATATTTGGAGTTGTGAAATATAAAAACAGTTGGATGTTTCTTCTTTCACCGTTTTGTTTTTCACAACATTGAACCCTATGTGGGGGAGATACCAAATGAAATATTCCGATCTCTACCATATTTATAATAAATATTGTGTTGATGGAAATATTGAGATATACCAAGTCTGGAGGAGTGGACCGATTTTTTCCATCTTAACACCAGATCTTGGCTTTATAAAATTATTGGGGTGTGTGAAATTTGAAGACAATCGGACTTTTACATCACATTTTATAAGAGTAGTAATTATTCAAAATATTGACCCTCTGGGGGGGTAGATACTTGATGGAGTGAACCGATACTATCCAGACCTTGCACTGATGCAAATATAAGGATTTGCAAAGTTAGAGCAAAATCGGATAATCGTTTCTCTTTCTGTGCAAAAAATATATATATATATTTATATAAATAAATAAATATATATATATATATATATATATATATATATATATATATTTTTATTTTTTTTTTTTTTTTTTTTTTAATTTCGACGTTTTGTGGGGAGGGTACCAGAAGGAGCGGACCGATATAATCCATATTAGCAGCAGACCTTGGGTTAATAAAATATTACATCACATTTTACAAAAGTTGTAATTATTCAAAATTATGAACCTTTAGGGGGGGGAGTACTTAATGGAGTGGACCAATATTATCAATTTTTTCACCTGGTCTAGCACTTACGCAGATATTAGGATTTGCAAAGTTGCAGCCAAATCAGATTATCGTCTCTCTTTCTGTCCAGAAAAAATATTTTTTGAAAATTTCGACCTTTTGTGGGGGAAGTACCAGAAGGAGTTGGCTGGTATATTCCATCTTAACGCTAGACCTTGGATTAATAAGAATTTGAAAACAGTCAGACTATTACATCACGTTTGATAAGAGTTGTATTTATTCACAATTTTTACCCTTCGTGGGGGATGTACTTGACACAGATATTAGGATTTTCTTTCTGTGCAAAAAATATATATTTTGAAAATGTTGGCCCTTTGTGGAGGAGGTACCCGACGGAGTGGACCGATATTGTTCATTTGCGCGCCTGACTTAGAACTGACACAAATTTTAGGATTTGCAAAGTTGGAGCAAAATCGGATTATCGATTCTCTTTCTGTGCAGAAAATATATTTTTTTGAATGTTTCGAACTTTTGTGGTTGAGGTACCAGAAGTGGACCGAAATTGCCCACCTCCGAACTCGATTTAAGTTTGTCAAAAATATTACGATGGTCCAAATCGGGTACTCCCTTCGAGAGTTATCGTGCGCCAGTCAGACAGATAGACAGACGGACGGACATCGCTATATCGTCTCCAAATGTTCTGAAATGGATTTGGTCCAAAGAGACCTAGGGTCTAAAACCATTATTTCGACTAGCCACATTTTGAACGTATCAAATTATATATACCCTCTGTAGCCATTTGGCGAATGGTATAATAAAGAAAAGTTCGCTCCTTTACAAATTCAAAGGTTAACGTAGTTATTTTGTGTCAGGCTTATATTCAGGCTTATTCCCAAAATTGTTGTTTTTATAAAAACATCGTTTATTTCTTAGTTGGAACAAAGGCTAATATTTATCAGGGGGTAAGGCAGCAGGGTATACCATTATGGTATGCTTCTTACTCCAGCGATTCATGTTCGGTAACCTGAACAAAATCAGCTTGTAATTTGGTTTCGTTGGTTAAACCTCCAGATAAACATTACTTATGTTCTCCCCTGATAAATAGAATAATGAGAATATGATTTTTCTTAATTAAACACTTGAACTCGTAATAAATATAAACTGTGTACAATAGCTTAATCAACGTCGGTTAAAATATGCTTTAAAATAATATTAATAAAAATGTGTATTTTTACTTCTTTTCAGGTATGTATTTCAAAATTGGCAGATTTTTGCACTTAACTTCACCCTATAGACCTGTCTCTCTTATATTTTTAAAGCAGAAGGTAACTTTATATAACATTTAATATAGTAACTGCAGCGACTGAGAGTACACTGTTGCGTATGATGCACATATTCAACGTAACCACAACTCATACGCCATGATGGGCAGTGAACATTGCGTCAATCGGTAATTCAAACACTTGTTAAACTTTAAATTTTCAAAGTAATATTTGCTTTTGTTGTAAATTAACAAAAATATGAGTCTACAAATCTTGACTCTGTTCGATAAAATTAAATTTTCCACAACAGGAAAAACTCTGTAGATTATGAAACTACATTTATAAATAAAAGATATATGAGCCACGCTAAATTCTGCTACAAAACAACAATTTTGAAGAATGACTTCAAAGACGGAAATATTTTTCATCATCTTTCACTATGAGCCACCGAAGGACAGAAGTCCATTATACATCCATTATACATCTGAGACACAAAAGATTAATTCACATTTAAATGCTGGAGTGCTCTAACGATAGCCACTTATGGCTTCCAGCCAAATATAAAGAAATCACAATGTCACGCTTGAATTCCATCACGAATAACTTTTTTTCTGGAAAATTCTCACCAAAATGCTTTTGTACGCTTGTAAACAATATAATGAGCTGTCACTGGAATCATTTTAACAGCTCTTTGACGAATGGCTTAGAAATAACAGCAGTTTGCTGCAGTTCTTTCATTTTTTCTTTTCATCTCCCTGTACAGCGTGTATATATTCAGTTAACTATGCACATTCTATAAATTACACTCATTAGCACTTAAAGTGTTGCTAATGATATTCAACTTTATTCCTTAAAATAATACCAATAAAAATTAAATGGCCTCACACTTTTCTATTGTGAGCAGTGATGATACCTTCATTATTGCTCAAACTATTTTGGAGTCATTCCAAATTACACAATGCTAAGACTAAAGGTGGACCACCAATCCAAGAACACATGCTGCCCGAAAAAAAACAAGCATCTGCACTTACAAGCTTAATTGAGAGCCAATTTGGCAAACAATCTAAAATGAGTGCCAGTAGTCCTGCAGTCAATGCGTTGAGCATTGAAAGTTTTGTGTGTTGTTTTTTTTTTAATTGCCAACAACAACATACCTTTTAGATGATGATAATGACTTGTTGTATAACGTCATTTTGTCATTAAGTCTTTGTGATAATGTACAAACACAATAGAGATAAGATGTGGAAGGAATTTACAATAGTGAGGGTGTAATTAAAACATTAGGTAATAGAGTTGACTAAAACTTTTTAAGAGAAAAATACATTGCCAATAAAAACATTTTACGGGTCGTGATAATACTCTTATAATCTTTTAAAAATTAAAATCCTTGTCTTTGACAAAAATAAGAAAAATAAATTTTCTTGTCCTTGGAAAAATATTCTTTAAAAAAACACATATGGTCCTTGAAAAATATACTTCTTTGGTCTGCTGATCCTTGAAAAAATATTCCTTAAAAATCCTCGTATCCTTGGTCTGTTGGTCCTTGAAAAAATATTCTTCAAAAAACCACATTTGGTCCTTGAAAAAATATACTTCTTTGGTCTGTTGGTCCTTGAAAAAATATTCCTTAAAAATCCACGTATCCTTGGTCTGTTGGTCCTTGAAAAAATATACTTCTTTGGTCTGTTGGTCCTTGAAAAAATGTTCCTTAAAAATCCACGTATCCTTGGTCTGTTGGTCCTTGAAAAAATCCACGTATCCTTGGTCAGTTGGTCCTTGGAAAAAATAATCTTTAAAAATCCACGTATCCTTAGTCAGTTGGTCCTTGAAAAAATATTCCTTAAAAATCCACGTATCCTTGGTCAGTTGGTCCTTGAAAAAATATTTCTTAAAAATCCACGTATCCTTGGTCAGTTGGTCCTTGAAAAAATATTCCTTAAAAATCCACGTATCCTTGGTCAGTTGGTCCTTGAAAAAATATTCCTTAAAAATCCAAGTATCCTTGGTCAGTTGGTCCTTGAAAAAATATTCCTTAAAAATCCACGTATCCTTGGTCAGTTGGTCCTTGAAAAAATATTCCTTAAAAATCCACGTATCCTTGGTCAGTTGGTCCTTGAAAAAATATTCCTTAAAAATCCACGTATCCTTGGTCAGTTGGTCCTTGAAAAAATATTCCTTAAAAATCCACGTATCCTTGGTCAGTTGGTCCTTGAAAAAATATTCCTTAAAAATCCACGTATCCTTGGTCAGTTGGTCCTTGAAAAAATATTCCATAAAAACCACATTTGGTCCTTGAAAAAATATACTTCTTTGGTCTGTTGGTCCTTGGAAAAAAATTCTTTAAAAATCCACGTTTCTTTGGTTGGTTGGTCCTTGAAAAAATATTCTTTAAAATCCACGTTTCTTTGGTTAGTTGGTCCTTGAATAATAAAATTCTTTAAAAATCCACGTTTCGTTGGTTGGTTGGTCCTTGGAAAAATATTCTTTAAAAATCCACGTTTCTTTGGTTAGTTGGTCCTTGAAAAATAAAATTCTTTAAAAATCCACGTTTCTTTGGTTGGTTAATCCTTGAAAAAATATTCTTTAAAAATCCAAGTTTCTTTGGTTGGTTGGTCCTTGAAAAAATAATCTTTAAAAATCCACGTTTCTTTGGTCTGTTGGTCCTTGGAAAAAATATTCTTTAAAAATCCACGTTTCTTTGGTCTGTTGGTCTTTAGAAAAAATATTCTTTAAAAATCCACGTTTCTTTGGTTGGTTGGTCCTTGAAAAAATATTCTTTAAAAATCCACGTTTCTTTGGTCTGTTGGTCCTTGGAAAAAATATTCTTTAAAAATCCAAGTTTCTTTGGTTGGTTGGTCCTTGAAAAAATATTCTTTAAAATCCACGTTTCTTTGGTTAGTTGGTCCTTGAAAAATAAAATTCTTTAAAAATCCACGTTTCTTTGGTTGGTTGGTCCTTGGAAAAATATTCTTTAAAAATCCACGTTTCTTTGGTTAGTTGGTCCTTGAAAAATAAAATTCTTTAAAAATCCACGTTTCTTTGGTTGGTTAATCCTTGAAAAAATATTCTTTAAAAATCCACGTTTCTTTGGTTGGTTGGTCCTTGAAAAAATATTCTTTAAAAATCCACGTACCTTTGTTTGGTTGGTCCTTGAAAAAACATTCTTTAAAAATCCACATTACTTTGGTCTGTTGGTCCTTGAAAAAAATATTCTTTAAAAATCCTCGTTTCTTTGCTCGACATGTCCTTGAAAAAATATTCTTTTAAAATCCACGTTTCTTTGCTCGACATGTCCTTGATAAAATATTCTTTAAAAATCCACGTTTCTTTGATTAGTTGGTCCTTGAAAAAATATTCTTTAAAAATCCACGTTTCTTTGATTAGTTGGTCCTTGAAAAAATATTCTTTAAAAATCCACGTTTCTTTGATTAGTTGGTCCTTGAAAAAATATTCTTTAAAAATCCACGTTTCTTTGATTAGTTGGTCCTTGAAAAAATATTCTTTAAAAATCCACGTTTCTTTGATTAGTTGGCCCTTGAAAAAATATTCTTTAAAAATCCACGTTTCTTTGGTCTGTTGGTCCTTGGAAAAAATAATCTTTAAAAATCCACGTTTCTTTGGTTGGTTGGTCCTTGAAAAAATAATCTTTAAAAATCCACGTTTCTTTGGTCTGTTGGTCCTTGGAAAAAATAATCTTTAAAAATCCACGTTTCTTTGGTTGGTTGGTCCTTGAAAAAATATTCTTTAAAATCCACGTTTCTTTGGTTACTTGGTCCTTGAAAAATAAAATTCTTTAAAAATCCACGTTTCTTTGGTTGGTTGGTCCTTGGAAAAATATTCTTTAAAAATCCACGTTTCTTTGGTTAGTTGGTCCTTGAAAAATAAAATTCTTTAAAAATCCACGTTTCTTTGGTTAGTTGGTCCTTGAAAAATAAAATTCTTTAAAAATCCACGTTTCTTTGGTTAGTTGGTCCTTGAAAAATAAAATTCTTTAAAAATCCACGTTTCTTTGGTTGGTTAATCCTTGAAAAAATATTCTTTAAAAATCCACGTTTCTTTGGTTGGTTGGTCCTTGAAAAATAAAATTCTTTAAAAATCCACGTTTCTTTGGTTAGTTGGTCCTTGAAAAATAAAATTCTTTAAAAATCCACGTTTCTTTGGTTGGTTAATCCTTGAAAAAATATTCTTTATAAATCCACGTTTCTTTGGTTGGTTGGTCCTTGAAAAAATATTCTTTAAAAATCCACGTTTCTTTGGTCTGTTGGTCCTTGAAAAAAATATTCTTTAAAAATCCACGTTTCTTTGGTCTGTTGGTCCTTGAAAAAAAATATTCTTTAAAAATCCACGTTTCTTTGGTATGTTTGTCCTTGAAAAAATATTCTTTAAAACCCATGTTTCTTTGTTTGGTTGGTCCGTGAAAAAATATTCTTTAAAAATCCACGTACCTTTGTTTGGTTGGTCTTTGAAAAAACATCCTTTAAAAATCCACATTTCTTTGGTCTGTTGGTCCTTGAAAAAAATATTCTTTAAAAATCCACGTTTCTTTGCTCGACATGTCCTTGAAAAAATATTCTTTAAAAATCCACGTTTCTTTGCTCGACATGTCCTTGAAAAAATATTCTTTAAAAATCCACGTTTCTTTGGTCTGTTGGTCCTCAGAAAAAAATATTCGTTAAAAATCCACGTTTCTTTGGTCTGTTGGTCCTCAGAAAAAAATATTCTTTAAAAATCCACGTTTTTTTGGTCTGTTGGTCCTTGGAAAAATATTCTTCTTCACAATTAATGTTCCAAATGTCCTTTAAAAATATTAACTCACGATTTGGCAATGTAATTGCAACCATTTAAATCTGTCATTTGCATATGACGACAGATTTTGCTCGCAGGGTCATAATAAAACTTATTAAACGCCATTGCCTTTTCAGCGCCATTCAATTAATTTTTATCTGTATTTATGTTGGCTAAACCAAATTTAAATTGAATACCATTTGCAAGGAACCCAAAAACACGCTCTTCTCAAACATATATCGCTTCAACAATATGTGAATTGAAATTGAATTTCGTATTAATTCCATACCAATCAATGGCAATTAATCGTATCTGTTTGCAATGTGCTTCTTCGTCCTCTCCTTCGTCTTTTTTTTCTTCTTCTGGGCAAATATCATTCGCTTTGGTGTTTGCCATAGAGTTTGTCTGTCGCCATAATTAATTACCCAGATGGGATGGCTGCCATGCGATCGATCCAGCAGCTTGCAATGAAAAATATTTGTACGATTTGTTGTCCATGCGAATACATTTGTGAATCGTCCTCATAACATTTTTTTCGCATTCGAACAAACAAACAGACATGACCATTTTTTAACATTTCGCCATACATATTCATGCATGTCCTTGTTAATGGGAAACATTCCGTGTGTATGTATATATCTTGACTTTACAGCAAAGCCTTAAGCCAAACAGACGAATCGACGAATGGATGAGCGAGTAAACGCCAGAAAAGAACAACAACAAACCACTGCGAATTGCAGATGAAAACCATAAATCCTTGACTCTCCCGCAGTGGTCGCTTCGGTCAGCTGTAGCCATTCACAGGATGCCATTTAAGGCATTAAAGCGAATTGTTAGCACGCCACAAATATTCCTACGCACGAGCCGAGAAAATACAGGGATTGTTGGTGAAAACTTGCTGGTTTTTTTTTTTTTTTTTTTTTTTTTTTTTTTTTTTTTTTTTTTTGTTTTTGTTTTTTTGTTTCATGCTTTCTTAAAACATTTTCACAAAAGCTTGGGCAAATATTTGCAAAAGTCCTCCCCTGCAAATATTTAATTCCGTTGATTTTGCGTGACCGCCTAATAAGTCAATCAGTGGCATTTCTTAAAGACATGACTAATAAACAAAGTTTTTGTGGGTGTATGTGTGTTTTTCTTTTTGTTGTTTTTCCTTTTGGGGTTTTTTTATTGGTCTTTTTTTGTAATAAGATACCAAGCAAATAACCTCATCTCCCGATTACTGGGATTAATACATCCGAATTGACATGCCTTTGTCGAATATCGGGAAAATCCTTTCTACAAAAGAGATTGATGGCTTGTTAAATAAATTTCACCACAAATAACTTAGATTCTTTGGGAAGTGAGGAGGATGAAAGAGGTAATGTAGATATTTTGTGGAATTGTGATATTTGGAACATTAAGGATGGGAAATGGCTCTTATTATGTCCTAAATGTCGTTGATAGTCATGTATACATGTAAAAGAGTAAAAAATGAGTGACTGACTGATTCATCAGCGCCCAGATGAAACGGCTGAAAGTAGAATCTAAAAATTTTGCACCTGGACATATTCTTCTTTAAAAATCCACGAGTATATGGTCTCTTGGTCCTTAAAAAATATTTTTTAAAACCCAAGTTCCTTTGGCCTGTTGGTCCTTGAAAATTTTTTCTTTAAAAATTCACGTTTCTATGGTCTCTTGGTCCTTAAATAAATATTCTTTAAAAATCCACGTTTCTATGGTCTCTTGGTCCTTGAAAAAATTTTCTTTAAAAATCCACTTTTTTATGGTCTTTTGGTCCTTGGAGAAAATATTCTTTAAAAATCCAAGTTTCTGTGGTCTATTAGTCTTTAAAAAAATATTCTTTAAAAATCCAAGTTTCTGTGGTCTATTAGTCTTTAAAAAAATATTCTTTAAAAACCACGTTTCTATGGTCTCTTGGTCCTTTAAAAAATATTTTTTTAAAAATCCACGTTTCTATGGTCTCTTGGTCCTTAAAAAAAATTCTTTAAAAATCCACGTTTCTATGGTCTCTTGGTCCTTGAAAAAATATTCTTTAAAAATCCACGTTCCTATGGTCTCTTGGTACTTAAAAAAAAATATTCTTTAAAAATCCACGTTTCTATGGTCTCTTGGTCCTTGAAAAAATATTCTTTAAAAATCCACGTTTCTTTGGTCATTGAAAAAACTTCTTTAAAAATCCACGTTTCTTTGGTCATTGAAAAATTTTTCTTTAAAAATCTACGTTTCTATGGTATATTGATCCTTGGAAAAAATATTCTTTAAAAATCTACGTTTCTTTGGTCATTGAAAAATTTTTCTTTAAAAATCTACGTTTCTATGGTATATTGATCCTTGGAAAAAATATTCTTTAAAAATCTACGTTTCTTTGGTCATTGAAATGTTTTTCTTTAAAAATCCACGTTTCTATGGTCTCTGGGTCCTTGAAAAAATATTCTTTAAAAATCCACGTTTCTATGGTCTCTCAGTCCTTGAAAAAAAAATATTCTTTAAAAATCCACGTTTCTATGGCCTCTTGGTGCTTGAAAAAATATTCTTTAAAAATTCACTTTTCTATGGTCTCTTGGTCCTTGAAAAAATATTCTTTAAAAATCTACGTTTCTGTGGTCTCTTGGTCCTTGAAAAAATATTCTTTAAAAATCCACGTTTCTATGGTGAAGGTAGAATCTAAAAATTTTGCACCTGGACATATGGAAGTGTTTTGGAAATGTGTACTAATATTGTCCGAAAAGTACTGAAAGGTACAAAATTGGAACAGTTAGGCTTAGGGTGAACAGATGAAGCTGAAACTTAGAAAATTTGTATTGAAGTACCTTTCAATGGTAGGTTTGTGATAAATAAGTGGTTTTGGAAATGTGTACTACAAGTGCACGAAAAGTACTAAATAGTACAACATTTGATACATTTTGGTATTGGATAAACAGTTAGTGCTATAAATCTGAAATTTAGTATTAGGATCACTGTTCATGTGTACCCTGGACATACGGAGGTGCTCTCGGAATTGTGTACCATAATTGTACGGAAAGTACTAAGTAGTACTAAATTAGGTAAGATATAAAGGAAATTTGTGATAAAATTACACGAAAAATTCTAAATGGTACTAAATTTGGTATTCAGGAATCCTGGCTGGAATCCTCAAATTTACTATAGAGGTATCTGTTGGTATCCTCAATTGAGATATGGAGGTAGTTTTGGAAATTCGTCCTTAAATTGTTCGAAAAAAAATTATACTCCGTGCAGCATAAATTTGGAAAACAGAAATTTGATATTTTTATTTCTGTTTATGTCTGTGGTTAACATGGGTACAATGTGTACAATAATTGTACAAAAAATACGACGTTTTACTAAATTTGATATTGGGTGCAGATATAGGGCTGGAATCCTCAAATCTTATATTGAGGTCTCTGTTGGTGTCTTTGGTTAAGATATGAAGATCTGAGTTTGGAAATGCGTATCCTAGTACTAAACGGTACAAATTTTGTTTTGGATGAAGCGATAGGATTAGAATCCCCAAATTTGATATAGAGATCTCTGTTGCTATCTGGAGTTCAGATATGGATGTGTGTTTGACAATCCCTGATATGATTGTTCGAAAAGTACTAAGTTGTACTTAATTGTATATGAGACTAAAGGATAAAGCTGGAATCCCGAAATTTGATATTGAGGTCTCTGTCCGGTATAAAAATATAGAGTTGGTTTTAGAAATGTGTACTATACAAATTTTACGAAAACTACTTATTTGTACTAAATTCGGTACTGAAACCGTGCAATATTATATTGCGATTACTGTAGGTGTCTAAGATGGATATATAGAGCGGATTTGCAAACGAGTACTAAAATTATGCGAAAAGTAGTAGGTGGTACTAAATTTAGTACTGAGTGAAGAGAAAGAGCTGGAATCCGTAAAATTTTATATCGAGGTCACTGTTCATGTATTTGGTCAAGATATGTAGCTGGGCTTGAAAACGCGTACTTTTATTGTTCGTAAAGTAGTAAGTGGTACTAAATTTGGTATTGGCTGAAGGGATGGGCTGATTTCCTGAAATGCCGCTATTAGTGTCTGCTGTTAAGATATGGAGGCAGTTTTGGGAATGTGTATGGGTGAAGGAATAGAGCTCTTATTCCGAAACTTGATGTAGAGGTCTCCGTTGGTATCTGGGATTGAGATATGGAGGCGATTTTACAAATGTGAACTAAAATTGTATGATAAGTATTTAATAGTACTGAATTCGGTGTAGGGAGAAGGGTTAGAGTTGGAATTGGTGGATCTAGTGAGATGTAGGAAATTCGTATTATAAACATACGAAAAGCGAAAAATGCCAGAAAATTTGCAGTGGGATAAAGATAAGATTCTGAGATATTGTATGGTGGTCACTGTTGGTGTTTAGGGTGAAGAGAAAGTTGTGGTTTTGGACATGCGTAATATAACTGTGCTAAAATATTTTTAGGAAAGAGCTGGTATTCTGGAATTTGACATGGGACCACTGTTGGTATATAGTTTTGAGAGCAGGAAGTGGATTTCGGAATATTTGCAACTATTGTTTGAAAAGTACTAAATGATTCGACATTTGCCGAGAGAAGATAGAGCTGGAATCCTGAAATTGTATTTTTAAGTCACACTTGGTTTTGCAGGATATAGATATTGTGGTAGTCAATGTTTTTATGAAAAAAATGTTAAAATAATGTTGGATTTCGGTAAACTTGGTTGTGAAATTACTTTACTAATATCCTCTGCGATAATCTTAAATTTGAAATATTTAAAAGACTTTTTGGAGTAAAAGGTACACATTCTCCTATTTTTCCTTCCGAAAAATAAGATTTAAATGTTATATAAAACCCTGAAAGTCTGAAAAATTTAGTACGATGTATGAAATTTCAATTAAGAAATTCTGTCAAACTAATCAAATTGTGCATTTTGAACTTAAAAGGCCTAACACGAACTATTGGAACCAATCTAAAATGTTAAGGTGGAAAACAATTGGTAATATATTTCAGCGATATTATCATTGTTTCGTCTTTTTCGGCATTTATTAATTAAATATTCTTTAAGCCACTAAAAAACTCCAAGGAATTCGTTATAGTGAATATTTGAATATTAAAAGCCCGTAATAAAACCTATCTATTTAAATTATACAGCAAACCGAAGTTTCTTAAAAACACACACACACACAACCTTCATATGGTGGCATTGTTGCTGCACACTAACTTTCCATTAGCAAAATACTACTACATGCATTTAATGTTTCTCTTTTTCTCTCTCTTTCTCTCTCTCTCTCGCTCTGAGTTAAAACTGACTTCAACATAACTCACAGTTGTTTCACAAAAATCTTCTGCCATGACATGTCATATGGGCGGATTAAAATTCAGAAAAGTAAAGGAAATATGCAAATTACGTTAAGTGAATAATGAAATTGTTATAAGCAACTTTTGCACTTTTTAATGAAACCCAAAAAAAAAACGGAAAACGTGGAAAAAATCTAGTTGCAATATTTCCACATAAAAACCAGTTAGTGGAGGCAGAAAGCAAATGAAAGCATTTTGTCATACATTTACTGGGCAAGAGAAATACAAAAAATGAAAACAACTAAAAAAATACATTGCCTCTATGGAACAGAATAGAGTAGCACTTAGCATTAAGAGTTGGGAAAAAATGCTTGGCAAAAAAATTAAAAAAAAATAAAAATTAAAAAAAAGTGTTAAAAAGTTTCTACCATTTAATTACTGCAAGTAATAAATTGTTGTTAGCATCACATTTAAAAAATGGCAATTAAAATGAATAATTGTTGTATTGTAGTAATATTGAAATGTAATGGAATTTATTGATCGCTTTAAAATGGGGTTTATTTAAATAGTAAAATGTGAGAGTTATATGAGTCGAATAATACATTACAAAGTAATGTGTGCAAACGGCTTTTTTCATTGCCAGTGGGGTAATGATTTAGTCATGTGCTGCCGTTACTCATAGCTTCCTAATACGAAAGATGAAGGAGGAATAAATTATTTAAACAACTTGTAATGTAATGGTGTTTGTTGTGAATTACCTTGTAATGGGTGCCTGCTTGTTGCGATGTTTTGCCAGGATGTCTTCAAGAACTGTTATTTAATTAACCGCAATTTCCTGAAGCCAAGACCTTCAAAAAACATAACAAAAATCCACGATCTTTCCAGGAAGTCATTAAAAAAGATCAGATTTTTTTATACCCTACAACACTATGAGTTGGAGGTATTATAAATTCTGTAACACCTTGAAATATAGGTTTCCCACATAGGAAAATGTATATGGATCTTCCTATCTCGCCGAGATGAGTCGAGCTAGCTATATATGTCCGTCCGTTTGCCCATGTTAATTTGTAATCACTCTACAGGTCGCAAATATGGCCAGATCCTCACGAAATATTGCATGTGGGTGGGGTTATGGTCGGAATTTGGATGCTCATCGGGTAATATAGAGTGAGATAAAAAAACTGCAACAAAGTCAAACGACATATTTCTCAAATATTTTAAAATTTTATTGGATGAAAGCAAAAAATGTCGGAAATAGCAACAAATTTTTGGAATAAGTTTAGATTTGTTCGAATTGGTCACCATTAGCACGCGGTATTTTGGCCCATTCCCTTCGAAGCGATTGCTTGAGGTGATTGACTCGTTGGTATTTTTTGGGGCCAACCTTGCTTTCCAAAATCCTCCAGACACAATGGTCCAACGAATTGGTATCCGGAGATTTTGGTGGCCATTGTGCACTGGAAATGAAGCGAGGAACATAATTTTGTAACAATTCCTGGGTGGCGCGTGCTGAGTTAAGTTACAGACTTCTGTTGGAATGTCCAAGGTCTGCGGCCAAAAGGTTAATACACTCTCCAGAATATTTTCGCATTAATATTCAGCATTTATTCTGATACCATGGTCGATAAATTCGATCGATGAGCGACAAGCGGCACCATCACCATGGCCGGCACTTGAGTTCTAGTGGCCAACCTAAGGTGCACATTTTCAGTTGACCTCTTTGGCAAGTAAACACGATCATTTTGCTTGTTTACAAACTGCTGGACACCGAACGTTTTCTCATCGGAGAAAACCAAATTCGACAGTTCACCATTTTCGGCCAAGCGAAGCAACTCTTTAGCTCTTTTGAGCCTATTCTCTTTCTCTTGCGGTGTAAGTTCTTGCTCTTTTTATACCCTCCACCATACTATGGAGATTATATTAACTTTGTCATTCCGTTTGTATCTCCTGTATATATATTCTCGATTTAGCGATGTGCGTCTGCCTGTCTGTCTGTTGTAGTCACGCTATCTTTCGAACGAATTGAGATAGAAGGCGAAAATTTTGCACACATATTTATTTTGCCAGTAGGCAGGTTAAGTTCGTAAATAGGACATGTAGGTCCACGTTTTCATATAGCCCCCATATAACGGTACCTCCCGATATTCGGTTTTTTGATGATTTTAGCGACATCATTCACCGGAATTGTTTCAAATTTGATATTTGAAGTTCGAAATGGATACTAATGCCTAAGACAGAAAATTGTCTGTGCAGGTCCACGTCTTCGTATAGCATCGATATAACGGTACCTCCTTATATACGGTATATATATGATTTTAGCTACATTATTCAACGTTTATTTCAAGTTTCGAATTTGAATATGGTACTGTCTTATGACAAACACACCTATGTAGGTCCACGTCGTTTAGACCCAATATAACGGATATTTTCGGTATTTTTAAGATTTTAACAAAATTTTTAACGGATTTTATTTTTTGAAAATTTCCAAATTAATTCCAAATGGTCGAGGGTATTCAAAGTTCGGCCGGGCCGAACTTACTGCTTTTTAACTTGTTGGAGTTTCAATGGCTTTACCGGGTATCCGCTTCACCTTTTACCCATATATTTGCTAAAAATTTCACTATTGTGGAGGAGTCATCAAAGTGAGGCATCTTATTTCCACACTAGGAAAGTCGAACCAAGATTTCACGGAAATAGTTACCCAGAACTGATTATCTCTATGTATGTTTGATTAAAGTAATACGCTGTAGCAGAGTTTAGCGCAAATGGTCAACGCTGTGAGCACCTGCCAGGCAGACTTACGGACAGACAGGAATGGCTAGATAGACTAAAAATTTTAATGCAGAAATATATATTAAGTTCCACTAAATTATTTATATTTCGCAATGTACGAGTAATGAACTTTGGAACTGATTTATGCTACATCGGCGAGTGTTGTTGAACTCTCCACGGCAATCACGCACTTTACATGTAGAAAAAAAATTTTATTCTTTTTTATATATTTCAATTAAAATAATTTCCTATGCGTGCTTTTAAACCGCAGCATGCCGTCCAAATCGTAAATTTTAATACACAGACGAACACTGCCAGGACACGAACCTCTTTAGCACCAGTAGCAGCAGCAGACAAACGTTCGCTAAACATGACGATGGCAATGACCGTCCTAGTTGTGGTTTTAAAAAATTTCAAGGTGAGACAAAAAATGTATGTTTTGTTGGAATATAAAAATTATTAACAAAAAAAAACAAAAGTGTAAGTTTAACCAAACAAAAAATATTTCTTATTAATATTACATGTGTACAAAATTTCATAATTTATAAAGTATCAGTCGTGTTTACTGACATGTATATATGCTTCCACAACCTATGACCACTTTCAGATTTGTATCGTTTGGTTTAACAAGTCGAAAAAAAAATCTATATTAAAAGTATTACAGTACTCCCAAAAACCTAATTGGACTCATGGAAATGTCGCACAATGGGATGAGATCCTCAAAAACGCACATTAATTCAGGGAGGCATTCTATCGATTTGACATATTGCTTAGACATTGATGTTTGGCATTAAAAATTGGACATATCGGTCCACGTTTCGATATGGACCCCATATAGCGGTACTTCCTGATTTTCGCACAAAATCATGTGCAACTGGAAATATAGGATTCGGAGCAGGTATAGTCTATCCTTGCCAAAAAAGAGATTTCTCCACTATTTGGTATAGGCCCCATAATATGGTACCTCCTAATTTTTGCTATTTTGAAGGTTTCGACCACAATTTTAAACCCAAACGTGAGTAACTTGCACATTTTTAGCTCAGAGCTGATAGAATCTCTCACTGCTAAATTTCGTGAAGATAAGTCCACTATCATGTAAGGACCATACATAAGAGCACTTCCAAATTTCAGAAATTTTCAGAATCTCTCCCTATGGTCTTATATAACTGCACTTCCTTCCAATTTTTGACTTCTGTCACGATTATTCAAATAGCTGACCCTCTATGGAATGGCCCGATCTCTATCACCTTTATAACAGATCTTGTGTTGATGGAAATATTGTGATGTGCCAAGACTAACTGGAATCGAATGTTAATTTCGCGTTTTATGAGCTTCATTCATATTCAAAATTGTGATTCTTTGTGGGGAGGATCTTCACACCAGACCTTAAGTTAATAAAAAATATTGTGATCAGTGTAATTTGAAGGAATCGGCCTCTTATTTCACATTTTATAAAAGTTATAACTATTCAAAATTTTGACCGTTTATACCCTAAGCCCTCTCTAGTCGGGTATATGTCGTCGGCCAAAACGTCCCTCATCGAAATAATAGTTTTAGACCCTTGGAGAAGATTTAGCGATGTCCGTCCGTCTGTATGACTGGCTGGTGCGCACGATAACTCTCGAAGGGAGTATTCGTCCAAACTTGGTACATCGTAATGTAATTATCAAATATAGAACGAGTTCGGAAATGGACAATATCTGTCCATTCCTTCTGGCATCTCCCCCACAAAAGATCATTGTTTTTTTTTTTTTAAATCAGAATTCTTCACTCAATACCAAATTTAGTACGCATATCCGAAACAATCTAGACCTCTCCGTCCTAGACACCAACAGTGATCCATGCATTCGTACTATTTAGTGGTTTTCCAACAATTATAGTGCACTTTCCAAAACCACCTCCATATCTCAAATCCAGATACTAATATCAAATTAATGGATTCCAGCCCTATCCCTTCACCCACTATCAAATTTATTTTCAAACTACCGCCAAATCTCAAACACAGATACCATCAATAATCTAGTCATCAAATTTCAGATTTTTAACTCTATCACTTCACCCAATGCCAAATATAGTAACATCCCAGACCATATAGTCAAACAAGTGAGCCATTCTGAAAGTGTGTTGCCAAGGAAAATTCCCTTCTCCTGAGAACTTTATAGCTAAATCAGAGTAACTTGATTGGAAGTTGGGCTAAAATGTTCGAAAAAAATAAGGAGGTTACATATATGATATACTACAAAAATTTTAATTTTAACAAAAAAAGCTTACATGCACTGAAGGTGCTCCTTTTAATGGTGAAGGTAATTTAAAGTAAAGCAAATAATGTAAAGGTTAAAAAGGGCATATATACTCCTTGTGAAATCAGCAGCTTTGAGAGTTGATCTAGAATCCATTGAATATTGAAAATGATTAATGTTGTATTTTTATGAAATAAGTTCCGGTGAATTTCCTTTGAAAACATGTGTTGAAAATTTATCTAGTTTCAAGTTACAATTTTAATTTAATAAAATCCATTTTTTTATTTTAGAAATTATCACTTTTTCATGTCCATCACATTTTCTACAATATATACCATTAAAATAATTTATTATTAAACATATGATCTCTGGAATTAGAAATAAATGGCTACAAATCCTATCGCACACAAACATAATTATGCTAATGGAAATGTAAGCCTAACGAAGCCTAACCAACAGCTGAATGAATGTTTAACATTTATGAATTATAAAATATTCATAGAAATTAACAAGATTATTTACTGTGCAACTGCAACATACATACATACATACATGAGTTTGTGTGGGAGATTTCGAATTAGAAGGATTTACTCAAATAATAATGTTCTCAATGAAAATAAAATAAAACAACTCAAATTAAATGAAAGTTAAATTTTAAACCATATTTTAAGAATTATGTTAAAGGGCACATCACGTCACATCAATTTGAGTACCTTGAATCGATTTTTTCAGCTCCATAATGTATTTCATATAAATATATTGTGCTTTGCCGTGATATCGTTGTCCTTAAATTTGTTACATTTTATAGTGCCTAATATTTTTCAACCGCAACACATCCCATCGTTACATTACAAACCCAAATTTTTGTATCCTCTTATCTTTTGTTAAAAAAGTCAATTAAATGAACAAATATTTCCAAGAACTCAGGCATTTATTTAAAAAACCGCAACAGTAAACACGGCTAATTAACAACGCATGAATCTGATACGTTTACGTATACGATGCTAATTAAGTGTGTACGGTTTACATTGATTTACATATATATGTAAGTATGTAAGCAAAAAAATAAACAAGCACAAGGAAACAGGGAGTAACTCACCTTTTCATTAATCCTTTGTCGCTGGTTTCACGTTATATTCCTTAAATTTATTTCATTTCCAATACAAGTTTATTTCATTTGAACGGAATATATACAAAATATAAAAATTTGTTGTATGAAAAGAATATTACACATACAGGGTGAGATAAAAAAAAATGCGACAAAGTCAAACGCCATAATTTTTATTTATTTTTTTTACAATTTTATTGAATGAAAGCAAAAAATGTCGGAATTAGCATTAAATTTTAGAATAAGTTTAGATTTGTCCGAGTTGGTCTTCTTTGGCACGAATTATGGTCTTCAAACGGCCAATGAAACTGTCACACGCTGCCCGATATTTTGGCCTATCCCCGGCGAAGCGCTTTTAGTGCCAACCTTGCTTTCCAAAATACTCCAGACACAATAGTCCAACGGATTGGTATCCGGAGATTTGTAGTGGCAATTGTGCGCTGGAAATGAAACGAGGAATCTCACTTCGTAATCATTCTTGGGTAGCGCGTGCGGAGTGCGATGGTGCTGAGTTCTTTTGGAATGTCCAAGGTCTGCGGCCAAAATGTTTGCATGCCCAAGGCCTTAATACAACCTCCAGAATACTTTCGCGATAATATTCGGCATTTATTCTGGTGCCACGGTCGATTAAGATTTATTTACATTTAAATGCTGGAGTGCGCTAACGATAGTCACTTGTGGTTTTTCAGCCAAATATAAAAAAATCAAACTATCACGCTTGAATTCCATCAGGAATAACTTTTTTTCTGGAAAATTCTCACCAAAATGCTTTTCTACGCTTGTAAACAATATAATGAGCTGGCAATGGAATAACTTTAAGAGCTGTCGGACGAGTTGCTTAGAAATGACAGCAGTCTGAAGTTTTTTGCAATTATTTCATCTCACCCGTATTTCATAATATATTTTTAAAATGCTTTTCAAAATTGTACTAGAGTATAAAAGTGTAGATTTGTTTTTATTTCGATTTGGGATATGCATAATTTTTTTGAAATAATGCTTCAAATAATTCGCAAGGACCTCAAAATTTAATTTTTGTAAAATTAGCAATTCTTCCTCCAATAATATCTCATGAACTGGCATATGGATAGAAAGGATAATCAGATTTTGCTCCAACTTTGCAAATTCTAGTATTTGCATCTAGCACTAATGCAGGTGTGAAAATGGACAATATCGGTCCACTCCATCAAGTATCTCCCCACACAGGTCAAGATTTTGAATAATTAAAGCTCTTATAAAATTTAATGTTAGGGTCCGATTGTCGTCAAATTACACTCATTACAATATTTTCAATACCACTAGGTCTTGTGTGAAGATGGAATATATCAGTCCACTGCTTCTGGTACCTCCTCAACAAAGGGTCAAAATTATTCATGAAGCTCATAAAGCTCGAAATCAATATCAGTTTACATTGACACTTGGCAAATCTCTATATTTCCATCAACACTAAATCTCTTACAAAAATGGTAGAAATCAATCCATTCCTTCTGGTACCTCGCTCACAAAGGGTCAAAATTTTGAATAACCAAAAAGATCATAAAATCCGAAAAAAGCTCTCTCTTCAAATTACACACATCATAATATTTTTATTAACCCAAAGTCTGGTATGAAGATGGGATATATTTCAATATTTCCATCTGTTATAAAGATGGTAGTTAGTTTTTCAAAAATATTTTTATTTTTCAATATAATCTCCTGAAACCTCAATAGTTTTCCTCAAGGTCTTCAATTGCACATTACCCTAATATGTATTCGATAACAATAAATATCTTCGTCTTAACTACACATATTAATAGTTATCATTTTGCAATTCATCATCACGGAGATCCAAAAAAATTCACAGTTATTTAAATACATATTTTCTCATCTGTTCTCTATGTGAGGAAAATCTACTCACTACCACACATATTCTATTGCCAAAGCCACAACATGTAACTATTCCAATTCGCTTCCTTCCTTCTCTTCGTTACCTGCATTGATTAATTTAATATAACGTTATTGATGATGAGGATAATATTATTACAACGATGATTACTGCCACTCAATTATGGTGCTGGTTGGTTGGTTAGTGGTGTTTGCAAATTACATTCACATGAATGTTTGCTGATATTGCAGCGGTAATAAAAACGGGAGAGAGAGAGAGAGAAAAAACGTAAAGGAAGTGCAAATAACTCAGAGCATGCAAGGTACTCAAATGAAAAAAGAAACAAAACTTACAGTGTATCATGCTAGGAACCACATTCAGAAGACTCATAACATAAGGTTTTTTAGTTGGTTGTAACTTTATTTATTTTTTTCTTTAATTTTATTTTTTTTTCTTTTTTTCGATGATGAAGAACAAACAACGACATGAAATTTTTAAATAATACTCGAAACATAAAACTTGGATACCGTAATTACAATAATTAACTGAATATACATGTTATAGTAATTTTCGTTCCGAATTTGTTACGGTTGCATGTTTCGAGTACTTAAGTTTGCAAAATTTAAGTTTTCCCCCCTTTATTGCAGCTACTTCATTTTGTAGTTCACTCACATGCAGTTGTCGAAAGTTTATGTGTATTTCTTGTTTTAACCTTCCGTGTTGTTGTTCTTTACCTCTCGATGTAAGGAGATGTGAACATTTGCGGAACTTGTAGCATTTCCTTGTACATTTCTTGCATTTCGTGTGTTTAAACACCTTTTACTAACAAGACATGTTTCAAGACATGCAATGATATCAGTTTACCACCACAACTACATTACTGTTGATTGCACACAAATGTTTACCTATATATACATGTTTAGAGCGGTTTCAATGCTATCGCATTGCAATTATTTGTTGCCCATTGAGAATTCATTTAAGAGGGTTAAATTCAGCATGTGTATTTTAATAAATATTTCGATACATTTTTAAGATCCACTGTAATGTACATATGGGACAGAAAAATGAAGAGCTTAACATACGTTCCGAGTTTCATTAGAATCACAAAAACGTATCAAGTCAGATACTTCGGTGCATTTTATTTTTTTTACCCTTTTAGGGAAAGGTACTAAAATAAAAGGGACTATGTTTTCCAATTTAAAAAAAAAATATATAATGTATGTAGTCCTCAGGTTTTTCTATGTTTGCCATTCGAAGTAAAATATCTATAAGCCCAATTGGACATTTGTTGTACTAACAATATCGATTGGAAAAGTGGACTTAGGAGGTTCAGTTGTATAGTGGCTATATCGAAATATATACCCATATTGAAAAATTTCTTTATGAAGGCTTTTTACTCAAAAGAAACCACAATTTGGTCAAGATTCTTGAAATGGCTAAAATTTTGAGTAAATATCAAAATATAAACTAATTTTGAAATTTCTCTGGAAAGAGGAATCCAAAATACCAAATAAGAACCAAATCAATTCTGAACCTGTGAAGAAAGACTTAAAGTCGGGCGGGACCGACTTTATGATACCCTACACCACTTTTCTAATTTAGTAGAGCTCCACATAACAATTAAAAGTTTTTATGGGAGAATTTAATCACACACGCTATGATTATAATTTAAAGTTCAAAGGACTAAATATGTCGAAGCATTTGTATCTTTGAAATTCGGGCTTGTATTGCTCGTTTGATGCACAATTAATTTGAAATCGGATAAAGATATATATGGGAGCTATATATAAAAATTACTAGTGCAAAATTTCATTTGGATCGGCAATAAATGCGACCTGTACTTTGTTTACAAAAATACATGGACAGACGGACGGACGGACATGCATAAATCGACTCAGAATGTGATTCTATGCAGATCATCAAAAGGAACTATGGGTCTATCTCGTTTCCTTTTGCCTGTTACAAACAAATGCACAAAGACATAATACCCTGGCCACCTTGTGGTGTAGGGTATAAATATTGCCCAGGGCTATAATAAAAGGTGGATCCATTTGGAAGAAAAATGTTCACACAGTGTTATTTCATCGAATTAACTCAGTTTAAAGAAGAGTTTAAAGAAAAGGCTCTGATTTAGACCCTGTTTCATGTTCATATCCTAATATCACTAAAATGGCCTTCATCGATTAAAGGCTTTGGCCCGAGTTCTTTTCGAGTGAGTTCCGTCAACATGTATATTTTGTTGTAGAATTTTCAAATAAATGTGAGTATATATCTATACATTTAGAAGAGTAGGGAAAGAACTGGCTGACTTACAGAGAGATCTAGAATCTACGGCTTAAGCTAGAACCTTGAAAATTTTTACGATTGTCAATTTACGCTGGGCTTTTGGATTTTTTTTTATATTGGACCAACGGAGTGGACTAGAATTCTGAAATTTGGAATGTGAGGCACTGATGGTGTACAGGACAGATGTACCAAAGGAAAGTTCGAACTTTAAGATTATTGAAAGTTCCAAAATTGTAATTATCTTCTAAAATTGTACCATTTGTTATTATGTGAACGGAAGGAGCTAACAACTTGAAATTTGCGAAGAGAATCAAAAATGGAAAATAAGTTTGATATATGAATTGGAAATGTGTACTGAGGATGCGAACTGTACTAAATACTACAAAAATTTTAAACATTGTAGTTTGAGGTGAACGAATGAAGCTGGAATTTTGAAATTTCGTTTTGTGGTCCCTGTTGGCGGTTGGTATGTGATGCGTTATGTGATGTGCTACGAGGGTACGAAAACTACTAAATAGTACTATATTTGGTGCAATTTGATATTGGGGGAACAAATAGCGCTTGAAATCTGAAGTTTGGTATTAGAGTCGCTATATATGTGAATCCTGGGCAACTGGATGTGGTTTTGGAAATGTGTACTATAATTGTATAAAAATAACTAAGTGGTACTAAATAGGGTATTGGGTGAAAGAATAGATCTAAAATCTTTATATTTGATATCTGAGGTTGAGAAAATGTGTACTATAATTTTACGAAAGTCCTACTAAATTTTGTATGGGGTGAAGGGATAGAGTTGAAATCCGAAATTTGATTTTGAGGTCACGGCTGAGTTCTAGGGTTTAACTATGGAAACGTTGGAATAGTTTTGACCCGGAAAATATGCTCTTAGGGAAACTTTAAAACGAGCGGAAACTAAAATTTTTCTTCAGAATATATTTCTAGGTCTTCCTGGCTAAATATTTGTGGATTTTTTTATAGATCAGTAGACAAGAAGATTATATTTTGTATCCTCCTTTCAAGAATTGTAGATTTTCAAGACTTGCAGGGGAGGTACCTGAAGGAGTGAACCGATATTGTCCATTTTCGCACCAGACAGGATTTGCAAAGTTGGACCAAATCGGATCATCGTTTCTCTTTCTGTGCAAAAATATATTTTTTGCAAATTTCGACCTTTTGTGGGGGAGGTACCAGAAGGAGTGGAGCGATATTGCCCATCTCCGAACTCGATCTAAGTTTGACAAAAATATTACGATGTACCAAGTTTAGACCCGATGTACCAAGTTTAGACCCGGTTTTGTCTGTCTGGCTGGCTGGTGCGCACGATAACTCTCGAAGGGAGTATCCGATTTGGTCCAAATTGGCTACAACGTAATATTTTTGTCAAACTTAGATCGAGTTCGGAGATGGGCAATATCGGTCCACTCCTTCTGGTACCTCCCCCACAAATGGTCAAAATTTTGAATAATTTCAACTCTCATAAAATGTTATGTAAGAGTCCGATTGTCTTCAAATTTCTCACATCCCAATATTTATATTAACCCAAGGTCTGGTGTTAAGATGAACAATATCGGTCCACTCCTTCTGGTACCTCCCCCACAAAAGGTCAAAATGTTCAAAAAATATATTCTTTGCACAGAAAGAGAAAGGATAATCCAAATTTGCTCCAACTTTGCAAATCCTAATATTTGCATCAGTGCTAGGGCAGGTGTGGAAATGGACAATATCGGTCCACTCCATCAAGTACCTCCCCCACAAATGGTCAAAATTTTGAATAATTACAATTCTCATAAAATGTTATGTAAGAGTACCTCCCCCACAAAATATTGAAATTTTGAGTACCCATAAAGCTCATAAATCGCCAAATTAACATCCGATTCCATTTAGACTTGGCATAATCTTAACACTAGTCAAAATATATTTAGATAATCGAACATAGGCTGAGGGTATATCTCTGGCGGCAATACCGACTGATACTTTTTAACTTGTTTTTGCAAATTTCGACCTCTTGTGGGGGAGGTACCAGAAGGAGTGGACCGATATTGCCCATCTACGAACTCGATCTAAGTTTGCAAAAATATTACGATGTACCAAGTTTGGACCAAATCGGATGCTCCCTTCGAGAGTTATCGTGCGCACCAGCCAGCCAGACAAACAGACGGGACGTTTTGACCGTATCAAATGATATATACCCTCTGTAGCCATATGGCTGAGCAACAGTTGCAGTTTTTTAATATATGTCAAAAATTCTAGGCAATGAATTAGGATTTTTAAAAAATTCGTCAAAATTCTCTTGACCGAAAATCATGGTTCTTTTTAAATGTCTTAAAAGGCTGCAGTCAGTCGAGCCCAACAGTGGGGTTTTTGTAACGCCCTCTTTCGTGATTATGGTAATTCGAAACAATATTTGAAAATTTTGATTTATGTGTATATTTTGATATATCTCCGATTATAGAATATATAAATAAGCACACGAAACCAACATCAGTGAACATTTAAAATTTTCCGCATTAATGTTGAAGTGATTAATTCGGAAACTGACCTTCAGTATTAAAAATATTCGCGGTTAAATGGTAATGGAATGGAAAAAATGCATACAAAATCTATTATTCGTTTCACACGATAAATACTATCCTATGACCGCCCAAAACGATAAGCTTCGGTCCTGTCTTTAAGTCTAACCTCATCGATTAATTTCTACCTATGACCTGTAGTAGGACAGATATATAAAGATCGATGTGTTTTAGGATTTAAACAATTTCAGACGAATTGGGTGGATTTTTTTAATATATTTGTCGTAAACTTTTCAACAAAAAAGTGTGGACTGTTTTTAAAATATCTCCCTTGACAAATTATTTTTCACTACAATTTGACTGCCAAACTATACATCCTGTGTCGGCCAACGACTGATAGTTTCCAACTTATATGAAGAGTTTTTTTTATAACCTAGATATATACTTTTATTCTATTCTTTTAAAGTTATTTTAATATTTATATTTTTTTGTTAATAAAAATTATTTTAACAATGTACCATGGAGCTAAATTTCATCATACTTTCTTCATTTTGCCCTACCACTCCAATAACAATTATTTCATAAAACGCCCTTAATACAAATGTGTGAGGTCATAACTTTCTTAAAAGGCTCGTGCCGATTTTTTATTTCTGGTCATAAAATGATAATTGTGTTTGATGCATTTCCATGGCATTACGCAAAGAATGATGACGATGATGGAGACTTTTACAACCGGCAGCAGCAGCAACAAAATTTCCACGTCTGCAATTTTTACCTAGAAATATCCGAGTACATAACGCACACTTTTTTATGATCCGCAGAGAAGTATGTGTTAAATTTAAAAGGTTTTCTTTCCATACGAAATTTTGTATTCCCTCTTTTATGGGGATAATTTGTATTTAAAGACCAGAGACCACATTTGCGGATGAAGTCTTTACTTATTTCTCCAACATTTTCTTTATACTTTTTCATACGAGAAAACCACAAAAAAAAATAAACGAAATCATGTATTTCGCCTCAAATAGCCTTTCCATATGTGCGAATGTATGGGCGTCTGTTTCAATATTTATTTTGTTTAAATGTTTGTAAAATAAAATATAATATTATTTTATGGTTTATTGGATCATCCCAAGGCTATTTACAGTTTTCCACTTTATCCTAACCAAACAATGGTTTTAAATTACATATTTTTTATTATTGATGACGAATCGGTGGGAGTATGGCTATAGATAAAGTACATGCATACATACACACATATAACCATATGTTTATTTTTCATGGTGTAAGAGCCATGGAAATTGGAGTTTTCTGGCCTGTCATAATATCCTTGTAATGCTCATAACTAATTATTTATTTTATGGCATGGTGACCCTCAAGTGATGTGTTATTGGATGTTGGAGATATTTATTATATTTGAACCCATCCTAAATTTGATGGGTGATTTAATTTTAATATATCTTTAATAAAATAAGCTGGATGGGATATAAGTACGTGATTGTAATTTTGGATAAAAGAGAGGGGAATACTAATTTTCATGCCCTTTAAAACGAATACAGATTTTATTCTGGAAACATAAAATGATAATAAATAAGTCAGAACATACAGATAGCAGATAGGGACCGATGTTGTTAATTTTCGAATATGTCTTTAGTAAAAAAGTTAGAACGAAATCATAAACTGCCTTCTTTTTATATCAGATGTTATCATTTATTCTTACCATAATAGACATATATGGGGGTCTTTTAAGAAGCTCAGCGAAACATTTCAAACGAAATTATGCTGGCGCTTTCTTGGGGAAGATACCAAAAAGATGGGATAATAATGTGCACAATTAGATGGAATTTTGAACCACATGAGGAACCCCATTTTACATTTAAATTGATTGAAAAATTTTGAATGGGACCATCGAAATAGCAATAATCTCGAGATCCTAGATATGATTCATCATCTGCTAATAAAAATTGTCCAATTAAAAAAAATATATTTTTTTGGGCAAGATAAACCTTTCCTAGGCCTGCTTTAGAATGAGAATTTACACATGACTTCTATGCACTTAAAAAATTTCTTTTATAAATAAGCACCTCTTTAATATAATAGCTAGCAAGTAAACGCTACATCATCAGCGAAAACCTTAAAGTTTTAGATTCGATCCAACAGTTCGTGTTCGGACATTGTGGCACTCAAAAACCAACTTCTGTTTAGTTTGACAACATTTTTAATAAAAACTTCATGCATCGTACAAAATCTTCAGACTTTCAAGGTTTTATATATAATTCAAGATTTCCTTCCTTTTACACAAAAAAGTCTTCGAAATCTTTCATTTTAAAATTTATCGAGGAGGATAATATTAAAATCATTGTACAATGGACCCGCATCCAATTTATCTGTTCAAATCTATTTCAACGTCTCCAAATCCTAAAAAACAACAAAGACCTCAATGAATTTTTGAATTTCAGTTCTATCCCTGCACCCAACACAAAATTTAGTAACATTTATTACGCATATTCAAAGTAATCTACACTTCTCAATCCTAGGCACAAACAGTGATCCAAAATACGTACTATTTAGTACTTCTTGGAACAATTATGGTACGCTTTGGTAAAATGCACAAACTGCAACAGTGACATCGATATCAAATTTCCGAATTTCAGCTCAATTCCTACACCCAATACCAAATTTAGTACCGTTAGGTACTTTTCGCACAAAAATAGGACTGATTTCCACAACCACGCCCAAATCTTAACCACAGACACCAATAGTGACATCTATTTCCAATTTTTAGATTTCAGCTCTCTTACTTCACCCATTACCAAATCTAGTACCATTAAGTACTTTTCGTACAAATATAGGACTCATTTTCGAAACCACTTTCATCTCTTAACTACAGACAGCAACAGAGACCTCAATTAAGGATCTCTTCACACAATACCAAATTTAGTACCATTTAGTACTTGCGAAGATCGAATTCCAAATACCAACAGCGGCCTCAGTATCAGTTTTCCGGAATTCAGCTATACTCCTCCACCCAATACCAAATTTAGTAGTATTTAGTACAATTTGAACAATAACATTTTCGAACAAATTCCAAAACTACCTTCACAACTTAACCACAGACACCAAAATATACCTCCATATCAAATTTAAGGATTCCAGTCCTCTCTTTTTACCCAATACCAAATTTAGTACCATTTTGTACTTTTCGTATGAATATATGGGACGCATTTCCAAACCGCCGCCCGTTCTCAAAAAGAGATATCATCAGTAATGCAAATATCAAATTTCTGAATTATGCCTCTATCCCTTCACCTAATACCCAATATAGTACCATTTAGGGCTTTTCAAACAATCATAATACGCATTACCAAATTCACGTCCTTCTCTCTGAACGATATTCCAACAGTGGCCTCCATATCAAATTTCATATTTCAAATACTATCCTTGAAACCTCTCACAGTTTTCAAAACCTACGTACCAAAGACTTTGCACATAACATTTAGCCAGATTTATTTTCTACCGTCTTCCGAAATATGATATTATTTTGGGTTATCAAGGGAAATACAATTTTTTGAGAGAAATAAAAAATTATTATTTTATAATAAAGACAAAGGTATGCCGTTAATAATAAAGACCAATATCCTACTAATGACCACCACGACCACACTTGCAGTTCCATATCCTTTTCATTAAATTTTGCAGGTCTGTCCCATGTTCTCGATGGTCTCACGAATTTCATCTACGATGTCTAGAATAGAAGATCGTTATGGTCAATAGTAATCAGCCTTTCGAAAAAGTAAGCTTCACACCGCCGAACCATAACTTTGAGGATGAAGAGGGCTCTCAACAATAGATCTTGGGCTTTTTCGAGTCACGGATGCTACAATTCTTTCTTCTTGGCTTATCCAAGAATAATTTCCACAGGGTGGAAATTAGGATCAACAATCAAAATGATTTTTCGGCGGAACATTTTTTTTGCCTTTCAAAGACATTTTGCACATCCCCAATATTTTTTCAATATCAGGTGACGTGGAACACATCGGTCTGGTACCTCACGCATATTTCAAAAATTTCCAAAAATAATTAAATATTTTATCTAAAGTGAAGGAAGTAGTCGATATAGTCGAAATCGGGCACGTTTTAATATTTATACCAGATTTTATTACATTTAAAGAGATATGTAAAGTTTTCACATAAATCAATAATTGGACTGAACGTCATTTCGATTTTTTTAAAAATTTCAACTGGTCAAAATAAAGTTGACCAGGTCCTTTATTTCACAGAGAGAAAATGAAATAGGAAAACTTGTACTTCATTCAATTTTCCTCGCTACTTGAAAATCAATACCCCCTTTAAAATAATTTCAACCCACATACACTTATATGTACGTACATGTGTACATATGTACAATGACAATGCACAACAGTGTCCATTTCATAAACAACACCGGATCGTGTATGTTAGCTCCATTGGTGGTAATATTTTTTTATTAAATGAATCGCAAATAACAAAACAAGTTCACATCTCCTCCTTACTTCTGTTGCAGATGTTACATGTTGTGTTGTTGTTGTTGCTCTGACTGCAAACAAGGTCTCGATTTTGTAAGTCGACATTTTAATGAATGTGACAAGAACAAAACTCGAAGGTAACAACTATTTACAATCGCATTGGGGATGGAACTTTTGTTTTTATCTTTGGAAAAAATGGAACATTTCGAGAATTTTCCAGAAGGAATGATAAGCAGTTTTCATTTCTTCGGGAGAGGGAATTCATTTTTTAAATTATCTCACCTCCTGAAAATGATTTTTAGGTTTTGAACTTAATCGAAAATAAATAAACATAAATCGAAAAGTAAGGCAAGTGCTTTAATAAATTGAATTCATATTGGTGTCTCGGTGTAAATTTATTACTGCCGTATGCTGAGAATTTATTATCCTTGCTGCTGATGATGCTACGTGGTGCCAAATAACTCACACAAGTTGTCACATACAAAGAGAACACGACTGCACACATAAATTAAACCAACACCAGTTTCTATGGGCCCATAAAAAATTAAAACGAAAATTTCTATTTACTTCAATGTCAAGGTACAGAGGAGATAAAGGATCTTAGCGTAAATTTTTAGTACTTTTAAAGAATATTTTTTCCAAGTACCAACAGACCAAAGAAACGTGGATTTTTAAAGAATATTTTTTCCAAGGACCAACAGACCAAAGAAACGTGGATTTTTAAAGAATATTTTTTCCAAGGACCAACAGACCAAAGAAACGTGGATTTTTAAAGAATATTTTTTCCAAGGACCAACAGACCAAAGAAACGTGGATTTTTAAAGAATATTTTTTCCAAGGACCAACAGACCAAAGAAACGTGGATTTTTAAAGAATATTTTTTCCAAGGACCAACAGACCAAAGAAACGTGGATTTTTAAAGAATATTTTTTCCAAGGACCAAACAAACGTGGATTTTTAAAGAATATTTTTTCCAAGGACCAAACAAACGTGGATTTTTAAAGAATATTTTTTCCAAGGACCAAACAAACGTGGATTTTTAAAGAATATTTTTTCCAAGGACCAAACAAATGTGGATTTTTAAAGAATATTTTTTCCAAGGACCAAAGAAACGTGGATTTTTAAAGAATATTTTTTCCAAGGACCAAACAAACGTGGATTTTTAAAGAGTATTTTTTCCAAGGACCAAACAAACGTGGATTTTTAAAGAATATTTTTTCCAAGGACCAAACAAACGTGGATTTTTAAAGAATATTTTTTCCAAGGACCAAACAAACGTGGATTTTTAAAGAATATTTTTCCAAGGACCAAACAAACGTGGATTTTTAAAGAATATTTTTTCCAAGGACCAAACAAACGTGGATTTTTAAAGAGTATTTTTTCCAAGGACCAAACAAACGTGGATTTTTAAAGAATATTTTTTCCAAGGACCAAACAAACGTGGATTTTTAAAGAATATTTTTTCCAAGGACCAAACAAACGTGGATTTTTAAAGAATATTTTTTCCAAGGACCAAACAAACGTGGATTTTTAAAGAATATTTTTTCCAAGGACCAAACAAACGTGGATTTTTAAAGAATATTTTTTCCAAGGACCAAACAAACGTGGATTTTTAAAGAATATTTTTTCCAAGGACCAAACAAACGTGGATTTTTAAAGAATATTTTTTCCAAGGACCAAACAAACGTGGATTTTTAAAGAATATTTTTTCCAAGGACCAAACAAACGTGGATTTTTAAAGAATATTTTTTCCAAGGACCAAACAAACGTGGATTTTTAAAGAATATTTTTTCCAAGGACCAAACAAACGTGGATTTTTAAAGAATATTTTTTCCAAGGACCAAACAAACGTGGATTTTTAAAGAATATTTTTTCCAAGGACCAAACAAACGTGGATTTTTAAAGAATATTTTTTCCAAGGACCAAACAAACGTGGATTTTTAAAGAATATTTTTTCCAAGGACCAAACAAACGTGGATTTTTAAAGAATATTTTTTCCAAGGACCAAACAAACGTGGATTTTTAAAGAATATTTTTTCCAAGGACCAAACAAACGTGGATTTTTAAAGAATATTTTTTCCAAGGACCAAACAAACGTGGATTTTTAAAGAATATTTTTTCCAAGGACCAAACAAACGTGGATTTTTAAAGAATATTTTTTCCAAGGACCAAAGAAACGTGGATTTTTAAAGAATATTTTTTCCAAGGACCAAAGAAACGTGGATTTTTAAAGAATATTTTTTCCAAGGACCAAAGAATCGTGGATTTTTAAAGAATATTTTTTCCAAGGACCAAAGAAACGTGGATTTTTATAGAATATTTTTTCCAAGGACCAAAGAAACGTGGATTTTTAAAGAATATTTTTTCCAAGGACCAAAGAAACGTGGATTTTTAAAGAATATTTTTTCCAAGGACCAACAAAGAAACGTGGATTTTTAAAGAATATTTTTTCCAAGGACCAACAAAGAAACGTGGATTTTTAAAGAATATTTTTTCCAAGGACCAAAGAAACGTGGATTTTTAAAGAATATTTTTTCCAAGGACCAACAAAGAAACGTGGATTTTTAAAGAATATTTTTTCCAAGGACCAACAAAGAAACGTGGATTTTTAAAGAATATTTTTTCCAAGGACCAACAAAGAAACGTGGATTTTTAAAGAATATTTTTTCCAAGGACCAACAAAGAAACGTGGATTTTTAAAGAATATTTTTTCCAAGGACCAACAAAGAAACGTGGATTTTTAAAGAATATTTTTTCCAAGGACCAACAAAGAAACGTGGATTTTTAAAGAATATTTTTTCCAAGGACCAACAAAGAAACGTGGATTTTTAAAGAATATTTTTTCCAAGGACCAACAAAGAAACGTGGATTTTTAAAGAATATTTTTTCCAAGGACCAACAAAGAAACGTGGATTTTTAAAGAATATTTTTTCCAAGGACCAACAAAGAAACGTGGATTTTTAAAGAATATTTTTTCCAAGGACCAACAAAGAAACGTGGATTTTTAAAGAATATTTTTTCCAAGGACCAACAAAGAAACGTGGATTTTTAAAGAATATTTTTTCCAAGGACCAACAAAGAAACGTGGATTTTTAAAGAATATTTTTTCCAAGGACCAACAAAGAAACGTGGATTTTTAAAGAATATTTTTTCCAAGGACCAACAAAGAAACGTGGATTTTTAAAGAATATTTTTTCCAAGGACCAACAAAGAAACGTGGATTTTTGAAGAATATTTTTTCCAAGGACCAAATAAACGTGGATTTTTAAAGAATATTTTTTCCAAGGACCAACAAAGAAACGTGGATTTTTAAAGAATATTTTTTCCAAGGACCAACCAAACAAAGAAACGTGGATTTTTAAAGAATATTTTTTCCAAGGACCAACCAAACAAAGAAACGTGGATTTTTAAAGAATATTTTTTCCAAGGACCAAAGAAACGTGGATTTTTAAAGAATATTTTTTCCAAGAACCAACAAAGAAACGTGGATTTTTAAAGAATATTTTTTCCAAGGACCAACCAAACAAAGAAACGTGGATTTTTAAAGAATATTTTTTCCAAGGACCAAAGAAACGTGGATTTTTAAAGAATATTTTTTCCAAGGACCAACCAAACAAAGAAACGTGGATTTTTAAAGAATATTTTTTCCAAGGACCAACCAAACAAAGAAACGTGGATTTTTAAAGAATATTTTTTCCAAGGACCAACCAAACAAAGAAACGCGGATTTTTAAAGAATATTTTTTCCAAGGACCAACCAAACAAAGAAACGTGGATTTTTAAAGAATATTTTTTCCAAGGACCAACCAAACAAAGAAACGTGGATTTTTAAAGAATATTTTTTCCAAGGACCAACCAAACAAAGAAACGTGGATTTTTAAAGAATATTTTTTCCAAGGACCAACCAAACAAAGAAACGTGGATTTTTAAAGAATATTTTTTCCAAGGACCAACCAAACAAAGAAACGTGGATTTTTAAAGAATATTTTTTCCAAGGACCAACCAAACAAAGAAACGTGGATTTTTAAAGAATATTTTTTCCAAGGACCAACCAAACAAAGAAACGTGGATTTTTAAAGAATATTTTTTCCAAGGACCAACCAAACAAAGAAACGTGGATTTTTAAAGAATATTTTTTCCAAGGACCAACCAAACAAAGAAACGTGGATTTTTAAAGAATATTTTTTCCAAGGACCAACCAAAGAAAGAAACGTGGATTTTTAAAGAATATTTTTTCCAAGGACCAACCAAACAAAGAAACGTGGATTTTTAAAGAATATTTTTTCCAAGGACCAACCAAACAAAGAAACGTGGATTTTTAAAGAATATTTTTTCCAAGGACCAACCAAACAAAGAAACGTGGATTTTTAAAGAATATTTTTTCCAAGGACCAACAGAAACGTGGATTTTTAAAGAATATTTTTTCCAAGGACCAACCAAACAAAGAAACGTGGATTTTTAAAGAATATTTTTTCCAAGGACCAACAGAAACGTGGATTTTTAAAGAATATTTTTTCCAAGGACCAACAGAAACGTGGATTTTTAAAGAATATTTTTTCCAAGGACCAACAGAAACGTGGATTTTTAAAGAATATTTTTTCCAAGGACCAACAGAAACGTGGATTTTTAAAGAATATTTTTTCCAAGGACCAAACAAACGTGGATTTTTAAAGAATATTTTTTCCAAGGACCAAACAAACGTGGATTTTTAAAGAATATTTTTTCCAAGGACCAACCAAACAAAGAAACGTGGATTTTTAAAGAATATTTTTTCCAAGGACCAAACAAACGTGGATTTTTAAAGAATATTTTTTCCAAGGACCAAACAAACGTGGATTTTTAAAGAATATTTTTTCCAAGGACCAAACAAACGTGGATTTTTAAAGAATATTTTTTCCAAGGACCAAACAAACGTGGATTTTTAAAGAATATTTTTTCCAAGGACCAAACAAACGTGGATTTTTAAAGAATATTTTTTCCAAGGACCAAACAAACGTGGATTTTTAAAGAATATTTTTTCCAAGGACCAAACAAACGTGGATTTTTAAAGAATATTTTTTCCAAGGACCAAACAAACGTGGATTTTTAAAGAATATTTTTTCCAAGGACCAAACAAACGTGGATTTTTAAAGAATATTTTTTCCAAGGACCAAACAAACGTGGATTTTTAAAGAATATTTTTTCCAAGGACCAAACAAACGTGGATTTTTAAAGAATATTTTTTCCAAGGACCAAACAAACGTGGATTTTTAAAGAATATTTTTTCCAAGGACCAAAAAATGTCCTTTGTGAACAATATAAGAATCAAATTCGCTTACTGTTTTGAATGAAACTAATACCATGTTATTCCACCACTACAGGTCTCCGAAAATTTGAAACTAACTGACATTTATAATTCGTTGTGGAACAATGGGGATTTGTTTGGTTGAGCCTCGGTTGGTGGCTCGGTTCTGTAACCACGCAATCAAATGCTAGAAGATTGTGCAAACATTTATTTTCTTTTTCGTCATAGTCCTCGTTAACGTCATCATCAGCCAGCCAACCAACCAGTCATCCATCCAAACGCCCAACCGTCCCTAGCTCTCTCCACATACAGTTGGTTGAACAATGTCCTAGGAAAATAGAAGAATGAAGAGAAAACAGAGAAAAACTGTTTACGATTGTTTCATGTCACAATAGTGCTGAGCGGGCGGGCTGTCGGTCGGTCCCTGCAGCTGATGTCATAAATTTCATTGTTATTTTTAAACATAAGTCACTTTAATGCTGCTGCTGTTGTTTCTGCTGCTATTGTTGTTGGTTGTGTTGCTATCAAGCTCCGACTTCAATTCATTTCGTTGAGTTCTTTTGATTTTTTCATTCTTTTTTTTTTTTTGCTTCGCCAAGCCATGAATTCTTTGCCACATAGGAATTGTTGGCTGTAATTTTTTAACATTTTTTTTTTGACTTTTGTTGACTTACATTGACCTTAGAGCCTTTTATTGTTGAAGATTTTTTCGTTGTTGCTGTTTTTTTTTTTTTTTTGTTTAAGCAACGATTTACTGCCGGCAATATACAATGTCAAGTTTAAGTAGCCCGTAAAGTCAATGACGGCTACAGCTTATGGCCCTTTGCTCGGACAAAGTTTTTTTTATTATTTTGGTTGTTGTTGCACAGTCGATTGGGGGTACTTGCTCATTTGAATATTGTTGGTCATATGTAAATAAAAATGTGTTCAAGATTTTTTTTTTTTTTTTTTGAAAAATTAAAAAAAAGAAAATAAAACAATGTAAATGTTAAACCAATGGCAAGGCTATGCGAACTTTGTTGCTCAAAACGTTGTAACGTTTTTTATGACCATGGCTAAATTCATGGCAGACGTTTTTGAGAACTTTCGCAACTAATGGATACAAAGTAATTATGGAATATCTATGAACTTGTTAAGCAAAGAAATTTCAAGATAATTTCGATGACTGCAAGCGTTTTGAAGAATGTACTACTAATGTACGTTCTTTGAAAATTGAAATTCGTTGGAAAACTAATTTATTTTAATATTTTTTATAAAACATAATTTTATAAAAAACACATTTTATATATTTAAATGTATTTTAATTGTTTGTTTTTTCCTCTTTTCAGGTAAGTCATTGTGGTATTCTTTTAGAGCACATGGGTAAGAACGTATGACTAAAAATATGTAATAA
Source organism: Musca domestica (assembly GCF_030504385.1). Classification (NCBI taxonomy): domain Eukaryota; kingdom Metazoa; phylum Arthropoda; class Insecta; order Diptera; family Muscidae; genus Musca; species Musca domestica. The sequence goes on from NW_026712249.1 coordinate 39,991,185, forward strand.
CTAACAAGTGACGGCTACTTCGTCAGCCCACCCTACCTTTTAGATTCGCTCCACGAGTTCATTTTGGTAAACAAACAAATCTTCATGCATCCCACTAACCTTTCAACTTCACCAGTTCGACACTTTATTCATATTCAAGTTTTTATACCCTTCTCCATAGTATGGTGAATTTTGTTATTCCGTTTGTAACTCCTCCAAATACTCATGTCAGACGCAACATTTGTTTCATTTTTGGTTTTTGAAGTTCGAAATGGATACTACAGCCTAAGACAGAAAATTGTCTGTGCAGATCCAAGTCTTCTTATAGCCCTCATATAATGGTATCCCCCGATATTCGGTATTTTGATGATTTTAGCGACATTATTTACCGGAATTGGTATTTAAAGTTCGTAATGGACACTATATCCCAAGTCGAAAAATGAGCCATGTAGGTCCACGTTTTCATATAGTCCCCATATAACAATACCCCCCAATATTCGGTATTTTGATGATTTTAGCGACATTATTTAACGGTATTTGAAGTTCGTAATAGATACTGCAGCATAAAACAGAAAATGGGTTATGTAGGTCCACGTCTTCGTATAGCCCCCATATACCGTATATATTTAGCGACATTATTTGCCGGGATTGCTTCAAATTGCGCAGGTGAAGTTCATAATGGATTCTTCAGCCCATGCCAGAAAATTGTCTGCGCAAGTCCACGTCTTCGTATAGCCCCCATATAACGATACCCCCTATATTCGGTATTTTGATGATTTTAGCTACATTATAAACAGATTTTTTTTTTTTTTTCAAGATTCGCATTTAAATATTGTAATAACTTATGACAAAAGTTGCCTAAACAGGTCCACGTCGCACGTCGTATTTTTAAGATTTTAACAGAATTTTTAACGATTTGTTTTTTTTTTTGAAAATTGCCAAATTTGTACCGAATGGTGGAGAGTATTAAAAGTTCGGCCCGGCCGAACTTACAGCTTTTTTACTTGCTCTTTTATCGAAAGGGACAATCGAAAAATGATTACTTTTTGCACCAGCAAGTCCTCAAAGTCGTTCGTTTTGAAGTTTACCTAACCCTTGTACAATAGTTTCACATCCAATTTTTCTGTCCAAAAGTATTTCAGCGTCTTTTCATAATACAAAATTGGCCACAACCATATCTAAATCCTAGAAACCAGCAGCGGCCCTCTCCTTCTTTCAGAACTATATTCCGAAATATAAACATATCATAATTCCAGACCTAAAATAATTACCATACTTGTCATTCAGTTATATTACGCATGTCCAAAACCAACTTCTTTTCTCCAGCCTAGACACCAACCGTGGCATCGATATCAAATTTGAGGATTCAAATTTGAGGACGAACTTCCATATCAGTTCCAAATTTCAAACACAGACGCAGTCAGTAATCTGAATATCAAATTCGAGAATTTTATCTCTATTTTATTCCACTGCCTAGTATAGTACAATTCAGTACTTTTAGTACAATTTTAGTAATTATTTCCAAAACATCTCCATATCTGAATTCCAGATACCATCGAAAACTTCAATGTCGAATTTGAAGATTCCAGGGCTATTCCTTTGCCCCATACCAAATTTAGCAACAATTTAGTACTTTTCAGTATCAGTTCAAAATATTAAATTTTGAGATTTTCATCCCAACCCTTTCACAAATTTAGTACTATTTAGTACTTTCCCTACAAAATATTATACACATTTTCGAACCCACCTCTATGTGTCCAGCACTAGTAAAAATTTTACAATATGTAGTACTTATAAGTACTTTTCGTGCACTTGTAGTATAAATTTACAAAACCACTTTTTTTTTACAAATCTACAACAAACAGGGACCCTAAATTTTAAAATTTCAGTTTTATTTGTTCACCCTAAACCAAACTGTTCGACGTTTAGTACAATTTAGTACAGTTGGCACACATAGTACCCATGACAACTTTGCAAATCGTAATATTTGTATTAGTGCTAGGTCAGATGCAGGAACGAACAATATCAGTTCAGTCCATCGCGTACCTCCCTCACAAAGGGTCACCATTTTGACTAATTATAACTCTTATAAAATGTGATGTAAGAGTCCGATTGTCTTCAAATTGCACATATCACAATATTTTTATTAACCCAAGGTCTGGTGTGAAGATGGAATATATCGGTTTACTCCTTCTGGTACCTGCCCCACAAAGGGTCAACATTTTGAGTATTCATGATGTTCATAAAATACGAAATTAATATACGAATACCATGAGACTTGGCACGTCTCAATATATCTATCAATACAAAATCTTTTATAAAGATGGTAGAGATAGGACAATTCCTTCTGATACCTCCCCACAAAGGGTCAAAGTTTTGAATAACAAAAACGATGATAAATTCGGAAATAAGCTCCCAGTTCGCTTCATATTTCACACATCTCATTATTTTTACTAACCCAAGGTCTGGTATGAAGATGGAATATATCTGTTTACTCCTTCTGGTACCTCCTCCACAAGGGTTCAAAATGTTGGATATCCATGAAGCTCATAAATCGCGAAATTAACATATGATTCCATTCAGACTTTTTACATATCAATATTTCCATCAACACCAGAACACCAGGAGATGTAAAAAATCACAATTGGAGCTATACATTCCATTCCGACACTTGAACTTATGTTGGAAAAAATATAGAAACAAATTGGCAAATCCAAATAAATTATTAAATATGTGGAAACATTAACCTTTTATGATCGATATTGTTCACCCTCGACTTCAATCCAACTTTGATTAAATGATTACTACGTTATACGTTAAGACCAAATATAATATTACTTTTGAGAATTCCTGGGCTGAAGACTGAGACAAGGCGGATAGACACACAAACGGTTAGATGGCTAGATTGATTCCAAATGTCCATAAATGCATTTCATATGAAAAAACATAGGGTCTAAAATTATTATTTCGATGAGAAAAATCTTGGACGTATCTAGTTATGTCTTTCGAAATTTAAATAAGTAAAAAAAGCTGTATGTTTGCCCCAGCCGAACTTTGAATACCCTCCACCATTTGGAACGAATTCGGCAATTTTCAAAGAAATAAAATCTGTCATTTTCTGTTCATATTTTAAAAACACCGTAGGTAGCCGTTCTATTATAGTCTATACGATGACGTGGACCTGCATCAAATTCGAATCGATTATAGGGAGGTACTGATATATGGCATATGGGGCCTATGCGAAGACCTGGACCTGCATAGACAACTCTTAGTCATAGGCTGTAGTACCCATTACGAATTCTAAATTCGAAATTTGAAACAACTGCGGTGAATGATGTCCCTAAAACCGCGAAAATATCGAATATCGAGGGTACCGTTGTATGTGGGCTATACGAAGACGTGAAGCTGCATTGACAATTTTTTGTCTTAGGCTGTACTATTCATTTGGAACTCCAAATACCAAATGTGAAACAATTCCCGTGAATAATGTCGCTAAAATCATCAAAGTACCGAATAACGGGATGTATCGTTATATGGTGGCTATAGGAAGACCTAGACCTGCGCAGACAATTTTCTGTCATAGGTTGTATCCATTGCGAACTTCAAATACAAAATTTGAAAATTCCAGTGAATAGTGTCGCTAAAATCATTAAAATACCGAAAAATTTAGGTACCGTTATATGGGGGCTATATGAAGACGTTGACCTGCACAAACAATTTTCTATCTTAGGCTGTTCTTCAAATACCAAGTTTGAAACATTTCCGGTGAATAATGCAGCTCAAATCACTAAAATACCCTAAAAGGGAGGCCCATAAGGGGGCTATACCATAACGTGGACCTACATGACTCATTTTCAATACCAAAAGTCCTGCAGACATAATACATATTTGTATACAAATTTACCAACTTTCTTCATTTCGCTCGGAAGCTAGAGTAATTTCCACAGACGAATAGACAGACGGACGGACATTTCTAAATCGGCGTAGAATTTTATGCTGATCAAGAATATATATGCTTTGTTGGGTCAAAAATGTATATTTCGAGGTGTTACAAACGGAAAGACAAACTTATATAACCTCCATTCTATGGTGGAGGGTATAAGTACATATTTCTACCTCGGTGTATAATTGATAATAACTGGGGGATAATAAGGGATATTTATCAATCATATAAACATATCACATTCACACATTGATTAGGTCAGAATTAAGATACTTCCAAGCTGTTAATAGATAAGTAATTTCTGAATATTCCCCAATACACTCGCTAATTTTGTCTACATTCCACTGCATTTTTCTCCGCCAAAAAAATATATATTTTATTATATTGTTTTAAGTATTCATGTATTGGTGAATACTAGTTAATCTGTCATTTCCAAAGAAAATATCTCCCCTACTGCTGCAGTTAGTTCTTAAGCAGCCCCACCTCCCACTCAACAGCACTCAGTTGTTGGCAAAACTTTAAATAAAAATATCTGTTGTTTTCCAATTCTCAAAGTTGGTAATGAAGACAGTCAGAACAATGAAACTATCAACAAATTGGAACGAAACGAAAATAAAAAAAAAACAACAACGACAACAACGTCACTCTCATGCAGAGCAATAGCAATTATAACAACTGTCAGCAACAGAACTGCATAAAATATTCACAACAAATTAAATGACAATGACAAAAAAAAACAAAGAAAGAGGAACAAACAAAAACAGAAAACAAAACGGCTTCAAGTTTTTTTTTTTTTTTTTTTTCACAGCGATAGAGAAACAATAGCAAATATAATAAACGCGAATCACGTTTCATTGCCGGGCAAAGACGACCAAAACATGAAATACATAAATATTGTATATACAGAAATCCACAGAAATATCTTTAATACTTTATAAATTCAAAACAATTAAACCAGTTTAAAACAAGTTAAATGCAGAGGGTTCGGTCGGGTCGAACTTTGAATACCATCCACCATTTGGAACGAATTTGGAAATTTTCAAAAACTAAAATCCTTAAAAAATTCTGTTAAAATTTTAAAAATACCGAATAAAGCCGTTATGTTTGGGTCTATACAACGTGGACCTACATAGGCATTTTTTGTCATAAGCCATTACCATATTTAAATTTTGAAATAAACGGTGAATAATTTAGCTAAAATTATCAAAATATCGTAAATAGGAAGGTAGTGTTATATCGGAGCTGTGCGAAGACCTGGACCAGCATAGACAATTATCTATCACAGACTGTAGCATCAATTACGAACTTCAAATACGACATCTCAAAAAATTTCGGTGGGTATTGTATATAAAATCGACAAAATACCGAATATAGGAAGGTACTGATATATGGGGCCTATACGAAGACCTGGACCTGCATAGACAAATTTCTGTCACAGACTGTCGTTCCCATTACGAATTCTAAAACGTAATTCGAAACAATTCCGTTGAATAATGACGCTAAAATCTCCAAAATACCGAATATTGGGAGGTACCGTTATATTGGGGCTATACGAAGACGTGGACCTGCACAGACAATTTTCTGTCTTAGGCTGTAGTATCCATTTCGAATTTCAAATACTAAATTTGAAACAATTCCTGTGTATAATGTCGCTAAAATCATCAAAATACCGAATATCGGAAGGTACCGTTATATGGGGGCTATATGAAAACGTAGACCTACATGGCCCATTTACGAACTTAACCTGCCTACTGGAAAAATAAACATGTGTGCAAAATTTTAGCCTTCTATCTCAATTCGTTCGAAAGATAGCGTGATTACAACAGACAGACCGACAGACAGACGGACATCGGTAAATCGACTTAGAAGTTTACGCTGATCAAGATAATATATACTTTGTTGGGTCGGACATAACAAGAGTTACAAACGGAATGACACAGTTAATATGGTGGAGGGTATAACAAGTAAACTAGTATCAGTAGGTTTTGCCGACTGATGTATACCCCCAGCCTTGAGTTATGTTTATTCAAACTGTTAACCCTTTATGGGCGAGGTTCCGAAGCAGTTGGCCAATTGGTATCTGACCTAGGACTAATACAAATATTACAACGTACCAGATTTGGATTATATCGACTACTTCTTACATTTATACAAATTTTTGGAAAATGTGGGAATATGCGTGAGGTATCGGACCGTGGTATTCCATTTTCATACTTTCATCTAAAACAGATAAAAATATTGGCACACGCAAAATTTGAAGGAAATCGAACATTTATATCCAATTTTATGCGAAATCATAAATTCCGATAAATTACCTATTCATATTAGACTTCTGGTTAAGAGAAATATTTAGATATAGCAAATTGTAAAGAATCGCCGACTTGTTTCCCAAGTTATGACAGATATAAGCATTGGAAATTGTGACGCTTTGAGTGTGAGGTACCAGAAGTGGTTGGCAGATGTATATCATCTTCACAAGAGATCTTGCGTTAGCAAAAATATTTGTGTGTGTGAAATTTGCAGAGATTTCCTTTTTTGAGCGTTTTGTTTTTCAAAATTTTGAACCCTATGTGGGCGAGGTACCAGAGGAAATGATCCCATATTTATAACAGATGGAAATGTTGAGAGGCACCGTATTTGAATGGAATCGAGTGTTAATTTCGCGTTTTATGAGCTTCATTTGACCCTTTATGGGGGAGGTACCAGAATGAGTGCACCGATATATGTCATCTTCACCCCAGACTTAGGGTTAAGAAAAATATTATGATGTGTATAATTTGAAAAGAATCGGATGCTTATTTTGTAGTTCAAGATCTTTTTGGTTATTCAAAATGTTGACACTTTGTTGGGGAGGTACCAAAAGGAATGAACCGATCTCTACTATCCGTGCAACAGATTTTGTGTTGATGAAAATATTGAGATTTGCCAAGTCTGAATGTAAACTGATATTAATTTCGTGTTTTATGAGTTTCATGAATATTTAAAAGTTGACCCTTTGTTGGGAAGGTACCAGAAGTAGTGGACCGATATATTCCATCTTCACTCCAGATGTGTATAGTTTTCGATGTGTATAATTTGAAGACAATATGACTTTTACGTCACATTTTATTAGATTTATAATTATTTTAAATGGGAGAGGAAATGTGGGGAAGTACTTGATGGAGTTAACCTATATTGTTCATTTTTGCACCTGACCTTGATAATAATATTACGATCTACCAAGTTTGGACCAAATCGGGTACTCTCTTTGAGAGTTATCGGTCGCACCAGCCTCACAGATGGACGGACTTTGCTAGATCGACTTCAAATGTCCTGAAACAGATTTGGTCCAAAGAGACCTAGGGTCTAAAGCCGTTATTTCGATAAGGCACGTCTTGGCCGCATCAAATGATATATGTATGGCTGAGGGTATAAAAATACATATAATATATGGGCGAATAGGATTTTTTTACATTCTCAGGGCCTGTAAAAATGTAAATTTGCTGTGAAAAAGATCTGCTAATAGTACTTGAGTCGAACTTGGAGGTTTTCTGGTGTTTAATTTGCATATGCTTAAACGCAATAAGTTCGAAATAAATACTACTTTCCAGAGAATGGCCCTTGTAAGTCATCATCCACACCAAATATGCCTGATGAGAGATGAGTGGTGAGTGTGTGATAGTGTCTGCCTGGTTTTCCTTTTCACTGCAAATTTCAGATCATTAAGCTCGTCTCGAAAGAGAAATAAACCTATAAATCATAAACATATGATCTTCGCCTCAAAAAGTAAAGTTTTTATGCTTCTTATTAATTACTTTCTGACCAAAAATCGTAAGGGGGGCGGTCTGAATCAGATTCATAGCTTTTTAGATGTATGCTTTAAGGATTTCTTTTCTTTCTGAATTAAAACAACTTGTGTACAACAATTGAAGATTTCTTAAAAATGGTTATTCAGAACTTAAGGCTATAAAAATGCCGAATTTTTGAATGTTTTTTCCCAAGGACATCAAATCAAAAAATCGCCGATTTTTTACCAGGACTTTCTCGGCCTCTTTTCTCAAGGAGTTTGTAATAAATAATCGTGGATTCAGAAATAATAATTCTTAAAAAATTCGTGAGTCTGATGTAGTTTAAGAAATTATTGATGGAGACTCCTTGGGATAATATTGTGATTTTTTAATCATAGGCAGAGGTAAACCCACTAACATTCCTCAACATATTAGCAATCAATTAGAGAACAAAGTCAGGAAACTAAGATAACAACTCAAAATTCTGAATATTATCAACTTATTTTTATGCGTTTCTTATAAAGTTGCTTTTAGTTGAGAGTTCATTGCGTTCTTCTTATATCCTAGAGAAAAAGAGTTGATGTTAATAATATCCCCAATTTTGTCCAATTATTTTCTTGACCCTTATTATTTGATTATTTCCTTGACCCATATTATGAAACATCTACCTCCTGTCATATTCATTGACAAGCAGAAACCCTACTAGTAAATTTTTCCTACAAATTGAGATATCTAAGCAAGAAAACAATGCATATTTCCCATAAACATCAACAGCTGACAAAAAAGAAAACAACATCATTTAAAAATTTGCAAAATATTCAAACACAAAGACAAATATTTCTTTTCGTAGAAAAGGACTTCATTAGGCCGAACAATCTAAACGAAGTTTTCTTTATTTTCTCATTCTACAAAACATATGTTTCCAATATTGTTTTTGTTTTTTTTATCCGTTATTTGTTTTCACACCAAACCAGTAGACACTGAGCCGTTTCACAAAACACTAGCCCCTCAGAGATAAACATAGAGAGGAGGAAACCGACGCCCGAAAAAAGGGTCATTTCAAATTTATGAGATGTTTAATAATGAAGTGAAGAGCCCTCAAAGGACTTGTTGATGAAGCCCAAACAAAAGATCCGAAAACATGACAGCGCATAATTTGATTTCCCTCAGCTATTTGTTCTAATTTGCAATAACAAGCTGTGAAAGGGTTACTCTCTTTTTTTGGAATGGGAGGGAGGGGGGGAGGATTGGGTTTATTTTAATATTCATGATATGACTGGCAGCTACAGCTCACGCAGTCATCGTTTTGTGATTTCTTGGAAGCGTTTTTGTCAAATTATTTGCTGGCTCATTTCTTGCTGTTAATAAAATAGCGATAGATGTCACTTGGATCTTAGTTTTATTAACATTTAAGATCCTTAGAGACGTTTATAATTCAAAGCATTTTAATTGTCATTTAAGAATTTCGTTTCATTTAAAAAATTCAATTGGAAATTGTAGCGTTTTTCTTGTAAAAAATATCAAAATGATATTTAAAAAGGATATATTGAATTACAAGTAAAATAGTAAGAATTAAAATTGAAATATTACGAATTACCACGTAAATCCCTGAATTACAAATAAAATGTATCGAATTACATCGAAAGATGTAAAAGATGGAGTTTGTATATCCGAAAAGCAAAAAAAGATCAATCTTCTTTATTAGTCACTAGCAATTTTCCTCTACTTCGTCAGCGGAAAGTCAACCTTCAAATGGTGTTAGGCCTTTTTAGTACTCAAAATTAAAAAATTAGTTCAGTTTGACAAATTTATTAATTTTTTACATAAAACTTCATACAACGTACTAAATTTTCAGACCTTGGAGGTTTTAAATATGATTCAAGATTTATCTTTTTCGGACAGAATAATATTAAAATATTCAGACCTAAAAGTCTTCAACATTTTTCATTCTGAGATTAACCAAGAAGAATATTATTAAAATCATTGCAATGTCAATTTTCAGGATTTCAGCTCTGTAATATACCCCATTACCAAATTAAGTACCATTTAGTACCATTATAATAATCGTTTCCAAAACCAACTCTTTGTCTCAACCACAGACATCAAGAGTGACAAATTTCAGGATTTTAGCTCTGTTTCTTCACCCTATACTTCACCCTGTACCAAATATAGTACTACTTCGTATTTTTCGTACAATTATCTCCATATCTCAATGCCGGACACCAACCCTGGTTTTATTTGTTGGTTTGGTTTTTTCCCTTCAACCAAACCCCAATTTAATACTACTAAGTACTTTTTGAACATTTGTGGTGCACATTTCCAAACCCATATCATAACCACACACCCGAACAGTGATATCCCTATCAAATTTCTGGTTTCCAGGTAGTATATACAATATACCAAATTATATACTATTTAGTACCTTTCGTACAATTTTAGCACATATTTCCAAAAATACCTCCATATCTCCATTCTAGATACTAACAGAGACCTCAATATAATATTTAAGAATTCTAGGCCTATCGCCTCACCCAATACCAAATTTAGTAGCATGTAGTACTTTTCGTGCGAATATTGAATAAGTTTCCAAACCACGGCCAAATCTCAAACACAGATACAAACAGTAATCTAAATATCAAATTTAAGAATTTTATTTTAACAAATTTGGTACTATTTAGTACTTTTTGTACACTTATAGTACACATTTCAAAAACCACATCCCTATCTCAGTCCAGATATTAACAGAGACCTCAATATCAAATTTAAGAATTCTTGCCCTATTGGGTGAGGTACCCAATACCAAATTGAGTACCATTTAGTACTTTTTATGCAAATATTGGATGAATTTCCAAACCATCGCCAAATCTCAAACACAGATACCAACAGTAATCTAAATATCAAATTTAAGAATTTTATATCTATCCCTTCACCAAATACCAAATTTTGTACTATTTAGTACTTTTCGTACAATTATCGCAAGTATTTTCAAAAACACCACCACATCTCAATCGCAGACACCAACAGAGACTTCAATATCAAATTTTGGGATATCAGCTTTATCTCTTCACCCAATATCCTATTTTGTGAAACTAAGTACTTTTCGAACAATTATAGTACCTATTTCCTAAACCTACTCCGTACTTAAAGCAGCAGACACCAACAGTGGCCTCTATACCAAATTTCAGGATCTCAGCTCTTTTCCTACGTCCTATACCAAATTTAGCACTATTTAGTACTTTTCGTACTATTATTAAATACATTATCAAAACCAGCTTTACACTTCAATTCCACATACCAACAGAGACCTCAATATCAAATTTAAGAATTCTAGGCCTATCGTCTCACCCAATATCAAATTTAGTACCATTTAGTACTTTTCGTGCAAATATTGGACACATTTCCAAACCACCGCCAGATCTCAAACAAAAATACCAACAGGTATCTAATTATTAAATTTCAATTAAATTTTACTCCAATCCTTCACCCAATACTATTTGGTACTTTTCATACAAAATTAGTACTCAATTACATCTCCTTTATAGCTCAATTCCAGATACCTACTGAGACCTCTATATCAAATATTAGGGTTCCAGCTCTATCCCTTCACCCAATACTAAATTTAGTACCAATTAGTACTTTTCTCAGAAATATTGTACGCATTTCCAAGTCAGCACCAGATCTCAAACACAGATACCATCATTTGTCTAAATATCAAATTTCAGAATTTTATCCTTATTCCGTCACCTAATACCGAATAGAATACCATTTAGTGTTTTTTATACAATTTTAGTACACATTTCCGAAACCACATCCATATGTCCGGCTATACATGAACAGAGACCCAAATTTCAGATTTCAAGCACTATAATTTCACCCAATATCAAATTGTACCAATTAATTGTACTATTTAATACTTTTCGTGCACTTGTACTACACATTTCCGAAACCTTGACCCCATTACAAACCTTCCACCAACAGGGACCTTAATAAAATATTTAAAAATTCCAGCTTTATCCGTTCGCCCTAAACCAAATTATTCCATGTTTAGTATCATTTATTACTCTTTGCGCATTCTTCCAAAACCAACCATCAACCCTAATTCTCATAAAAGAAATTAAAATTCCTAACTTTATACGTTCACCTAATACTAAATGGTACTACTTTAGTTTGGTAACATTTTAGAACATTTCCTAAATTTAGAGTTCGAATTTCCAATAACCCATTGGTGTATCTCCTCTGCACTCCATCAGTGACTTTCAAATCAAAATTTCACAATTCCAGCTCCATCGGTTCATCACAAATCCAATTTGTACCAAATTTAGTACCAAGCACGAATATCCAAAACTTCCTACATGTCCCAATCCTACACTCCCACAGTAACCTCAATTCCAAATTATAGGATTCCGCTCCTTATTGTTTCGCCCAACTACAAATAGTACCAAATTTAGCACCATTTAGTACACTTAAGTACAAATTTCAAAAACAACCTAAAAATACCGGTCATACACTCCGTCGATAATCATTTCTAGAATACAATACTAGTCTCATTTTTAAATTTCAGAATTCCAGCTCTATCGATTCATCCAAATCGAAATTGTACCAAATTTAGTACTTTTCGTGCCCATAAGTACAAATTTCGAAAAAATTTACCATATACCGATCCTACACTCCGCCAGTAATGTTAATTTCAAATTTTAGGATTCCAGCTCCTTCCATTCCTCTAATTTAAAATTGTACCAAATTTAGTACCGCTTAGTACTTTTCGTATAAATATGTACACACTTACAAAACTACCTAATTACATCGACTCTACTCCTCAACCTTGATTTCCATTACAAATTTGAAGGTTTTAGTTGTAACCATTCACATAATGCGAAATGGTACCACATCGTGTACATTTTAGTATTTTTTGTACACAGTTTCGTATACAGTTTCCAATAACGCTTTGGTGTATACGAGCGCTTATGGTCAAGTGAATGTGTGTGTTAGAATGAAGATTTTTCTGAAAAGAATTAACTGTGACAAATCTAAAATCCTCAATGACAGGACATTAAGCTGGTGCTGATTATATTTCGAGTGACAATCAGAAACATGTTGGTCATAGATTAAAAAATGTAGTACATTTTAGTACTTTTCGTACACTTATAGTGCGAATTTCCATAAAAACCCTTTGGTATATCCGTCATGCACTCCATCAGTGACCTTAATTCTAAATTTAAGAGTTCTAGATCTACTGCTTCCTCAAATCGGAAGGGTACCATATTTAGTGCCTTTTAATACTTTTCGTACCATTCTAGTACTCAGCCTTATCTGACCCCTTCGCACCAAGAAAGTTTCACCCGAATTTCTACGTAAAAAAGCTATTTGTTGAAGTGTTCGTAAAGGTCTTCAAAATTTTAAACCATCACCGAAAAAGTTAGAAAGTTTTCAGTCAAGCCAACAACCAACCTCGGCATTTTCACATTTTCCTTTTTGAACCAAGAACTATAAACCACCGCCGAAACAACGTCCGTTTTCCTATACTTAAATCCATCAACCAAACTATTGCATCACAATACCTTTCAATCCTAACATTTCATGACCTTATAATTTTCCGTTTCAATTTTTTTCTTTAAAACGAATTGTAATTCCTTCTCCATTTTCTAATTTCACAATTCAATAAAATAAGCCAACCATAACTATAATATTCTCCAAACCAACATAAGCTAAGGTAATGCTTCCGCCTGACCTGACCTCTCCTGACCAGAACACGTAGTAGTAAATTTTCTTGAAACGTGTTTGTCACTTTTCGAATTTTCTTCTGTGTGACATTGACTTTATTTTTTCCAGCTTCTCGCGCTGCCAAACATGCCAACGATTGACACAAATTCGACATTTTTTTTTTGTTTTCAACACTATTTTGCCATTATTGTCAGCAGTACATCGCTATCAGTGGTATACCAAAAGGAATTTTCAAGACAACTAAGAGTATCCCACAAGCATTTTCTATAACAGCACGTCCTTTGTGTACGTGATCATAATGCTTAAGTGTCAATTCACTGTTATCTATTTGACGGTGTGCGCTTATGGTGTCTGTGTATTGTCAAGTGGGCATGTGTGTGACTGTGTGTTGGTTTTCTTGAAAAGGATTAACTGTGACAAAATGAAAAAACAAAGCTTAACATCATTTTTCAAAAAAATCTCTAAAATAGCAAGGGATTTTACTGAGCCAATGTAATATTTGAAAAATCATCATGGGGATTAGAAATCTAAAATCCCCAATGACAGGACATTAAGCCGGTGCTGATTGTATTTCAAGTGATAAGCAGCAACATGTTCGTCATAGTTTAAAACATGTTTAAAATTTTTTTAATAAACTAAATGATGATTTTTCTGTTTCTCTACAGCTCACAAAAAAAACCAATCAACGCCAAAATAAGTATGGGGTTAGAGTTTAGGACAGGACTGAAGCTCACCATTTTTCAAAGATTGGAAAGAAATATTTTGAGGGATCATAACTATTGTGTGAAAAATATCCAATTTATCGTTAAACCTTGAATATTTCTCTCAGAGCCCGCTACTTCGTCAGCGAAAATTCCACGTTAAAATTTTAGATTCGTTCACCAATTCGTGTTAGACTTTTTTAGAACTTAAAATGCACAATTTCTTCAGTTCGCAAAAAAAATGTTAATCAAATCGTCATGTATCGTACTGAATTGTCAGACTTTCAAGGTTTTTACTTATTATTCAAGTTTTCCTTTTTTCGGACAGATTAATGGGAAAATCTTTACCTTTTACATATAAAAGTATTCCAAATCTTTAATTTTGAAGTACACCGAGAAGAATATTAGTGAAACCATTGCACAATGGACCCACAACCATTTTTTCTGTCCAAACCTATTTCAACGTCTTCATATGTGATTCCTAGAACTTAAGAGTGACCTCTATATTACATTTAAGGGTTAAAGCTCTTTAATTTCACCTCAGAAACCAACAGAGACCTCAATATCAAATTTGAGGATTCCAGGCCTATCCCTTCACCCAATACCAAATTTGGAAGCATTTAATACTTTCCGAACAAATAAAGTAGACATTTTCAAAACAATCTCCATAACTCAAACTCAGATACCAACAGAGACCTTAATGTCAATTCTAACGATTTATGCTCTTTAATTGCCCCAATTACCAAATATATTATCATTTAGTACAATTACGCACTTCCAAACCCACTTCCAAATCGCAACCCCAGATACCAACCAGTGACATTCATGTCAAATATCAAATATCTCAAATCCTTCACTAAATATCAAATTGTACTAAATATAGTACTTTTCGTACAATTATAGTACATATTTCCGAAAACTCCTCCATATCACAATCCAAGGTACCAATATATCAAATTTCAGCTTTCTTCCTTCACCCCATACCTAATTCAGTACCACTTAGTACTTTTCGAACAATTGTAGTCCACATATCCTATCAAATCCACATCTATATCAAATTTCAAGATTTCAGCTCTATTCCTACGCCCAATACCAAGTTTAGCGCTATTTAGTATTTTTCGCACAATTAAAACGACTTCCATATCTCAGTTCCAGATACCAACAGAGACATCAACATCAGATTAGAGGATTCCACACCTATCCCTTCACCTAATACCCAATTTTGTACTTTTCGTACAAATATAGGACGAACCTCCAAACCACTCACAAATTTCAAACTCTCGTGCAGGCAGTAATCTAAATATCAAATTTGAGAATTTTATATATATATATATATATCCCTTCTATACAAACTATAGTACAATTCCGTACTTTTCGTACAATTATAGAATTTATTTTCAAAACCACCCCAATATCTGAATTCCAGATACCATCAGATTTCATCAAATTTGACAATTCCAGTTTTTTTCCTTCATCCAACATAAAATTTAGTACCATTTACTACTTTTCGTAGAAATTTTGGACACATGTCCAAACCACCGTCAAATCTCAAGCACAGATACCATCAGTAATCTAAATATCAAATTTCATAATTGTAAGTTTAGTACTATTTTAGAACCTTTCGCAACCTTAAAGTTAGAATTTCCAAAAACAGTAACTAAATTCAAAATTTTTGGATTCCAGCTCTATCAGTTCACCCAAATCCATTTAGAACATTTTTGTACATATATGTACAAATTCCCAGCTCTATCGATGCACCCAAATCAAAATTGTACCAAATTTAGTACCATATAGTACCTTTTCCACGCACATACGTACACATTTTGAAAACTCTCCATATCCCAATCTACACTCCGCCAGTAATATTAATTAAAATGTTCATGATTCTAGCTCCATTCGTTCCTACAAATTCAAATTGTACTAAATGTAGTACCGTTTAGTACTTTTCGTATGCATATCCCCAAAACTACCTACTTACATCGACTCTTCCTCAAATACCACGGGTACCATATTTATTACTTTTTAATACTTTTCCTACAATTCTAGTAAGAATTTCGAAAAACCTAGCCTTCGACCCAAGTGTGACCCTCACCCCAAAATTTCAAGATTCTAACTTCAGCCGTTTCGTCAGTCAGTCCATTACTTTACTCTTTTAGATGGATTTGCATTGATCTATAATTTATTTTTTTCAAAATCTTTAATTTTGTCTAGTATAACTATGTCCCGTAAAGAACTTCCACAAAGGAAGATATCACGTACCTCATTGAATTTCCCCGCAAAATATTCCAATTTCACTTTATTCAAGACATCTCTACTCACTTCACCAGCTCAGCAGTGCTCACAAAATGATGAGTTTGCCGGTGTTACACAACTATGTCATTATCGCATGGCCCATTTACTTGATATTTCCTTTATCAAGTCGAACATAGTACATCTACTACTCTTTTCCCCACTCACACGTACGTTAAGTGTCGACGAAGTGGAGAACTGTAATAGAATAAGAAAACAATCAAAACAAATTTCCCTGCACAAACTTGTAAATCAATGATTACAATAAAACGTTTGACAACTTGATAGATAACAGAGGAACAATTTTCTACTGCTTGAAGAGAAAAACTTCCAATCAAGTTAGTAGCAGCTTCAAATCATTCGGTAATGCAATGTATTTGTCAAACGTCTTTAGTTAAAAGTTAGACAAATTTACTAAGGATGGAGAAATTTTTTTCGAGTAATTTATAACAAAGTGTTAAAAAGAGGTAGGGACGTCAATCTTTTAAGTTCCTATTGAGTAACAGCAAGGACTCTAATGGAGGAGTTCGGAAAAGGACTTACAAGGATGCAATCATTGTTTTTCTCAATATTTTTTCACGGGATATAGGAGAAAAATTCTTATATTTGTGTAGCTATATCCCCGAAGAATGTAAAAATAATCTAGCATTATAATTGTGGATTTTTAAAGGAAGGACATTCGGACATCTTGGATTCTTTTTAAATTTTTTAAATTTTAAATTTCTTTTAATTTTTTTGAAGGAATTTCTAAGCAATAGTCATAGATTTTTGAAATTTTTATTCAAAGGACGAATTCATAAATCTTTTTTTAAAAATATTTTTCGAAGGACTTTCACAGCTAAAACCCTGGATTTTTAAAGATATTTTTCCTAGGGACTATCAATCGTAGATTTCGAAAGGATATATATTTTCCAGAACACTTAGAGCTATAATAGTGGATTTTAAAACTTATTTTACAAAAAGCTATAATCAAGGACTTTAAAAAATATTTGGCGAGAATAGAGATTAAATGTAAAACATTTTTTTCTGTGAATTTCAGAGCTATAATCGTAGATTTTTTAAAGTTAATTTTTCAAAGAGTTATTATCATTTGAAACTTCTAAAAATATTTTTCGTGGGGATTTCAGAGTTGCCGAAGTGCATTTTTAACGATATTTTCTAAGGATTTTCAGAGATTAAACGCATGTTTTAAGGAATATTTTTCAATGGATATTCAGAGCTGTGATTGTGGATTTTTTCGAAAGGCTTCTAAAGCTATAAATGTAGATTATCAAATATTCATTCTAAGAAATTCTATTTCGTTCCAAGATTTAATTTTTACACCCTACACCAAATGGTGGTAAGGGTATTATGTCTTTGTGCATTTGTTTGTAGCATGGAGAAGGAAGCTAAATAGAACCATAGTTTCTTTTGAGGATTTTCTTGGAATCAATTTCTGAGTTGATTTATGCAGGTCGCATTTATTACCCGATTGAGATGAAATTTTCCAAACAAGATTTGTTTGGCCCAAGGACGAACTGTATTGAAATTAATGAGAAACGGTTCTGATTTAGATATAGCTTCCATATATATCTTCAACCGATTTCGGGTTAAGCAGAGAAGCAAGTACATCTTATATATATAACTATAGCTCCCATATATGTGTTTCATCAGATTTGGGGTTTTGAGCCCCCACATGCGTAATATGCACTCCACAACAATGATATTTGATATCAGATACAGCTGAGAAATAAGTGTTTAAAATTATGTAAAGATTGCCTTAGATTTGGATATATATATATATAGATTTGGATATATATATATATATATATATATATATATATATATATATATATATATATATATATAAAATAGGAATTCGGAAAATGGAAATATGCGTCAGGTAACAGATACAGCGGACCGAAGTATTCCATTTTCACACTTCATCTAATACAGATAAAATACATCATCCTAGTCTGAATAGAATCGGATGATAATTTTGCGTTTTATGAGCTTCATGGATACTCATAATTTTGACCTTTTGTGGGGGAGGTACCAGAAGGAGTGGACCGATATATCCCATCTTCACACCATATCTTGAGTTAGTAGAAATAATGGGACGTGTATAATATGAAGAGAACTGGATGTTTATTTCGGATTCTTTGGAATGGAATCGTGTTCAAGTGTTTTAAGACCTTTTGTGGGGGACGTACTTGATGGAGTGGGCCTATATTATCCATTTTTGCACCTGACCTAGAACTGACGTAAATATCAGGATTTGCAAAGTTGGAACAAAATCGGATTATCGATTCTCTTTCTGCGCAGAAAATATTTTTTCTATATATTTTATTTTTTTGAAAATCTTGATCATTTGTGTGTGAGGTACCAGAAGGAGTGGACCGATATATTCCATCTTAACACCAGACCTTGGGTTAATATAAATATTGAGATGTGTGAAATTTGAAGACAATCGGACTCTTACATCACATATTATGAGAGTTGTAATTATTTAAAATTTCGACCCTTTGTGTGGGAGGTACCAGAAGGAGTGGACCGATATTGTCCATTTTTACACTTGACCAAGCACTTACGCAAATATTGAGATTTGCAAAGTTTGAGCAAAATCGAATTATCGTTTCTCTTTCTGTGCAAAAAATATATATTTGTTAAAATTTTGACCATTTGTGGGGGAGGTACCAGAAGGAATGGACCGATATATTCCATCTTAACATCAGACCTTGGGCTAACATAAATATTGGCATGTGTGAAATTTGAAGACAATCGGACTTGTAATTATTCAAATCGGAGTTGTAATTATTCAAAATTTTGACCATTTGTGGGGGAGGTACTTGATGGAGTGGACCGATATTGTCCATTTTCACACCTAACCTAGCACTGATGCAAATATTAGGATTAGGATTTGGAGCAAACCGGATTTTCCCTTCTCTTTCTGTGCAAAGAATAAATTTTTTGCAAATTTCGACCTTTTGTGGGGGAGGTACCAGAAGGAGTGGACCGATATTGCCCATCTTCGAACTCGATCTAATTTTGACAAAAATATTACGATGTACCAAGTTTGGACCAAATCGGATACTCCCTTCGAGATTTATCGTGCGCACCAGCCAGACAGACAGACAGACGGACGGACGGACATCGCTAGATCGACTCCAAATGTTCTGAAACGGATTTGGTCCAAAGAGACCTAGGGTCTAAAACCGTTATTTCGACTAGGCACGTTTTGACCGTATCAAATGATATATACCCTCTGTAGCCATATGGCTGAGGGTATAAAAAGTGATTTACACCGCAACAGAAAGAAAATAGACTCAAAATAACTAAAGAGTTGCTTCGCTTATCCGATAGTAGTGAACTGCCGAATTTGGTTCTCTCCGATGGGGAAACATTCGTTGTCCAGCAGTTTGTAAACAAACAAAATAATCGTGTTTACTTGCTAAAGAGGTCAGCTGAAAATGTGCCAACCGAAGGTTGGCAACCAGAACTCAAGCGCCGGCCATGGTGATGGTGTGGGCCGCCATAACAGCCGATGGTCGCTCTCCGCTCGTATTAATCGACTGTGGCATCAGAATAAATGCCGAATGTTATGACTCAGCACGAGCCACCCAGAATGGTTACATTTCCAGCGCACAATGACCACCAAAATCTCGGGATACCAATCCGTTGGACGATTGTGTCTGGAGTATTTTAGAAGCAAGGTTGGCACTAAAAAGTACCAAAGTGTCGATCACCCCAAGTAAGCGCTTTTCCGGAAATGGGCCAAAATAGCGCAGAGCAACATTCGGGCAGCGTGTGACGCTTTCATTGGCCGTTTGAAGGCCATAATTCGTGCCAAAGGTGACCAATTCGAACAAATCTAAACTTATTCTAACTTTAATGCTATTTCCGAAATATTTCTTTCATTTAATAAAATTAAAAAAAAAGTAAAAATTATCGCGTTTGACTTTGTTGCCTTTTTTTTATATTCTCCACCATACTATGGAGGGCATATTAACTTTGTCATTCCGTTTGTAACTCCTCGAAATACTCATGTCAGACCCAACAAAGTATATATATTCTTCATCAACGTAAAATTCTAAGACGATTTAGCCATGTCCGTCTGTCCGTCCTTCTGTCTGTTGTAATAATGTAAAGGCTAAAATTTTGCACACATGTTTATTTTTCCAGTAGGCAAGTTAAGTTCGTAAATGGGCCATGTAGGTCCACGTTTTTATATAGCCCCCATATAACGGTACCTCCCGATATTCGGTATATTGATGATTTTAGCGACATTATTCACCGGAATTGTTTCAAATTTGGTATTTGAAGTTCGAAATGGATACTACAGCTTAAAACAGAAAATTATCTGTGCAGTTCCCCGTCTTCGTATAGCCCCCATATAACGGTACCTCCCTATTTACGATATTTTGATGATTTTAGCTACAATATTCACCGTTTATTTCAAGTTTCGAAATTGAATATGGTAATGTTTTAACAATGCCTATGTTGGTCCACGTCGTGAAGACCCCAATTTGTAAAATTTAAACAGAATTGTTTAAGGATTTTATATTTTGAAAACTTTCGAATTCGTTAAAAATGGTTGAGGGTATTCAAAGTTCGGCCCAGCTAAACTTACTGCTTTTTAACTTGTTTTTATCTCACTCTGTATATACTTTGTTGGGTCTGATATGAGTATTTCGAGGAGTTACAAGCGGAATGGCGGAGGTTGGCACAGTTTAATGGATGGTATAATGATACCCAACAAAGGGATACATTTCTGAACTGTTAAAGCGACGATAGGTTCAACTTCTCTAATTTTTATGGTCTTCACTATCCAAATCGTATATCTTAAAAATTCCACAAAGTTTGAAGTTCTGCTTTGCTCACATTGAATACTTTTGTGTAGGAGTTAATCTGCCTTTAAAGTACTGCTTATTTAATTATATTTTTGGGACGAAACCTTTAAAATGCCCATAGTCAGGAGGCATCGTTATATGGGGTTTATACCTAAACGTGGACAGATATATTCCATTTTAAGCAACAATAATTATGGGCAAAAGTTTAATGCTCTCTATCTTTAATAGTGCGAGTTCTATTGTGATTTCAAAAGACAGACGAGCAGACAGACCTACCTACGGAAAACTCAACGTGTCAAAATTTTAATATATAATTTTAATTTTGGGGCCTGGGAGGAATATTTCGAGAAATTGCAAACGAAATGTTAATTTCAATATAGCATCCGTTTCATGGTGCAGGCTATAGAAAACCGCATAATTTTGCAGAACTGGCGAAAATTTTCACAGATTTCTGAATTTTTGGAAGCTGACTTTTATCCACAATTATTCCCTGGAAGTTCAAATATCCACACTTTTTCTCTTATAAAGCTAATTTCTTTTTTTATCCCGAGCTTTCCACTCTATTTCGCAAATAAATTTTAATATAGTTTTAGATTTTCCCAACTAACTTTGTTTTGTTTGTTCCCAATTACAAACTTTACAACCTAACTGTAATGCGAAAAACACAGAAACTTTCAAACGCAGGACTAAATGCTGCTATGTTATTCGAACTAAACTATGTAAAAAATAATTTCAACGTCGAACTTTTGCAAGTCAACACAAAGTTTCTGTCGTTGTTTTCTGGTTTTTAGTTCTTCTATCTCCTAAAATGCACACGCACGCACACACACACACACTCACTTGCTCTTCCAAAAAGGATATGCTTTATTGTGAAAGAAATTTATGATATTATTTTTGTTTGCAATGTTGCAGTTTTCTTCGCAATTTTTATCTGCATGATTAACAGTTGGTTGGTTGCATTTGCCGATTTTACAAAGAACGAAGAACATTGAAGAGAAATGCAGCAGCTTAGCTCCACAAGAGAGATGGCTTAGCAAAAGACAACAGCAACAACAATGTGAACAACAATTTATTATGGATTTATTGTCCGCTGCTGATAGGATTTCACACTGTTGTTGTGGTGGCTACTTGTTATTGTGATTTAAAATATATGTTGAAAAGGTGTCATCCCATGCATGAGTTGGAGGGGGATTTGACACGAGTTGGGTATGTTGATAAATCATATGATATGATCAACAAGTAAGAAAATTTGTTCCGGTTTAAGGTGCAACTCATATCTGGAAAATTGAAGTTTTTGAAAAACAAGATTTTTGCTCGTTTTGATTTTTTTGCCGCATTTTTCATAGATTTGTCTAAAAATTGGTATTTGTTGGTCATAGTAGCTCCGGTGGCGAAACATTGCATGTATTGGTCCACGTTTTGGTATAGCCCCGATATAACGGTTCCTCCCGATATTCGGCATTTGATGATTTTTGCTAAATTTTTTTCATGGGTTTGTCTAAAAATTGGTATTTGTTGGTCATAATGGGTTCTAGCTCCGGTGGCGAAACATGGCATGTATAAGTCCACGTTTTTGTATAGCGGTACCTCCCGATATTCGGTATTTTAATGACTTTTGTCACATTTTTTTCACGGATTTGTCTGAGAAATGTTATTTGTAGGTCATAATGGGTCCTAGTTCGTGTGGCGAAGCATTGTATGTATAGGTCCACGCTTTGGTATAGCCCGCATATAACGGTATCTTCCGATATTCGGTATTTTGATGGGTTTTGTCACATTTTTCACGGATTTGTCTAAAAATTGGAATTAGTTGGTCATAATAGGTTCTAGCTCCGTGTGCGAAACATTGTATGTATAGGTCCACAACTTTGTATAGCCCTATATAGCGGTACCTCCCAATATTCGGTATTTTGATGATTTTTGCCACATTTTCCCAGGAATATGTCTAAAAATTGGTATTTTTGGGTCGTAATTGGTTCTAATGTTTCCATTACCCTAAGGTGGAGGGTATTAAAAGTTCGGCCCGGCCGAACTTAATGTTTTTTTTTACTTGTTAAGTTTAACGAAGAGGACATTAGGAAAACTATTGCACAATGCTCTAATTCTAAATTTTGTACCATTTTGTATTTTTCCAACAATCATAATTGGCTCTATTCCTTCGTTCAATACCAAATTGAGTACTATTTAGTACTTTGCGATACAATTGTAGTGCACATTGCCAAAACAACCACCATATCTCAATTCCAGATACCAACAGAGACCTCAATACCAAATATGAGGATTTAGTACAATTTGGTACTTTTTGTACAAATACAGGGTTGCCCATATTCGACGGACCCATGTTTTTTTTTTTTTTTTGGCCCATTCCAATCGACGAGGCTTGTCCGCAGGCAACATTCTTTGCGTCAATCGAATTTTGTACGGGAACAAATGCAAATCAATGCGAATAATCCGTTGTAAAGTGGACCAAGCCATGCCCAACTGCTGAGAGCGGCGTTTTTAAGATGTTCTTGGGGATCTCTCAACGACCTTTCGTACGGCAGCGATATTCTCGGCCGATCGCCTTGGTCGACTTTTATATGGCCTCTTCGGTTTAGAAAGAGCCTTACCAGTCGAACATTTTTCGTATAAACGCTTAATGGTGTTCTTAGAAGGCGCACTTCTCAAATTTTTTATTGTTTTAAAATCACGTTGAGTTTTCACAATTGACTTCTTCTGTTGAATGTAAATTTCAACTATTTCACTTGGCGTGTATTGGTTCATGGTAAAAATCTGCTTGGACTGACGCTTCAAACGCGGTATGTCATTAAGCGATGTGACATCTCTGTCAAAAGTTATGGCGTTTCCAGATGGGTCCGTCGAATACGGGCAACCCTGTATAGGAAGCAATTCCAAACCACCGCCAACTTTCAAACACAAATACCAACGGACACATCCATACCAAATTTTAAAATGTCAGCTCTTTTCCTTCACCCAATATCAAATTTAGTACTATTTAGTACTCTTCCTACAATTATAGTACATTTCCGAAACCACCACCATACCTCAATTCCAGATAACAACAGAGCCACAATATCAAATTTGACTATTTCAGCCCTATCCTTTCATCCAATGCCAAATTAAGTACCATTTAGTACTTTTCGTACGCATTTCCATGCCACTGCCAAACCTCAAACCCAGATACCATAAATAATCTAAATATCAAAATTGAAAATTGTATCTTTATCCCTTCACCCAATGGCAAATATAGTACCATTCTTTTCTGTTCGTACAATTGTAGTACACATTTCCGAAACCACCTCCATAAGTCCAAGCTATATATGAACAGCGACTAATAATACCAATTTCAGATTTCAGGCATCACCTGTTCATCCAATACGAAATCGTATAAATTATAGTACTATTTATTACTTTTAGTGCATTTGTAACACACATTTCCAAAACCACCTCTTTATCACAAACCTACCACCAATAGGTACGCACTACCAACATTTCATTTTACCAACTTCTTCCGTACATCCAAAACGAAATTATACCAAATGTGGTACCATTTAGTACAGTTCTTAAACCTATTACACATTTTCCGCTCCTTACATCAATCTCATTTCCCAGAATTGATTCTCATACCAAATGTCAAGATTTTAATTGTATCCGTTCACAAAATAACAAAAAAGTACGAAATTTAGTGCTTTTTAGTATATTTTTAGTTCGAATTTTCAAAAACCCAGCCTTATCTCATCCAGCCTGATCCACATGTAAAATTTCAGGATTCTAGTTTCAGCTGTTTTGACTGGGCGTTGATGTATTAGCCAGTCACTCATTATATCCTCAGCCATATGGCTAGAGAGGGTATATATCATTTGATACGGCCAAAGTGTGCCCCATCGAAATGACGGTTTTAGACTCTTGGTCTCTTTGGTTCAAATCCGTTTCAGAACGTTTGGAGTCGATCTAGCGATGTCCGTCCGTCTGTCTCGCTGGCTGGTCCACACGATAACTCTCGAAGGGTATATCCGATTGGATCCAAACTTGATACATCGCAATATTATTGTGAAACTTAGATCAAGTTCGGATATGGACAATATCAGTTCACTCCTTCTGGTACCTCAACCACCAAATGTCGAAATTTTCAAAAAATACATTTTCTGAACCGATAATCCGATTTTGCTTTGCAAATCCTAATATTTGCGTCAGTTCTAGGTCAGGTGTGGAAATGGAAAATATCGGTCTACTACATCAAGCTCCTCCCCAACAAAGCGTCAAATTTTGAATAATTACAACTCTTATAAAATGTGATGTAACCCAAAGTCTAGTATTAAGATGGAATACATCGGTCTACTCTTTCTGGTACATCTCCCACAAAAGGTCGAAATTTTCAAAAAATATACTTTCTGCACAGAAAGAGCAACGGTAATACGATTTTGCTCCAACTTTGCAAATCCTAATATTTGCGTCAGTGCTAGGTCAGGTACGAAAATGGGCAATATAGGTCCACTCTATCAAGTGCTTCCCCCACAGAGGGTCAACATTTTAAATAACTATAACTCTTATAAAATGTGATGTAAAAATCCGATTGTCTTCAAATTTCACACATCACAATATTTTTATTAACTCACGATCTGGAAGGTACCACTCCTTCTCGTACCTTCCCCAAAAAAGGTCAAAATTTTAAAAATCCATTAAGCAAAAAAAAAAAAAACAAATTTGAATATCCATGAAGGTCATAAAACTTGAAATAAGCATTAGATTCTCTTTATATTTCGCACATCCCATTATTTCTTCTAACACACGATTAAAGTCCGATTTTAAAAGTCCGAAGCACATTTCCAATGGGGTGTGGTACAATTTAAATTTACTTCATGCTGAACTTATAAAAAGTTCCTCCAAACTTTGTAGCACTGGTTCTGTCAGGCCATCGAAATTCAACTTTCAGCACTGGTGTAGAATAACCCATTGGAGGCAATTTTAAAATCATAACTGTTACTAATGCTAGAATTTAAGACTTTGTTTTTCATAGTTTCTTCAAAAGATTTTATTTTCTTAACCCAACATTTCACAAGCGTCTTTTTTAGTTTTTGTTACACGCTGTTTTGTTTTTGTTTCCAGGCGAGGGAAAATTCCACATTTCTAATTCCTTGTGGCGCAAATTCAACTACAAAGAACTTCTTATCAGTTTTTTATTGTTATTCTTGTGTTTTTCTCTAAAAAAAAACAAAAAAGAATCTACAACAAAAAATATTTTCTTTCTTTTTTCCTTCCCTCAAACAATAGCGAAAAACTTCAACTTGAACAGCAACTAAGTAAACAATAACTAAAGGAAATATACATTGTGGAAAATGTTGCTGCAGTTAATAAAACAAAACAAAAAACATAAAAACAACTTAAACTCAATTTTCAAATGTACACACTTTAATTTTTTCGTCGTTGAGCAATTTCCTTTCACAAGCATCTCGCAAGGAATTCAAAATATGTTGAAGGAATATCATTGCAGTTTTCATTTTTTTTCTTACTTTCAACATTACAGACATGTTCGGGAAGTGCATCAGTGTAAGTGAGTGAGTGAGTTGGGTGCCTGCGTGCATGCATTCAAGCGACCTCTAAAAAACAACGAAAAAAATATGAACATAACGGAAATGAAATAAAAAAAGAGAAATAAATGAAATGAAGTGAAACCGAGTACAAATGGCAAATCATGCCATCTCGAGATTGCTCATGAACTCGATAAATATTTGGATACAAAGTGGTGTTTAAGGACACGCACACATACACACACAATGTTTTGAGGAAGTGGAAACATGTGGTATAGAAAAAAAAAATGAGATTTGAAATTTAAATTTTATGGCCATTGCATACTGAATATTTATCAATTGATGAACAAAAAATGGGGTTTTTGCAACTGGGTCCAAAAGAGGATATCATTCTTATGGACAATTTTTTAACAGAAGGTTTTTGGAAAGAAAAGACATTAGGTCTTCCCAAACGAAAAAGATTAAGCTAGAATATTGAAATTTTTACCAGGGCTAGTCTTTATGCGTAGTCATGTGATAAGTTTGGGTTTTGGAAACTCATACTAAAAGGTTACGAAAAGTACTAAAGTGTACTAAAAATTGAATACTTCGTATTGGACAAACGGAAAGAGCTGGAATTCAGAAATTTGAAATGAACATGGTTGATTGAGTGAAGGATAGATGTACTAAAGGATTTTTAGAAATTTGATCTTTAAGGTTACGAAATGTGCTTCTAAAATGGTACCATTTGGTATTATGTGAACGGACAGAGCTAAAAACTTGAAATTTGGTATGAGAATCAAAGTTGAAAACTAAATTTGATATATGGAGGAAAGGAAGGAATTGAATGAAATGGGTACTAAGTGTGCGACTTGTACTAAATGGTAGTAAATTTGGTACAGAAGTGGAATTTTAAAGTTGAAGTGGAATATTAAAGCTTTGATATTGGGATCCCTGTTGATAGTATGTATGTGACAAATGTGTACTACAAGTGCACGATAAGTACTAAATAGTACAATATTTGGTACAATTTGGTATTGGGTAAACAAATAGTGCTTGAAATCTGAAATTTTGTGTTTCGATCGCTCTTCATTTGTAGTCTGGAAATATGGAGGTAATTTCGGAAACGTATACTATAATTGTACGAATACGATACGATAGAGATAAAATTCTGAAATTTAATATTTAGATTATTGATGGTATCAGTATTTAAGATTTGGCAGTCGTTTTGGAAACGTGTTCCATAATTTTACGAAAAGTGATAGGGCAAGAATCCTCGAAATTGATATTAAGGTCACTGTTGGTATCTGGAATAAAGATATGAAGGTGGTTTCGGAAATATGTACTATAATTGTGCGAAAAGTACTAGTCTTGGTATTGGGTGGAGGGTCAAAGATACAATTCGGAAATTTAATATTTAGATAAGTAATGGTATGTGTGTTTGATATTTGGCGGTGGTTTGCAAATGTGTCCTATATTTATAGGAAATGTACTAAATTTGGAATTCTCAAATTACATTGAGGTCTCTGTTGGTGTCTGGAATTGAGATATGAAAGTGGTTTTTGAAATGTGTATTGTAATTGTACGAAAAGTACGGAATGGTACTTTATTTGATATTGGGTAAGGTGAGAGAGATAAAATTCCGAAATTTATATTTAGACTACTGATGGCATCTGTGTTTGAGATTTGGTGTTGATTTGGGAATATATAGGAAATATTTGTACGAAAACGACTAAATCGTACTAAATTTGGAATCCTCGCATTTTATATTGAGATCTCCGTTGGTATCTCAAATTGAGATATGGAATTATTTGCTATAGGGTGATTGGTTAGTTCTGAAATCCTCAATTTTGATATTGGGGTCTCTGTTGGTATCTGAAATTGAGATATGGAGGTGGTATTCGAAATGTGTACTATAATTGTATGAAAAGGTACTATTGGGTGAGGAATAGACATAACAGTAGTAAATGGTACTTAATTTGTTATTAGGTGAATGAATAGAGCTAAAATCCTGAAATTTGATAAAGATGTCATTGTTGGTATCTGTATTTAAAAAATGATGGTGGTTTGGGAATACGTCCTATATATGTACGAGAAGTACTAAATGGTAATAAATATAGTATTAGGTGAAGGGACAGGGCTGGAATCCTCAAATTTGACAATGATATCTCTGTTGGTATCTGCAATTGACATGTGGAGGTGGTTTTGAAAATGTGACTATAATTGTAAGTGGGATTAATATATGGAAAGTTTTCGTAATGGGTACTAAAATTATACAAAATGTACTAAATATTATTAAACTTAGAATTGGTTAAAAGGGATAGACCTCAAATCTCGAAATTTCATATGGATGTTATCGCAGGTTTATGTGGTTAAATTGTGGAGATGATTTTGCAAATACGTACTATAATTCTTCGAAAATTATTAAATGCTACTAAATTTGGAATCTAGGATGGAGATGTGTAGATTGTGTTGGATATGCGTACAAAATTTGGTATTGGGTCAAGGGATATGGATATGAAATTCTGAAGTTTGACAGTGGGGTCTCGAATGGTAATTGGTGGTGGTTTTGCAATAACTACTATAATTGTTCAAAATGGTACTAAATTATGGTAGTGAGGGAAATTTCTATGAACGTACGAAAAGTGAAAACTGTCATCAAAATTTCCGTAAGGTGTTTCGGGATAGAGCTAAAATTCTGAAAAATTGATATTGAGGTCACTGTTGGTTTCTAGGTTTAACATATGGAGATCTTGACCTAGTTTTGGACAGTTAAATTGCTTGTGGGTCCATTGTATAATGGGTTTAGTAATATCCTTCTCGATAAAATTCAAAAATAAAAATTTTGACGATTTTTTGGTGTAAAAGGAGAGATTATCCTATTTTTATACCATTAGGCATATGGCTAGAGAAATAAATAACGGTTTCAGGACATATGGAGTCGATCTAGCGATGTCCGTCCGTCTGTCTGTCTGGCTGGTGCGCACGATAACTCTCGGAGTATCCGATTTGGACAAAACTTGGTACATCGTAATATTATTATCAAACTTAGATCGAGTTCGGGAATGGGCAATATCGGTCCACTCCTTCTGGTACATCCCCCACAAAAGGTCGAAAAGGACAAAAAAAATATATATATATATTACTGCACAGAAAAGGAAAGGAATATAGGTCGTTGAGAAAATGGACAATATCTACCACTCCATCAACTACCTCCCCCACAAAGGGTCAGCATTTTGAATAATTATAACACTTATAAAATGTGACTTAAGTGTCCGATTGTCTTCAAATTACATACATCACAATCAACCCAAGGTCTGGTGTGAAAATGGAATATATCGGTCCACTCTCTCCCACAAAGGGTAAAATTTTTAATATCCATGAAGCCCATTAAACGCGACATTAACAGTCATTCAGGCTTGACACATCTTAATATTTCTGTTAAAACATGATCTCCTATAAAAATGATAGAGATCGGACCATTCCTTCCGGTACCTCTCTCACAAAGGTTCAATATTTTGAATATCCATGAAGCTCATAAAACTCAAAATTAACATCCGATTCTCTTCAGACTTAGTACATCTCAATATTTCCATTAACACAAGGTCTGTTATAAATATGGTAGATATAGGACCATTTCTTCTGGTATCTCCCTGACTTAGTGTTCAAGATTTTGAAAAACAAAACACTCAAAAAAGCGAAATAACAACAACACTCTTCAAATTTCACACACAAAAATATTTTTGCTAACCCCTTCTGGTACCTCACCCACAAAGGGTCATAATTTACAATAATTTTATCGGTCATAACTTGCGAAACAAGTCAGCGATTCTTTCTTTATCTCAACCAGAAACCTGATATGAATATAAAATATATACGAAATCAACAATACTGGTCCATTCCTTCGGAACCTACTCCATAGAGGGCAACAATTTGAATAATCACAACGGAAGTTAAAATATATTTGAATAATAGAACATTGGCTGAGGGTATACATCTTTCAGAAAAAAAACCGACATTTTAACTTGTCTATTATACTATATAATATTGTAAAATATTTTTCATCTTCAACGATTATTCCACCTCCTTACAAAATTTCTCTGAATCAATCTCAACTTCTTTTCTTCAGAAAAAATATTAACATACGAAAAAAAGCACAACATATTATTTTCCTTCTCAATGAATTTATTCACTTGTTACCACAAAATCTCGTTGAAAAAAAGAAAAAATCCTGAAACGTTATTATAATTTCAAAACAATAAGCAGTCACTTCTGCAGCAACAAAAAAAAATGCTCACTTTATGAACGGCACAACGTTTGCATAAACACGGCAAAACAAAAGGACAACAAAAAAAAAGCGGAGAACAGAAAACGGTATTCATGGCAATAACAAAGCTTGTTTACAGCTTACAAAGAAACACCAACCATCTGAGCATCCATTCGTGTACATATATTTCCATTTAGGTAGCATGGGTGTGTGTGTGTGAGTATATCTTGTATATGTATCTCAATGTATTTGTTCCTCGGTACGTGTGTGGTTTACATATCTTGACATTCATTAAAAATTATGTTTACCTTTTGCACAACCTTGACCTACAGCAAGGCAAACAAAGTCAGTCGTAAGCATTTTGTTTTTTTGCGCTCTATTAACGATGTTGTGAATATAAAGACTGTGTTAAAGGGGTGGTAGTTTTTTGGTAGTGTAACACTCAGATCAGATCTTCTGTATAACTTTTCGAAACGCAAAAACTTTTTACAGATCCTTTTTGATATAAGAACTTCTGTAGATCTTCTCTTGATGTAAGACTTCCTGTAGGTCTTCCATAGATAGAAACCCTTTGAGAGGGCTTCTATAGCTTTAACACTTGCTAGAGATATTCTTTAGATGAAAGGCCTACTAAGACCTATCTACATCTATACGCATTTTTTATAAAATAAGACCTTTTATAGAAAAAACGCCTTCATTTCATCTTTCACTTCAAAAAAAAGTCAAAGGAGTTACTCTATGTTTAGGAGACCTAAAGAAGGTCTCCTCTCTGGTCTTATAGACGACCTTAATGCCGATCAAATATAGTATTCGGTTTGGTTTTACGATAAGACATCCTTGCTACTGACGGGAGTTTGCCAAAGGGTTGTTAGTTATTTTATCGATCGTTCATTTCGGTCCTCTGACTGAGAGATTCGTTACCTTGTAATAATTTTTTGAACGGGCCCAGGATCTTCGACTCGTTGCCCACAGGAGCTACGGCTCGTTGTTTCAAAAGTGTTTTTTTTTTTTTTTTTTTTTTTTTTTTTGCTTTTTGTTCCACAGAAGCTTCGGCTAGTTATACCGTAGCGTTGCTCAAACATTGGTAGTGTATTAGAGGTAGTCCTAGACTTTAGTACTAGCCTCAGTAGTTTCCTAACCATTGTAGATTACCCGTGAGCTGCCGGACTCGAACAACGTAAGACGATATGGAGAGCATCTCTTGAGTATCTCTACAGTGAAATGCCGTACCCGATCAATTATACCACAAGTGCTCAACCCATCGAAGAAGACCTAACTTCCCAACCAAGTGTCTTCGGCAATATTGCAGATAAAATAAGTTAAAAAGTATCAGTCGGTTTTGCCGACAGATCTATACCCTCAGCCAGTCTTTAAATATGTTTTGACTTCTGTTACGATTATTCAAATTGTTGGCCCTCTAAGGAGTAGATTCCGAAGGAATGTCCATTTCATATCGGACCTAAATAAATGTGATATACATATTGCGACGTCCCGCGTTTGGTTACTTGCTTCAATTTATATGCGACTTGTGAAAGTTTTTTAGAAAATGCTAAAATATGTGTGAGGTTCCAGATACATATAGTCGACCGAAGTATTCCATTTCCATACTTTATCTAATACAGATAATAATATTGGTTTGGGCAAAATTACAAGAAAATCGAACATTTATATCCAATTTTACCCGAAATCATAAATTCCATATTCACCTTCAGTTGGATGCTAACTTCACTTTCTTGAAGCGTTTCGTTTTTCAAAATCTTGAACCCTATGTGAGGGAGACACCAGAAGAAAAGGTCCGATCTCTATGATCTTATAGCAGATCTTGTGTAGATGGAAATATTGACATATAAAATGGCTGAATGGAATCGGATGTTAATTTCGCGTTTTATGAGCTTCATTTTTATTCAAAATGTTGACCCCTTGTAAGCGAGGTACCAGAAGGAATGGACAGATATACACCATCTTCACAGCAGCTCTTGTGTGAGGAATTTAAAGGGAATCGGATGCTTATTTCGAATTTTATGAGCTTTATGGATATTAAATGGAAATGGTTCGACCCCTACCATTTTTTAAAACAGATCTTGTGCTGATAGAAATATTGAGATGTTCGAAGTCTGAATGGAAT
Source organism: Musca domestica (assembly GCF_030504385.1). Taxonomy (NCBI): domain Eukaryota; kingdom Metazoa; phylum Arthropoda; class Insecta; order Diptera; family Muscidae; genus Musca; species Musca domestica. The sequence goes on from NW_026712249.1 coordinate 40,024,313, forward strand.
CGAATGTTAATTTGGCGTTTTACGAGCTTCATGGACATTCGAAATTTTGACCCTTTGTTGGGGTGGTTCCAGAATGTTCCAGAAGGAACATTCTATCTTCACACTAGATTTTTTCTTAGTAAAATTATTGTGATGTGTGTAATTTAAAGCAAAGAGTTATAGTTATCCAAAAATTTTAACCCTTTCCGGGGGAGAACTTGATGGAGATGACCGAAATTGCCCATTTTCGCACCAGACAAAATGTACTATAAGTTGCAAATTTTGCACAAAATCAAATTATCCGATCTTGTTCTATAGGAAAATTATTTTCTGTGAAAATGTTGACCGAGCTGTCTATCTCCAACTCGATCTAAGTTTTGCAATGATGTTACGATGTACCAAGTTTGGACCAAATCGGATACTCCCTTGGAGAATTATTTTGGCCGTATCAAATGATCTCTAGCCATATGGCTGATTTTTATTATACCCTACATCACAAGTTGGTAAGGTTGTTATGCCTTTGTGCATTTTTTTTTTTTGTAACAGGCAAAAGGAAACAATATAGACCCATGGTTCCTTTTGATGACCTGCATAGAATCCCATTTATCACATTAGTCGATTTATGCATATCCGTCCGTCTGTCTGTCCATGTATTTTTCTAAACAAAGTACAGGTCGCATTTATTGCCCGATCCAAATGAAATTTTGCACAAGTAATTTTTCGACCCAAGGATGAACCCTATTGAAATTGGTGATACTCGGTTAAAACTTAGATATAGCTCCCATGTATATCTTCCTTGGATTTGCCTTTTATTGTGTAGCAAACGTGTAATATCAGCGCAAATAGTATCAAATTTTACACATATGACCAAATAAGCCCTAAAAATAACTATACCAAATTTGATCGAAATCGGCTAAGATATAGCTACAGCTTCCATAAATATTGTTCATTCGATTTGTTATTTTTGTCGTCCGCAGCCGTAATATGCACTCGGCAATAACGATATTTGGGGAAATATATCAAATACAGCTCAGAAATACATTTGCTAAATTTTACCGAGATCGGTTCAGATTTGGATATAGCTCCCATATATATCTTCGTCCGATTTGCCTTTTATTGTGCAACAAATGTGTAATATTAGCCCAAATGGGATGGAATTTGGCACTTACGAACAAATTTAGCCTTGAAACAAGTATGTCAAATTTAGTGAAAATCGGTTCAGATATAGCTGTAGCTCCAATATAGATTGTTCATCCGATTTGTTTTATTTGTACTCCACAGCCGTAAAATGCACGCTAAAATCCAGCTCAGAAATAAATTTGTGTGGGGTATCATTAAGTCGTACCCCGGCCGACTTAAAGACTTTCTTTCCTGTTTTTATTTAACAAATACGACAACAATATCTTCATTTTCATTCACCCATTTTAAATTATGGATTTTTTAAATTCATAAAATTTTATGTACCTATATGAAGTGTTTATTAAAAAAAAACACACACACACACACACAAAACCGATCCGGGTAGCTTCTTAGTCGATTGTTGCTTCCTGGTGTCATGTTCAAGTGCCCAAGATAAAGTTCATGAGAAAGGAAAAGCAAAAGATATCTTAGTGTGCTATCTTAGCTCATAAAAATATAATAAACCCCAGAGTATAGAAGAGTGTAAAATAGATACCAGCATATTTACATTCAACAATAATGGCAGCAACAACAACAAGACAGGCAACAATTCCCACACAATCATCATTCGCAGTTCGTTAAATAGAATATACAGCAAAAAGCTGTTGGCATAAGTCATCTTAGTGTAAATGGCAGGAGGCAATTTAAATGGAAAAATTATATTTAGAACAGTTTTATTTAATTATGAGGGGAAATTGAAAAGTTCATTTTCTTTGAAGTTATTGGGGAAGTTTAGTGATTTTTATACCCTACAACACTATGTGTTGGGGGTATTATAAGTTTGATTGGGCCAAAAATTATGTAACACCTCGAAATATTGGTTTCCCACATAGGAAAGTATATATGGATCTTCCTATCTCGCCGAGTTGAGTCGATCTAGCTATGTATGTCCGTCCGTCCGTCTGTCCGTCTGTCCATATTAATTTGTAATCACTCTACAGGTCGCAATTATGGCCCGATCTTCACGAAATTTAGAATGGAGGTGGGGCTAGGGTCAGAATAGAACCCTATTTCTTTTGGAGATGATCGCATAATATTTAGGGGTCGAAATGGACCAAAAACTGAAAAAATGTCGGATTTTGCAGTCGCTATACAGGTCGCAATTATAGACCAATCGACGCGGAACTTCGCATGTAGCTAGAGTTTAGGGCGGGGAAGAAGCCTATCAATTTGGGTGGTCATCGGATAATATTTAGCGGGTAAAATAGACCATATCTTTTGTGTTGAAAAAAATTCAACATTTTTCATTAAACCGCGAATATTTTAAATCCCGGCGAAATCACCAAGCCATGACAAGGTTACTTCTGACCTTTACATTGATGTTAACATCCAACAAAACGGATATATAGCAAAATATGTGCGATATATATATGTTTATCAAAGAATATATGCTTGGAAAATCTCTTATATGTCGAGAACGGCTGAACTGATTTCGACAGTTCTCATTAATTCAGAATGGCCTCTTGGCAGGAAAGAAAAAACGTCTAAAAAAATTGCATAAAAATATCTCTCTAAAGATGAAAATATGGATTTTGTAAAATTTTCTCATATTTTTTCAATTTTGTCACATTTTTGGCATATTTTCATTTTGAATTAAACATTTGGTAATATTTCTACAGCTAACAAAACTAAGTAGTTAGGATATCAGGATATAATATACAGATCGCATTTATGGCCCGATCCTTATGAAATTTTGCATGGGGATAAGATGAGGGTCAGAATAGAAGCCTACTCTTTTTGGAGATGATCGCCATATGTTTAGGGGTTGAAATGGACCAAAAAACTGCAAAATTGTCAGCAGGTCGTAATTATCGCCCGATCCTCACGCACATTTGAATGGGGGTTACCGGACATTGCAAAAGCCAAGCAGTTTTGGATGGCCATCCAAAAATATTCAATGTGTAAAGGAGTTTGCCAAATTTGTAGACAAAATACGAAAATGTCCATTCCCGTGACTTTTTGGAGAATTCACAAATACAGGAAAGACACACTTCTGAATATTTCGTTAACGCTGATTTCGTTCAGTCAAAAACCAATAATAAATATTAATCTTTTGCCACTTCTGAGAGATTATAGGTCTTTGGGAAATATTGCTTCCAGATCTAGGAAAACCATTTACGTGCAACATCTACCAATAAATTGGAAATGAGCAAATTAGTTAAAGTTGCTATTATTCCAAAATTAGAGAACGAAACCTGATGGTTTTCTTTTATTATTTGTCACAATATCTTGCGGAATACTTTCAAATATCTGGCCTATATAAACTGTATCGTTTATTATAGTGTTGTAGGGTATTCAACCGTCGGCCCCGCTCGACTGTAGCCTTTGCTTACTTCTTTTCATAAACATTTCCCCTGTTTTATTGAAAATATTTTGGAAATTTTTCTTAGTTCCTCAAATTGTTGTTGTGTGATAGTCGGAAATCAATAAAAGAGGCTGGCATTCAAGTTTGAAGGGGGAGGAGTCTGAAATTATCATATCAGAAGTGATTGAGAATTACTTTTTCTGGTCACAATTACACGAACAAAACGTCATACATCCTCCTAAAACCTTCAAGGACTTTCAAAGTTTTATATATTATTCAAGTTTTTTCCATTTTTCAGAAAGAATAATAGCAAAGAGTGTACACTTTGCACAAAAAAGACTATCCGTTCACACAATACTAAACTTAATACCACTTAGCCCCTTTCGAACAATTATAGTACGTATTTGAAAACTACCACCAGATACCAACAAGCATCTCAATATCAAATTTCTATTCTATCAACCAATACCACATTTAATAACATTTTGTTCGCTTATCCAACGTTATCTACATATCTCCGACCTAGACACCAACAGTTATCCAAAATTAGTACAATTTAGAACTTTTCGAGCAATTCAATTCCAATTCCAGATACGAACAGATATCTCAATTACAATTTTTCGGATTCCAGCCCTATCGCTTCAACCAATACCAAATTTAGTATCATTTAATACTTTTCGTTCAGATGTAGGGCGCATTTTCAAATCACCGTCAAATCTCAAACACCATCTATTATCAAGAATTTACATTTCTGAAGTTTATCTCTATTCCTTTACCAAATATAGTACCATTCAGTACTTTTCATTAAATTACACTACACATTTCCAGTACCACCTCCATCTCTTAACCACAGACACCAACAGATTCAGGATTTCTGCTCTATTCCTTCACCTAATTCCAAATTAAGGATTATTTACCTTTTTTGTACAATTAAAGTATACATTTCCACAACCACCTCCATTTCTCAATTCCAGATACTTCAAATTTAAGGATATCAACCCAATACCAAATTTAGTACCATTTAGAACTTATCATACAAATTTTGGACGCATTTTCAAACCATTGCCAATTCTCAAACACAGAAAAAACCGATAACCCAAAAAATCAAATTTCAAAATTTTAACTCTCTTCCTTAACTCATTTCCGAATTTAATACCATTTAGAACTTTTCGTACAAAAATTGGTCGTATTTCAAAACAACCACCAAATCTCAAACACTGATACCTTCACCTAATAGCAAATATAGTACCATTCAGTACTTTTTATACAATTATAGTTCCCACCTCCATATGCCCACGCTACACATGAGCAGCGACCTTAACACCAATACAAATTTTCAAAATTCCAGCTTCATCCATTTAGCCTAAACCAATCTGTTCCAAATTTAGTACAGTTTGCATCCTTAATGCATATTTCTAAAATCATTTTCAATCTTGATTCTCAAACCAAATTAAAATTGTTTAGCTCTATCTTTTTCGTAATACCAATTTTAAAAGTTTAGTACCATGTTAGAACATTTCGTAACTTTATAGTTCGAATTTCCAAAAGTCCATCAGTGATTCTCATTCCAAACTTCAGAATACAATTTCGTACCCCTTTAGCACGAGTTTCCAAAAACCTAACCTTACCAAGACTGACCAGCGTCTGGACGTTGATTCTCAGTCAGTCAGATATTTCAGTATTCTTTTAAATATATGGGTAGTACGTTTTGATATATTTCGTATATTTTTTTAACAAAACTCCAAAAATCAAATTTTATCTTATCACAAAAACGCATTCAAAACCCAGTAATGAGAGACCAAAAGTCGGGCCGGCCAAATTTATTATATCCTACTCCACTTCTCATATTTAATAGATCTATCCATAATAAATAAACGTGTTATGGGCTATTTATGAGAATTAAATCATAACAAACATCATCGTTTGTAAATGGGTAAAAATGGTAAATGGCTTCAAAGCAGCTATAATTTGAAGGCGAGGGCAACTAATATATTCGAGAAATCTCCTCTTAACTTCTACTAAATTTTAGGAGGCATTTAGGTCAAAATCCATCCTATTTAAACTGATATTACGCTTTTTAGGCACAATCAAATTTAGTAGAAGTATTTCTATGATCTATCTGATAGATCGGATCAAATATTATTGTTGTGGAGAGCATTTACGTATATGTGGGTCCTAAAGTTATATCTTAACCGATTTTCACCAAATTCGATAAAGTTTTTTTCTAGGCTGAATTCGTTCGGATGTGCCAAAATCCATTCAATTATGGCATATATTAACCATTTGGTGCAAGATATTTATGAAAGCTATATCCAAATTGAACCGATCTCGAAAAATAGTGCATATTACGACTGTGGAGGACAAAAATAAAAAATCGGATGAATAATATACATGGGAGCTATAGCTATATCTGAAATTTTAAGTACCTGTTTCTAGGCTAAATATGGTTGTATGTGACAAATTTTATCATATTTCGACCAATATTACACATTTGGTGCATTATAAAATGTAAATCGGACGAAGGTGTTTATGGGAGCAATATCTCCCATAAATATCTCCTAAATTTGCGACCTGTATTTTTTTACAAAATACATAAGCGGACGGACGAACATGCATAAATCTACTCGGAATGTAATTCTATGCAGATCATCAAAAGGTACTATGGATCTCGCTATCTCGCTTCCTTATCCCCGTTACAAGCAAATGCACAAATGCATAATACCCTGGCTACAGTGTGGTTTTGAGTATACAAACAGTAGTACTTTTAACCCCGTTGGCCAAACTGTAGCAAAATTTGAGATATTTGGACCTATCCATTTTTCTAATATAAATTTTAAAAATATTTTAGTGCGATTTTCCAAAAAAAAAAAAAACACTTTTGAAAATTATTGTTGTTTTTATAAAACAAAATTTGTTTATTAGTGGAGAACGATGGTAATGTTTACCAGGGGGTAAGACAGGGAATACCTAGGTTTCGGAAAGATCCACCAATCTCATCAGTTCCCTTGTTTTTTGCCTGGGATATTCTCCCCAGAAGTTATTTAAAATAACTCCTATGACAAAAAACTTTTTTACCCAAGTGACGAGATCGTAAGCTCAATAGAAGAGGAACCAAAGAATTATATAAAACTAAAATTCTTTTGGAAAATCTTCTAAATGTTGCAACCACTTTTATAAACATTTACATCTTTCTCCACTTGTTATGCTTTCGTTTTACCTCAACGAAAAAAAAACATAACCATGTGAGTTGTTTTTGTCTGTTACAACAAAAACACTTTCGTCGACGGTGCCTTGGCTATAATTAGAACAGTGTTGGCATGTTTGTTTGAGATACCGTAGTATTTTGTTGTTGCAAAAATTGTCTGACTTAATCCCATTATTGTTGTTTTTCTAAAAGAACATTTGTTTATTAAATGTTGTTTTATAAAAATTCCTTATTTGCAAATTAGACGCTCTTGAGTTAAGTCACTCTTTGAGTTAATGAACGATGTTGTTATTAAATATGTTGACAACCATATGCAACGCGGAGAACAAGCCGCAAATACAATAAAGTGTCAAAACCCGAACTTTCTGTGAGACAATTTATTAGATTTTCGTTAGAGGTTTCAACCCACATGCTTATAATAACATTTTTGACTTGTCAAAATATACGACAAACCGCTTAAATTTTCAAATTAGTGTGCTATGACAAATCTTGCATAATTTATCATTTCAAATAATAAATAGATAGTTGAAAATGTCTGCTGTAAATGTTTGGGAAATATTTGTTCTCAACGTGTGTCTTTTGTGTATTTACAAACCATATTATATGAAAATTTAAATACGTTGAATATATTTTTTAAACATTATTTAAATAATAAACAACTACAATATGCTCAGAGCTTAAATCATAAATATTTGTGAATTGTTAATGGCAGATGCAAACATTTCCATGATTTGTTGTGGAAAATGCAAAACACGAAAATACATTTAAAAAGGTACTCGCAGCGATGAATGAAACGTGTTCGCATCGAATCTCGTGTAAAACATTAAAAGCATACGAACAGAAGAAACGTTTCAAATTTATTGTTTATTCGAAATTGAATGCTAAACCTTTTTTGGGTACAAAATACCATTCAAATGTTGTATGATTGTACTTCGACCTGACCAATGATTTTATTCGGTTTTGCCAAACAAACGCATCAACATTTATGGCCGCAACGTGATGGGGAAAGAAAATATTCCCAGTGTGGGGAGTGGAAAAGAAAATAAATTTGATTTCTATATGGGGTCCAAACCGAATTGTGAGCATATGTGTTTTATAGTTGCCTGTTTTTTACACAAAACCATATTCAATGGGTAGAAAACCTATTAAAACTTTGGAGAATTTTTTTAAATTCCAGCTTTATGGCCACAGGGTATGTGATGTGTTTCATTAAAATAACTGTATATAACCACGAGGCTTTATTTAACTAAATCTATTTTAGAAAATGTGTAGTCAGTTAAGCAATATCCGTCCCTTTGTCTGTCTAGAAGTAGCTTGAATCGACGCACTCGTTCAAGATTCTCGCCAGTCTTTATAAGAGTTAATTTTTCTTCAAATCTCGATATTTGGGTCGCGATTTCTGATTTGACCCATCGATCGATTTCGAGAAAATCGGCCGAGATGGAACAGGACATGTTCGAAAAATCATTTAGGGAAATAATATTGATCCAATCTTTCTGGTGCCTCCCACACAAAAGGGTGGGGGTTCGTTCAAACTTTGCATATGCCCGTATCTTTTTCAATATCCAGCACCTTCCCAAAGTTGGTTGAACCGGACAATATCAGTTCACACAAAACTCATACTATCTGTCCATATAGGATACTTAAACCTCCAAACAAATGGTAATCATTTAAAAATGTATGATTCAAACATTAAGCGAATGGAGTTAAGTACGAAGATTAAACTCTGCGCATCATTTATTTTTTTTTTTGTCATGCTTAGGTCATGTTCGGAAATAAAAATTGTCGGATACATCCTTCTAAAAACTCACCCTCAAAGTAACAAAATTTGTAATTTTTGTAACTTACTTAAAATTCAAAACTTGTTTCCACGAAACCCGCGTCGCAGTGGCCGGAAAATGGCTTGTGAGCTGAGCATATCGCAATATTCCATTCGGCAAATATTGAAAAATGAGTAAAGCCATTGAAAGAGAGATAATAGACTCAAAAGAGCTAAAGAGTTGCATCGTTTGGCCGAAAGTGGTGAACTGCCGAATTTGGTTTTCTTCGATGAGAAAACATTCGGCGTCCAGCAGTTTGTAAATAAACGAAATAATCGTGTTTACTTGCCAAAAGATCAGCTTCGGTTGGCCACCAGAGCTCAGAACTCAAGAGCCTGCCATAGTGATGGTGTGGGCCGCCATAACAGCCGATGGTCGCTCTCCGCTTATATCAATCAACCGTGGCATCAGAATAAATGCGGAATATTAACGCGAAAATATTCTGGAGGGTGTATTAAAGATTTGCGCACCCAAACATTTTGGCTGCAGACCTTGGACATTCTAACAGGACTCAGCACCATAACACTCACCACGCGCCACCCAAGAATGGTTACAAAATGAGGTTCCTCGCTTCATTTCCAGCTCACAATGGCCACCAAAATCTCCGGATACCAATTCGTTGGACTATTGTGTCTGGAGTATTTTGGAAAGCAAGGTTGGCACTAAAAAATACCAAAGTGTCGACCACCTCAAGCAAGCGCTTCGCCGGGAATGGGCCAAAATACCGCAGAGCAACATTAGGGCAACGTGTGACGGTTTCATTGGCCGTTTGAAGCCCATAATTCGTGCCAAAAGTGACCAATTCGAACAAATCTAAACTTATTCTAAAATTTGATGCTTTTCCGACATTTTTGTGCTTTCATTCAATGAAATTTAAGAAAATGTACAAATTATGGCGTTTGACTTTGTCGCAGTTTTTTATCTCGCCCTGTATGTTGTTCGGTCAACTTCAAAACGAAAGATTTAGAAGACTTTTTGGTGCAAGAAGTAATTACTTTAAAATAAAACTTGCATATGTACGGGCAAAAAAGCAGCTAAGTCCGGGCCGAACTTTTAATACCCTCCGTCATTTTGTAGGAACTTTGGAGGAAAATTTCCTAAAAACAAAATCCATCGAAAAATATCGCTCAACGGAAACCCTCTTATATGGGGGCTTTACGAAGACGCGGTTCTGCATAAATAATTTTTTATCATAGGCTGTAGTACCCATTACGAACTTCAAACAGAGAAATTTAAAACAATTCCGGTGAATAAGGTCCATAAAAATCTTGAATGAAGGGAGGTATCGTTATATGGAGGATATATGATATCATGGACCGATATAGCCCATCCTCGAACTTGACCTGCCTGCAGACAAAAAAATGATCTTTGCAAAATTTTAGCTTCCTATCTTACTTCGTTTTGACTCTAGCGTGATTACAACAGACGGCCAGACAGACGGACGGACCCGACTAAATCGCCTTAGAATTTTACGCTGATCTAGAATATCAGTTACAGACAGGATGGCGAACTTAATATACCATCAATACTATGTATGGAAGTGTTATCGAACTGATGCAGCAGAAAAGTTAGTACGATGTACGAAATTTTGTCCAATAAATAAAGAGAAATTTGCGAATTTTGAATACTAAAGCGGTGTACCGAAGCTAAAATTTTAAATTGAATTTTTGATGGCAAAGTAGCGGTGATAGTATATAACATATAAAGCGAATAAAGTAGTGTCCCATTGCAATGTCAATGCGCTCAAGTATCAAAATTACTATGGTTTAGCAGTATGAAAGGAATATAATCATAGGAAACTGTACTAAGTTTTCGATTACCTCCATACCCCATTATTATAATTCTCTATCCTAATTTCTATTTCTACATATATCCCGTATAGGTCCAAGGATGTATTGGTTTTTAAACCAAATGCAATTATAGGCTAAAAATATATGTCTGTCGGCAAAACCGACATATACCCCCAAACTTGTCGACTTCCTCAACATATCAATTATAATTCAAATAAATTCCTTCTCCAATTTTCCGCAGTAATTTCACCAAGTTTTTGTAATATTTGTACACAAAAGCAAATACGAAAATAACAAATTTCACTTATCGCATTTCAATTTGTTGACTCAACAAATAAATGCCATTGAAATGTCAACAACGTTTCACTAAACGATTCAATGAAATGAAGTCAACAAACAAAACAAAATAATTTCAAATTTGTTTCCATTTTTTTCTTAATTCAGCTATTGAAGATTCAACATTCCAAGTAATTTATAAACAATCGTATATACGTCACTCGCAGTGACGTCAGTATAGTAATAATAATAGATTATTTACATTCAAGTTTTTCCAAATGCCCAAACTTACCATTTTTTTTTTGGTAGGACTAAACAAATTAATCATCATAATTTTGCGAACGTGATAAATGAGTGGAACTCCTTAGGTCAAGTGAATATTCACTGAAAATGCTGAATGACAGCGAAATTGAAATTTACATAAAAATCAAATTAATTCATCGTTGAAATTAGTGTTGAACTTATGTATAATTAATCACTGCCACCCGCCTCTCTCGTCCCCTCGAGGACGATGACAGGAAGCAACGAATAATGAATTATTTATGACTGTTGAGTGCCTATTGCTAGGATATGCGTTTAGCGAAATGATTTGGTTTTCTTACGAACAGTTGTTGCCAGTTCTGCGGAAGGAAAAACAAAAAAGGAAATCATGCCGTTTATGAATGAAAACAATACAAGGAGCTATGTGTAAGATTCGCAGGGAAATGCTGACGATTTGTGATTTTTCTTATTCGAATAAAACTTGTTTCGGGGACTCCGGTCGTTTGTATGAAAACTCCGCATATAAGTGATATGAAATTTATAAAATCACTCATACTTTTACTGGTACTGGTGTACTGAACTACGAACTAGATTGACACAACTCTAACTGTGACTTTTCCATATTTATCTTTAGCATATTTATAGCATACTTTTAAGCGCTTCCAAACACTGATCCACAATTGTAGGTCTCACTGCTATACCAAACCAAGTCATGAAAAATAAAAAATGCCGAAATAAGTGCCAATGTCGCCGTATATGGAAACTCTGTTTACCCTGTAAAGCACAATGTCGAAAAGTGTTTCTTTCCAAAGATAACGGTAAAAAAACTAAGTCACCGACTTTCATTTTCGATTTTTTTCAAAGCAAAAATGGACCACGTCAGTGTGTTTCACTTTGAATCAGTATTATTAGTGAGCACGTGTTTATTGTCGTTCAGTTTTCAGCAATATGAAAAAAATTAGTATTTTCGATAAATGGATAATAGTAATAGCAGTGCTAGTGATTTTTCCAGTAATAAAGATGAGGAATATTTGCCAGCCCCAAATATGATGAAGATTGTTGAAACCATGGTAAAATGAAGAAGGTAAACTCATTTCAAATAAGCATATCCATTTCTGCATTTTGTGTAATTTACTCTGTCAAATTTCCCTGCCTGTAAAGCGATTTGTATGTACAATAGATTTATAAATATACATTTTGACAATGAGATGTTGTAAAATGCATAACTTTGAAAAAAAAAAACAAGTAAAAAAGCTGTACGTTCGGCCGGGCCGAACTTTGAATACCCTCCACTAGTTGGTACAAATTTGGCAAATTTCAAAAAATTAAAATCCATTAAAAATTCTATTAAAATCTTAAAAATAATGAATGTAGCCGTTTATTAGGGGCTATACGAAGACGTGCACAGACAATTGGCAGTCATAGGCTGTAGTATTTATTATGAACTTCAAATACAAAATTTGAAATAGTTCCCGTAATAGTACCGCATATCGGGAGGTACCGTTATATGGGGGCTATACGACGACGTGGACCTACAATACACATTTGAGGAAATTTTTATAAACTTACTTCATTTCTAGAGTGATTTCCACAGACGGACAGCCGGACGTACCTCGCTAAATCGACATAGAATTTTATGCTGATCAAGAATATATTATGAGTTCTAAAATGTATATTTCGATTTGTTACAAACGGAATTACAAACGTAATATACAATCCATACTACTCTTGGAGGGTATAAGAGGGTGTATATACAATTGCATGACTTTACCCTCTTATTTCTACTATAGTTGAAACCTCTAATTTTCCTCTGTTTATAACTTATTTTTTTAAAAAAACGAATTTATTTTATTTTCTTAAAAATCACAATGATTGTCAATTACAATAGAAGCACCCGCAGCTGCCAGCCGCCAAACCAAGACATGACTTAAAATAAAACTCCGAAACTAGTGAGAAATTAATCGCTAAAGCTAACTATATTTAGTCATATAACGAACACTTTATTTTATTTTATTTATTTTTTTTTTTTTTTTTTGACTTGGTTCGCTTTAGCTGTGAAACCTTGACATTTTATTCAGAGTAATAATGAACCAAAGTAAATTTTGTTGTTTTTGATTATGTTTTTAGTAATATATTTAAATTATTTTTATTTTAAATTAATATCATTAGTTAATTTTGAATATATACTTTTACATTTTCTTTTGGTAGACTAAAATATTCCTTCTAGAAATTAATGGCAGTGCATTTACTTTACCTCTAAATTTCTTCGAATTATATATTTATGACTTAGTTCGGTGTAGTTGTGAGCCCTTCAATTAAGGTAATATTTGCTTTCTGTTGAAATCACACAAGCTTCCGAGCGAAATGAACAAAGTTGATGACATTTTACTCGGATGTGTTTTAGGTCTGCAGGACTTTTAATATTGAGAATGGGTTATATAAGTCTTCGTTTAGGATTATGCCCGAGTACCGGCAGATTTATGTTTTTTTGGGTGTAAATTGGGAGTTGTGTTCCTTGCGGAGAACTGTTCATACAGATATAAGTTTTGGTATAGACCACATATAACTTTACTTGTAGATATTCGGTATTTTTGATGATTTGAGTGACAGTTTTCACCAGAAATGTTTAAAATTTGGTATTTAGAGTTGGTAAAATTGCCTATACAGATCCAAATGTTCGTATAGCTTACATATAAACCTCCTTATTTTCCCGTTTTTTATATTTTTGCCATACCTTGGCAGTGTGGCAGTGAGAACTGCTTCCTATGACAGGAAATTGCCCATACAAATTCACATCTTCGTGTAGCCCCCATGTAACAGCACCTCTCAATATTTGGTATTTTGATGATTTTTACCTACATTTTTCTACAGAATTATCGTAATCGTAGTGTTTTGAGTTCGTAATAGGCACCTCATTCATACCTCATTAACACCTGATAACAGATATTTTGACATTTTAAGAGTATTTTTTTCAATGAAATTATATTCCAAATTGGCTATTATTTAGCACACTAATCTACTATTGTACTTATTATTTTTAGTGTTTGATATTTTTACCTTTAACGAAAGTTCATATGCTTTGGAAAAGTGTATATTGAGATGGTAGAGAATTTTCATAGTTAGTCATTTACTTGAATATTCAAAGGTTTCGTATCTAAACAATTGGAGCAAAAAATGACAGCAGCTACAACTCTCCAAATTAATTTTCTAAATGGTTTGCAAGATATGAGCCTCTCAAAATGTTTCGTTTGAATACGAAGGCGCAAAATTTTGGGGGCCCATCAAAAGTTGATGAGATAGGAAAAAATGGCGAGACACATGCCTTTCTTCTTTTGGTCTTATTTCACGCTGCAATGTCAGGACTTTTACCAATTTTTATACCCTTAGCCATAGGGCTAGAGAGGGTATATAATATTTGATACAACCAATGATATATACCAAATCCGTTGCAGGACATTTGAAGTCGATCTAGCGATGTCCGTCTGTCCATCTGGCTGGTGCGCACGATAACTCTCGAAGGAGGTATACGATTTGGTCAAAACTTGGTACATCGTAACATTATTATCAAACTTAGATCGAGTTAGGGGATGGGTAATATCGGTCTACTCCTTCTGGTACCTTCACAGCGATAAAAATTTTCCAAAGTAAAAATTTTCCAAAACAAAAAAAAAATTTTGGAGCACAGTGCATCAGTGCTAGGTCAGGTGATATTGATATGGACAATATCGGTCTACTCCATCAAGTACCTTCTTTACAAAGGGTCAACATTTTGAATAATTATAATTCTTATAAAATGTGATGTAAGTCTCCGATTGTCATCAAATTACACACATCACAATATTTTTATTAACCCAAGGTCTGGTGTGGAGATGGAATATATCGGTACACTCCTTCTGGTACCTCCCCACAAAGGGTCAACATTTTGAATATTCATAAAATACGAAATTAACATCCGAATCCATTCAGACTTGGCACTGACACAAAACAAGATATGTTATAAAAATGGTAGAAATCGGACCTTTTCTTCTAGTACCTCCCTAGCAAAGGGTCGAAATTTTGAACAACGAAAATGATCATAAAAACTGAAACAAGCATCCGGTTCTCATCATATTTCACACATCCCATTATTTCGATTAACACAAGATCTGCTGTGGAGATCGGATATATTGGATCACTCCTTCTGGTTCCTCCCCAGCAAAGGGTCAACATTTTGAATATCTATTAAGCTCATAAAACGCGAAATTAACATCCGATTCCATTCTCAATATTTCTATCAACAGTACATCTGTTATAAAGATGGTAGAGATCAAATCATTTCTTTTAAAACAACCGTCAACCTACCCCCCCCCCCCCCCCCCCCTTGGGTTCAAGGTTTTGAAAAACTAAACGCTCAAAAAAAGCTAAACAAGCATCCTACTCTCTTCAAGTCTCACACATACAGACATTTTTTCTACAGCAAGATCTGTTGTGAAGATGACAAATATCTGTGAACCCCTCCTGGGACCTCACTCACCAAGGCTCACTATTTTCAATATTTTTATCTGTCATAACTTGCGAAACAAGTCAAGCGCCGTGGTGATGGTGTGGAGTGGGCCATCACTCTTCGCGCGTATTAATCGACCGAATCATCGGAATAAATGCCACATATTATCGCGAAAATATTATGGAGGGTGTATTAAAGCCTTGGGCACGCAAACATTAAACCTTAAACATTCCAACAGGACTCGGCACCTTCGCAATCAGCACGCGCCCCAAGAATTGTTACAAAATGAGGTTCCTCGTTTCATTTCCAGCGCACAATGCCTACCAAAATCTCCGGGTACCAAACCGTTGGACTATTTTGTCTGGAGTATTTTGGAAAGCAAGGTTGGCACTAAAAAATACCAAAGTTTCGATCACCTCAAGCAAGCGCTTCGCCGGGAATGGACCAAAATACCACAGAGCAACATTCGGGCAGCGTGTGACGGTTTCATTGGCCGTTTAAAGGCCATAATTCGTACCAAAGGCGACCAATTCTAACAAATCTAAACATATTCTAAAATTTGATGTTATATCCGGAATTTTTTGCTTTCATTCAATAAAATTTAAGAAAATATGTAAAAATTATGGGGTTTGACTTTGTTCCATTTTTTTTATCTCACCCTGCCTCGGTCTTAAATCAGATACGAATTGGTCAATACTGTTTGCAAACCCGACTGATACAATTGTTTTAAACTTTTTTAGAGAGCGCAAGACAGGATACATTTTGTATTTTTGATGTGATGAATGTTGACTTTTTGGGGAGATATTGTAAAAAGTGGCCAGAAATCGCCCATCTACAGGAAAATAAATAAAATATTTTGGTCATGTCAATTCCTCGGACAAAATCTAATAATGAATTTTAATAAAAGTTTGTGAATTATTTTAATTTTCAATATCCTCAATATGATGGCTATAAAGGTTATATGTCCTTTATAGCCATAATATTTAGGGTATTGAAAATAAAAATCATTCACAAACTTTTACTAAAATTAATTATTAGATTTTGTCCGATTAGCGCCTCAAATATCTACCACTTTAAAGGGTTTTTTCCTAACCTTCCAATATTTTATATGCATTGAAATATTTTTGAACTTTTGAAATATCGTTCATCTAAAGAAACCCTGTTGAATCCTAAAGTAAACCTGTTGAACTTTAAAAGAAACTCTTCACGATAAATCCTATATCAATATCTTGCTCGGGTAAGAAACCTCCAAAACGTCCTTGAACAAACATCTCAAGTTCTATACCCGTAAATATCTTCCTAGAACACCATCATTAATTACCTCCATGTTAATGAGGTCCCCTAGCAGGTTTCTTCCCGTAATCAATCTAACACATATTATTTATATGCACTTCAAACTGTTTTACATGCGATGGTCATGCCTTCCGATCATAAGAACAATAGCATGCGGCCCCACAACATTGTGTTGCAACACAGCCGATGTGTCCTTCGACAATAAAAGGCAATCAATCACGACGATTGTAGTAACCAATTAATCAGTGTATCAAGATTAAATGAAAGGCTCACATGCCAAGAGGCTTCCATTGTTACATTTAGTTGCCTTTGTTGTTCTGTCGGGGGGTTCTGTTGTGCAACCAACACATTTAGACACGTCCCTTTGGAACTGCAAAAGTTACTTACACGAAAGCAGTGACCGACACCAACTCGAGTGAGCAACAACACCAGCCACAACAATGGATGGAAATCCAAAAGTCATTAGTAACGCTTGATTGGTCCATATCGTTGGGCAAAATATGTAATAACACACACATACATTGACACACACAAGTGTACTCCCATGTTATGGACGGGTGGGGGGAGTTAGAGAAGAGAAGCGGAGGGAAGGGAGAAACAAATAAAGTCCCTTTTTAATAACGATGGTTTTGTTCCTGCAAATGAATCTAATGGATTTCAGTGAAACCGGTAAAAAAAAACTTCGACTCCCCAGCACTCAGACGTTTTCCGTTTATTGCTTGTTGCTGCTGATGGTGTTGCATTCTCCATGTCTCCTCCTGACTCCAACACATCAAAAGAGAATAATGCAATATTGTTGTGATATCGGCTTTTACCGTCAGCCATCCGACCAGCCAGCCAGCCAACACTCCCAATAAAGCAAAATAAAAGCAGTTGGGTTGTGAAAACATAAAAACAAGACCCATCAAAATGGAAAACAGGGTAAGATTGCGAATGGATTATTAATGAACATGCCAGGTCTGCAGCACTTTCAATGCACTTCCTTCCAGCATCTGGTTATTTTGTAGCCAAGGAAAAGCAAAACAAGAACGACCAATTTAATTGTTTTTTCTCCCTCTCTCCCTCCCTCTCTCTCTCTCTCTCTCTCTCTCTCTCTCTCTTAATTCATTTGAGAATTGCTTTGCTGTAATAGTTTTAAGTTACTTGATTTTCCACTGAATTCAATTTATAGTTTTACAATTCATGAAATGCTTGTGGGGAAATAAGTTTTAAGAGGAGGAAAGTTGAAGTTTTCAAAAGGAGGTATTAGAGAGGTATATTGTCTGGTTTATGATTTCCTCGAATTTTTTTGAAATCGTTTATTCTTTCCTCCAAAAACTTTCGTATTAATTGTTTATTTAACTCTTGACTTTATAATCGTTTTTTCCATTCAAAGATTGAATTTTGCAATTTTTTTTCAAAAACTACAACCTTTAACATATTTCAAAACAAAAATTACAATTTTTTTATCTTTGGACTTATTTGAATTACATATTAATTTACGTCATTGTCATGTACTTAAAGAACAAGTTGAAAAGATTCAGTCGGTTTTTCCGACAGATTTATACCCTCAGCCAATGTTCGATAATTGAAATATAATTTAACTTTGGTTATGATTATTCGAACTTTTGACCCTATATGGAACAGGTTGCGAAAGAATGGACCAATATTGTGCATTTCGCATCGGAACGAAATAAATATGATATAAATATTGCGACGTACAAAGTTTTGACTATTTCGACCACTTTCTCCACTTGATATGAGATATGTGATAATTATTAAAAAACGGACATTGAGTCGATATAGTCAACCGAAATATTCCATTTCTATACTTCATCGAATACAGATAAAAATATTGGTATGGGTAAATTTTTAAAGAATATTTTTTCCAAGGACCAACAGACCAAAGAAGCGTGGATTTTTAAACACATTTTTTTAAGGACCTGCCGACCAAAGAAGCGTGGATTTTTAAACAATATTTTTTCAAGGACCTGCCGGACAAAGAAGCGTGGATTTTTAAACACATTTTTTTAAGGACCTGCCGGCCAAAGAAGCGTGGATTTTTAAACAATATTTTTTCAAGGACCTGCCGGACAAAGAAGCGTGGATTTTTAAACTATATTTTTTCAAGGACCTACCGGCCAAAGAAGCGTGGATTTATAAACAATACTTTTTCAAGGACCTCCCGGCCAAAGAAGCGTGGATTTTTAAACAATATTTTTTCCAAGGACCAACAGACCAAAGAAGCGTGGATTTTTAAACACATTTTTTTAAGGACCTGCCGGCCAAAGAAGCGTGGATTTTTAAACAATATTTTTTCAAGGACCTGCCGGACAAAGAAGCGTGGATTTTTAAACTATATTTTTTCAAGGACCAAAGAAGCGTGGATTTTTAAAGAATATTTTTTCCAAGGACCAACAGACCAAAGAAGCGTGGATTTTTAAAGAATATTTTTTCCAAGGACCAACAGACCAAAGAAGCGTGGATTTTTAAAGAATATTTTTTTTAAGGACCAACAGACCAAAGAAACTTGGATTTTTAATAAAAAAATTTTCAAGGACCAACAGGCCAAAGAAGCTTGGATTTTTAAAGAATATTTTTTCAAGGACCAACAGACCAAAGAAACTTGGATTTTTAATAAAAAAATTTTCAAGGACCAACAGGCCAAAGAAACGTGGATTTTTAAACAATACATTTTCAAGGACCCGCCGACCAAAGAAGCGTGGATTTTTAAACACATTTTTTTAAGGACCTGCCGACCAAAGAAGCGTGGATTTTTAAACAATATTTTTTCAAGGACCCGCCGACCAAAGAAGCGTGTATTTTTAAAGAATATTTTTTCAAGGTCCCGCCGACCAAAGAAGCGTGTATTTTTAAAGAATATTTTTTCAAGGACCCGCCGACCAAAGAATCGTGAATTTTTAAAGAATGTTTTTTCAAGGACCCGCCGACCAAAGAAGCGTGTATTTTTAAAGAATATTTTTTCAAGGACCCGCCGACCAAAGAATCGTGTATTTTTAAAGAATATTTTTTCAAGGACCCGCCGACCAAAGAATCGTGAATTTTTAAAGAATATTTTTTCAAGGACCCGCCGACCAAAGAATCGTGAATTTTTAAAGAATATTTTTTCAAGGACCCGCCGACCAAAGAATCGTGAATTTTTAAGGATGTTTTTTCTAGGATCAACAGGGCATTAGGCATGGATTTTTAAGGATGTTTTTCAAGGACCAACAGAGCATTAGGCATGGATTTTTAAGGATATTTTCAAAAGAACAACCGAGCATTAGTCGTGGATTCGAGGCATATTTTTCAAGGATTAACAGAGAATTAGGCATGGAGTTGTAAGAATGGTTTTTAAGGACCTACAGAGCATTAGGCATGACGTGAATCTTTTCCGAAGATCAAAGTATTTTTATTATAGCTTCAGCCATATAATCACATATTGCCTCATCGCAACAACGGTTTAAACCCCGGTCTCTTTGGACCACATCCGTTTCAGGACATTTGGAGTCTATCCAGCGATGTCCGTCCGTCAGTCTGTGTGTCTGGCTGGTGCGCACGATAATTCTCGAAAGGAGTATACGATTTGGTACAAACTTAAAACATCGTAATATCATTATCGAACTTTGATCGATTAACATTTTCAAAAAAATATTTTAATGCACAGAAAGAGAAAGAATAATCCAATTTTTCACCAACTTTGCAAATCCTAATATTTGCATCGGTGCTAGATGAGGTGCGAAAATGGACAATATCGGCCCACTCCATCAAGTATCTCCCCCAAAAAATAATTTGAATATAAATCTAAAGAAATCACACGCAAATCACACTTGAATTCCATCTCGAATAACTTTTTTTCTCACCCGAAAGTCGGTCGGTCGAAGTCGGTTGCAGTTTTTTCATCTCACCCTGTAGAGTCTATCTCTACCGTGATTTTTAAATACGGAGGAATAGGCAGAAGGACATGGCTAAATTGACGTTGTATTTACGCTGATCATAATTATGCATACACTGTATGGGGCTTCCAAAATTTTTCTAGTTGCTGCATATGGAATAACAACCTCAATATACCTATTATGGAATTAGACAAACATTCATTATCCACCCCTAAATTTTCGAAACATCTTAATATCCCAAAACTTATATTCATTGAAAAAAAGAAATAAATGCCAGGACTTCATACATTTCAATTACTCTCATTTCAATCTTCTTAGTTTCTCTTTCACTTTTTATCGTTTTGATATTTTTTTACATATATGACAATCTTCAGGTCCTTAGCATTTTTAATAAACTTAAATCTATTGAATATTTCAATGTGCATACTAAACGATATGCATGGCAGTAGATACCTTTGATAGTAAGGATTTTATAAAACTCTTATTTACTGTACAAGAAACACATTTCACACAAATCCAGTTTATATGTATTTCCCATCTATCTCTCTCCCAACCCCGCACCCTAACATAAGGACATCCTTCAGTAATCTTTTAGAACTGCTTACTGTTGTAACTGAAAGCAAATACCTGCAAATTTCACAAAAATTTTATTGGTCTTTTATACACACGCACACACACACATATTTTGTTATACACTAAAAACAACAACAAAAAAATGCAATTTACTTTAATTTAACTAACATTAAGTTTCTCTCCTCTCTCATTCCTCTTCTAGGTAAGTTTGTCTGGTTATCACCCGTACCAGGGTACACGAATATTTACTCTGCTTATTGGACACTTTGATGTGATGAGTCTGAAGTGAGTTGCTCCGAAAAAAAACAGAAACGTAAAATCTCATTACCATTGTCTTGATAGAGCAGAACATTGCACGCAAAACTCTTGTTCCAAGTGAGTATAAAGTTGTGTAAACAATTTTGGAAATCTAATAATAGTAAAAATAATGCAAATAAGCTGATATAAATTCTAAATATATATGCTTACATATATTTTGGATGTTGGTATGGATTTTTTTGAAAGGGGAAGGGAAAAATTTATGGAGGTATATTAGATGTAAAGAGGGGAAAATTTACTTAAGATAATGTAGAAGACTCCCATCCACAAATTCTTAAATATTAAGGATGATTTTTAAAGAATATTTTTCCTAGGATCAACCGAGCATAAATCGTGGATTTTGCAAGAAGATTTTTTTCAAGGACCAACAGGGCAATGAGCTTGGATTTTTAAAGAATATTTTTTCAAGGACCAATAGACCAATGCAACGTGGATTTTTAAAGAATATTTTTTCCAAGGACCAACAGATCAAAGAACGTGGATTTTTAAAGAATATTATTTCCAAAGACCAACAGACCAAAGAAACGTGAATTTTTAAAGAATATTTTTTCCAAAGACCAACAGACCAAAGAAACGTGGATTTTTAACGAATATTTTTTTCAAGGATCAATAGAAGCGTGCATTTTTAAAGAATATTTTTTCAAGGACCAACAGAAAAGTGGATTTTTAAAGAATATTTTTTTAAGGACCAACAGAAACGTGGATTTTTAAAGAATTTTTTCTCCAAGGACCAACAGACCAAAGAAATGGGGTTTTTTTTTTTAAATATTTTTTCAAGGTCCAACAGAGCAGTAGGCGTGGATTTTTAAATAATATATTTTTTAAGATACAACAGAGCATTAGGCGTAGGTTTTTAAAGGTTATTTTTTCAAGGACCAACAGACCAAAGAAACGAGGATTTTTAAAAAATATTTTTTTCAAGGACCAACAGACCAAAGAAACGTGGATTTTTAAAAAAATATTTTTTCCAAGGACCTGCCGACCAAAGAAACATGGATTTTTAACGAATATTTTTTCAAGGACCAACAGACCAAAGAAACGTGGATTTTTAAAAAAATATTTTTTCCAAGGACCTGCCGACCAAAGAAACATGGATTTTTAACGAATATTTTTTCAAGGACCAACAGACCAAAGAAACGTGGATTTTTAAAGAATACTTTTTCCAATGACCAACAGACCAAAGAAACGTGGATTTTTAAAAAAATATTTTTTCCAAGGACCTGCCGACCAAAGAAACATGGATTTTTAACGAATATTTTTTCAAGGACCTACAGACCAAAGAAACGTGGATTTTTAAAGAATACTTTTTCCAATGACCAACAGACCAAAGAAACGTGAATTTTTACAGAATATTTTTTCCAAGGATCAACAGACAAAAAAAACGTGAATTTTTACAAAATATTTTTTCCAAGGATCAACAGACCAAAAAAAACGTGTATTTTTAAGGAATATTTTTTCAAGAAATGTGGATTTTTAAAGAATATTTTTCCAAGGACCAACAGACCAAAGAAACGTGGATTTTTAAGAAATATTTTTTCAAGGATCAACAGACCAAAGAAACGTGGATTTTTAAAGAATATTTTTTCCAAGGACCAACAGACCAAAGAAACGTGGATTTTTAAAGAATATTTTTTCCAAGGACCAACAGACCAAAGAAACGTGGATTTTTAAAGAATATTTTTACAAGGACCAACAGACCAAAGAAACGTGGATTTTTAAAGAATATTTTTTCCAAGGACCAACAGATCAAAGAAACGTGGATTTTTAAAGGATATTTGTTCCAAGGACCAACAGATCAAAGTAACGTGGATTTTTAAAGAATGTTTTTTCCAAAGACCAACAGATCAAAGAAACTTGTATTTTTAAAGAATATTTTTTCCAAGGACCAACAGACCAAAGAAACGTGGATTTTTAAAGAATATTTCTTCAAGGACCAACAGACCAAAGAAACGTGGATTTTTAAAGAATATTTCTTCAAGGACCAACAGACCAAAGAAACGTGGATTTTTATAGAATATTTTTCAAGGACCAACAGACCAAAGAAACGTGGATTTTTAAAGAATATTTTTTCAAGGACCAACCAAACAAAGAAACGTTAATTTTTTTAAGGACCAACCAAACAAAGAAACGTGAATTTTTAAAGAATATTTTTTAAAGGACAAACCAAACAAAGAAACGTGGATTTTTAAAAAATATGTTTCCAAGGACCAACAGACAAATAGGCATGGATTTTTAGAGAATATTTTTTCATAGACCAACGGGGCATTAGGCATAGATTTTTAAGGATGTTTTCCAAGGATCAACAAAACATTAGGCATGGATTTTTAACGATGTTTTTGAAGGACCAAAAGAGCATTGTGCACGGATTTTTAAGGATGTTATTCAAGGACCGACAGAGCATTAGGCATGGATTTTTAAGGACCAACATAGCATTAGGCTTGGAATTTTTAAGGATATTTTTTAAAGACCAACATAGCATTAGGTGTTTATTTTGAAGAATATTTTTTAAAGACCATCATAGCATTAGGCCTGGATTTGTTAAGTATATTTTTAAAAGAACTACATTGTGAGTGGATTTCTAGCAATATTTTTAAGGACCAACAGAGCATTAGGAGTGGATTTCTAGGTATATCTTTCAAGGACCAACAGGGCATTAGGCGTGGATTTTTAAGGATGTTTTTCAAGGACCAACAAAGCATTAGGCATGGATTTTTAAGGATGTTTTTTCAAGGACCAACAGAGAATTATGCGTGAATTTTTAAGGACCTAGGCATGACGTAAATTTTTATGGATATTTTCCAAGGACTAAAGAGTTTCTATTGTACCCTCAGCCATATGACTACGTGCCTCATTGAAATAACGGCTTTAGGCCCTAGATCTCTTTGGACCACATCCGTTTCAGGACATTTGGGACGATTTAGCGATATCCGTCCGTGTGTCTGTCTGGCTGGCTGGAGCGCATGATACCTCCCATTTGGTCTAAACTTGGTACATCGTATTATTATCAAACTTAGATTGGGTTAGGAAATGGGCAATATCGATCGAATCCTTCTGGTACATCCCCCACAAAATGCCAAAGTTTTCGAAAAAAAAAATCACTGCACAGAAAGAGAAGGAATAATCCGATTTTGCTCCAAATTTGCATATCCTAATATTTGCAGCAGTGCTAGGTGAGGTGTGATAATGGACAATATAGGTCCACTCCATCAAATACCTCCCCCACAAGGGGCCAACATTTTGAATAAATAAAACTCTTATAAAATGTGTTATAAGGGTCCGATTGTCTTCAAATTACACACATCACAATGTTTATATTAATCCAAGCTCGGCGCACTCCTTCTGGTACCTCTCCCACAATGAGTCAAAATTTTGAATATCCATGAAGCTCATAAAATGTGAAATTGACATCCGATTCCATTCAGACTTGGCACATCTCAATATTTCTATCAACACAAGATCTGTTAAAAAGATGGCAAAGGTCGGACCATTCATTCTGGTACCTCCCCCACAAAGGGTCAAAGTTGTGAAAAACCAAACCGATTACGAAATCCAGAATAAGCATCCGGTTCTCTTCATATGTCAAACATCCCATTATTACTACTAACACAAAATATTTTGGGAAGATGGGATATATCGGTCAACTCCTTCTGGTACCTACTCCACAAGGGATCAACATTTTGAGAAACCATGAAATTCATGAAACGTGAAATTGACATCTGATTCCATTTAGACTTGGTACATCGCAATATTTCCATGAACTCATGATCTGTTATAAAGATGATAGAGATCGGACTATTTCTTCTGGTGCCTCTCCCACATAGGGTCAAAGATTTTAAAAAACAAAACGCTCAAAGAAGGCAAGGTAATCATCCAACTCTCTTCAAATTTTACACACCCCTTTTGGTACCTCATCCACATAGCGTCACTACTTTCAATGCTTTTATCTGTCAGCGATTCCCTACAACTTGCTATATCTAAATATTTCTCTCAACCAGAAATATTTCTCGCAATCTGGCTTTGTTTTTTCCTTCAGAATAAAAAATTATTGTCAATTATTTCTCATTTCATATTACATAAGTTTAAACAAAAAGGATTCAAATTTGTCTAACAAACATTTTTGAGCCCTAATAAAAATCTGACATTAATTAGCTACCAATTATTCAATCCATTTGCCTAATTAGAATCCTTGATATTGCAATTAATGTCCTGTTCGCCGGTGTTAAACATCATACCTTTCAATTAATATCCATCCTTTCATCTATTCATTCATTGTTCCAAACTAATCACAGATGTCAGCACTTACAAGACTTGTAAGCCGAACTATTCAATTACCCTCAGCCAACATACGTACACACAGACATACAACCGCACATTGATGTTGCAAATGTTGTCAGAAATATTGTTACGCTCTGCGAACTTCATTAATTAACAATTCAATTATCTAATTTACACCTTTCATAATAATGTCAGATCTAACTGGCGGTCTGATGATATTTTACCATCATCACTACCACCTCACCACAAAATGGTTGCGTCTGCTGTTGTTTGGTATTCTTGGAAGATGGTTGCACACATTATTGGAATTATTCTTGTGAACCCAAATGGACTTGTTCTTGTTCAAATAAACCACACACCCACAAACGCACAAACTCAGCCACACACACACCAATCGCTAATAATTCAATTCATTTGCTCCATTTTCCATCGAGCAAATGAATTGAATTATTAGATCCAAACATCGACAGCAGCAGCAGTAGCATCATCATCCATCGCCTTCGTCGTCGTCGTCATTTTAATCAACAGTGTGTCAGACTCAAAATTTCATCAGTCTCGGTGAGTTGGATAATTGAAAGACATTTGCTTTTGCCGGGCCATTATTTATGCCAATGCGATTCTGCAGACAATGAATGTGTCTGCATTGTTGTTGTTGTTTTTCAATAGCATGAGGAAAAAAACAAGTGAGAATGAATAAACTTGTTTTTTTGTAAACTTAAACGTTCTATTCGGAATGCATAATACATAACCAGTAACAGCGGAAGGGAAGGATAACCAAATGTGTTTGAACAAGTAAAAAAAAATTAAGTTCGGCCGGGCCGAACTTTTAATACCCTCCACTTTAGGGTAAAGGAAACATTTTTATATAAAAGTATATAAATTCAAGCGTGTTTCACTTTAAACTTCTTATACCAGTAAAACCCATATAAACGAATCAAAAACCCATCAAGTGTGTAGGGCCGTTATATGAGGTCAAACCAAAACGGCAACCTCAAGAGACAATTTTATACTTTAAGGATTTTCATTTATAAAATCTTCTAAAATACCGACTTTGAAACAATTATATGGGCAAATGTGACTGGAATTATCAAAATACCGAATATCGGTGGGTATCGTTATATATGCGCTGTAGGAAAATGTAGACTTAAATATTCATTGTACAGGGTTACCCATATTTGACGGACCCATCTGGCAACACCATAACTTTTGACAGAGATGTCACATCGCTTAATGACATACCTCGTTTGAAGCGTCAGTCCAAGCAGATTTTTACCATGAACCAATACACGCGAGCGCTCTGAAATTTACATTCAACAGAAGGAGTCAATTGTGAAAACTCAACGTGCTTTTAAAACATTAAAAAATGTGAGAAGTACGCCTTCTAAGAAGGCTCTTTCTAATCCGAAGAGGCCATATAAAAGTCGACCAAGGCGATCGGCCGAGAATATCGCTGCCGTACGAGCCAGTGTTGAGAAGTCCACAAGAACATCCCAATCATCATCAGCCATCAGGAGTTAGGCATGGCTCGGTCCACTTTACAACGGATTATTCGAATTGATTTGCATTTGTTCCCGTACAAAATTCAATTGACGCAAAGAATGTTGCCTGCGGACAAGTCTCGTCGATTGGAATGGGTCATGGGTCCGTCGAATATGGGCAACCCTGTACATACAAATATTTTGCCACCGGAGCTAGAATCCATCATGGTCAACAAATTTCAATTATTAGATAAATCCGTATATGGGGGCTATACCAAAACGTGGACCTACACCTACAATGTTTCGCAACACTAGCTACAACCCATTACGAACTGCAAATGCCAATTTCTGGACAAATCCGTTAAAAAATTTGCAAAAATCATTAAAACACCGGAGCTAGAACCCATTATGACCTGCAAATACCCATTTTAGACAAATCCGTGAAAAAATGTGACAAAAATCAGCAAAATACCGAATATCGAAAGGTTCCGTTATATGGGGACTCAACTGAAACGTAGACCGATATATCTCATTTTCAATACCAACCATCCTAGGCACAATACAAATTGTTCTGCTAAATTTTGACGCTCTACTTCAAATAATGTGGGCTGTATCGTGATTTCAAGAGACGGACAGATTAAGAATATATACTTTTTAGGGTCTATGATGAATAATAAGTGATGAAACAAACGGCATGACAATGTTGAAATACCCTCCTTTCCAA
This sequence comes from Musca domestica, assembly GCF_030504385.1. Classification (NCBI taxonomy): domain Eukaryota; kingdom Metazoa; phylum Arthropoda; class Insecta; order Diptera; family Muscidae; genus Musca; species Musca domestica. The sequence goes on from NW_026712249.1 coordinate 40,052,147, forward strand.
GGTGGCTGATATAAAAAGAAAATACTCGACTACGACTTTTAGTATTTTTTTTTATACCCTCATTCTCATGGGTGATGTATATTCTTCTGTGCAGACAAAATAGTGTCGACGATGCATAAGTTTTTAGATTCAGAAAATAATTTACCTCATAAATAATGTGAGGGCATTCCGTTTTTGAATCAGCAAAGAAAGCGGACGAAATCGGTTTACCCCTTCTGAAGTATTATTAAATAATTAAAAAAAAAATATAACAGTGTTGGCTTGTTTGTTCGGGATACCGTAGTATTTTGCAACAACAAAACACTGCGGTATCCCGAACAAACATTTTGACCATTTTGCAACAACAAAATACTACGGTTTCCCTAACAAACAAGCCAACACTGTTCTATTAATAGACAAGGCACGGTCGACTACGGGATTTTTGTTGTAACAGACAAAACCAACTTACAAGGTTATGCTACTTCGTTCAGGTTGAACAAAAGCATAACAAGTGAAAAAAGATGTAAATGTTTATAAGTGCTGTTGTAAGATTTAGAAGACTTTCCAAAAGAATTTTAGTTTTATTTAATTCATTGGTTCCCCTTCTATTGAGCTTACGATCTCGTCACTTGGGTAAAAAATGTTTTTTGTCATAGAGGGGGAGAATATCCCAGACCTAGGTATTCTCCGCCTTACCCCCCGGTAAACATTACCATCGTTCTCCACTAATAAACAAACGTTGTTTTTATAGAAACAAAAATAAAGGGATAAAGCCTGACCATTTTGCTAAAACAAAATATTTATATAGAATACCTAGGATGCTTACAACTTCGCAAGTGTTCCAGTCAAAGCACAACTTCGAAGATGGATAATATCAGCAGACACATCTGGTATATCCTCTAAAGGATCATAAATTTGAACATGGCCTTTAAACGGCCAACGAGATCGTCACACGCTGCCCAAATGTTGCTGCGCGGTATTTTGGCCCATTCCCGGCGAAGCGCTTACTTGAGGTGATCGACACTTAGGTATTTTTTAGTGCCACCTTGCTTTCCAAAATACTCCAGATACAATAGTCCGACGGATTGGTTTCCGGAGATTTTGCTGGCCATTGTGCGCTGGAAATGAAGCGAGAAACCTCAATTTGTAACCATTCTTGGGTGCTGAGTGCAACGGTGCTGATTCCTTTTGGAATGTTCAAGGTATGCGGCCAAAATGTTTGCGTGCCCAAGACTTTAATATACCCTCCAGAATATTTTCGCTATAATATTCGGCATTTATTCTGATGCCACGGTCGATTAATACGAGCGGAGAGCGACCATCAGCTGTTATGGTGGCACACACCATCACCATGGCCGGCGCTTGAATTCTGGTGGCCAACCAAAGGTGCACATTTTCACCTGACCTCTTTGGCAAGTAACCACGATCATTTTGTTTGTTTACAAACTGCTGGACAACGAATGTTTTCTCATCGGAGAAACCCAAATTCGACAGTTCACCACATTCGGCCAAGCGAAGAAACTCTTTAGCTTTTTTGAATTTTTTTTCTTTCTGCTGCGGTGTAAGTTCTTGCCTCGTTTGAAATTTCAATGGCTTTACCCCGAGCTCATTTTTCAATATTTGCCGAATGGAATATTGCGATATGTTCAGCTCACGAGCCATTTTCGGTCACTGAGACGCGTGTTTCGATCAAATAGCTTCTTTAATTTTCAAACCATTTCTGCTGATTTTGCTGGTTTTTTTTTTTCGTCCACTTCCTTGAAGTCTGGCTAAGCTATCAGTATCACGGCAATGAGCGATGGTACGAGACACAAAATATTTATTTACATTTAAATGCTGGACTGGTCAAACGATAGCCACTTGTGGTTTTCCAACCAAATATAAAAAAATCACACTGTCACTCTTGAACTCCATCATGAATAACTTTTTTTCTGGAAAATTCTTACCAAAATGCTTTTGTACGCTTGTAAACAATATAATGAGCTGTCACTGGAATAATTTTAACATCTTTCGGATGAGTGGCTTTGAAATGACAGCAATCTGAAGTTGGTGGCAGTTTTTTCATCTCACCCTGTAGTCTTTTAATTTCAATCATTTAATAGTTTTGTTTTTTTCAAGGACATATAGTCCAAATATCGAAGATTTTGCAGGAACATACTTTTTAAGGACTTTTAAGGACTTCCTAGTGAAAAATCGCAAGACTGAAGATATTCAAGGACATAATTTCAATAAATCATAGAACTTGGACATAACATGTAAAAAATTCCATAATTTCTCAAAAAGAAATTATTTTTCAGAATCCGTTATTTACAAATCCATTTTGTAAGATTTCGATTTTGAAATTATGACATAGAGAATTGCCATGAAATTACCCATAGCTTTTTGAGTAGGGTCATTTGCCCAATATTTACGCACTCCGTCGTGCTGTTGTTACAGCTAAATATAATAAAATGATCATCCAAAATTCTAGACTTCTACGCTGTCCTTAACTCTCTTCTCCTGCTAAATTCCGTGTCGAATTGTTTCAAATTGTGTGATCAGAAACATTTTTCTGTTTTAGCTTCATTTGAACCCATGGGCTTCTATTCTGTCCCTCTCCTCCACCTCCATTCTCAATTTCGTGAGGTTCGGGCCATAATTGCGACCTGTAGAGTGATTACAAAATAACATGGACAGACGGACGGACGGACATACAATTCTAGATCGACTCAGCTCGGCGAGATAGGAAGATTCATATATACTTTCCTATGTGGGAAACCATTATTTCGAGGTGTTACATCATTTTTGGCCCAATCAAACTTATAATACCCTCAGCACATAGTGTTGTAGGTTATAAATAGGAATAGCTGGAAAAATTCCCGATTTTCGTTAAAGTTTGTAGCTGTTGATGAACCTACTCACGTTTTTTTTTTCATTTCCCACATATATGGACGAATCTTAGATTCGGAAACCTTCCCCCAACTTCTGTTATGAGCAATACAGCGTGTCATATCGTCATCACCATCATTGTCATCAATATTCCCCCAGTTTCTATTTTCAACACCAGATCTCTTGGAACTACACACATGCACCCACACACGCACGCACTCACACATACATGTTCAATAACTGTGCTGTTTTTCCTTCTGCATACTAAGCATGTTACTTAACCTTACTTGCTACGCATTTTTAATTGAATTTTCCCAGCCAGAATCAATGTCGATATGTCCGGATGATAAAGTGTGTGTTTGTATTGTTGGCCATCAGTAATATCAGTGACAATGTGTGAGTGTGTTGGGATATGTGCATTTGGGTATCAGTTTTCTGTACATCTATGCTTGAATACTTAGCAACATGTAAGCTCCTTTTAATCCCAGAGCTTGTTCTGAAAAATAGATGAGTTTTTGTTGCGGAGTTTTTTTCTCCTCAGCTCTCTATTTCTCTTGCCTTGTTATCAGTTCTTTTTGTTTTTCGTTTTGGCCAGTGTTGTGTTTTTGTCTTTCTGCCAGTCTTTCAGTGATTATGTGAACACTGTCCTTGCTATCTGCATCTATTCGGATTTGTTATTTTTGCTCAGTTGTCCTAAATTGTCATTTATACTCCAGGTGAATTTAAATTTATGCAAAGGACTTGAACCAAGAACTCAATGAAGACAATAAACGAAGGGGTGAAGGGACTGAAGATTGTCTGAAATTTGAGAATAGATTGTTTTGTATTTTTTAATAGCCGAATAAATTGTTAGGGAAGAAGTTAAAACATTTTAATGGAAGCAGAGCATTTTTGTAGAGGAATGTTGAACCATAAATTGGTATTTGGGGCTACTCAGTGGTAGAATCTTTGAATAAATAGAATTCGATTTGGTACTAATTCTCAGAGTGTGTGTGCGAAGAACATAAGATCAAGAGAAAACTGTTCCAGAATTAACTGCTAGACAAGTCTAAATCAAATTAAACGTCAAATTTTCAAACGCCTGTAAATTCAGGGTGAGATGAACAACTGCGACCAACGTCAGACTGCTGTCAATTCTAAGCCACTGGTCCGACAGCAGTTAAAATTATTCCAGTGATAGTTCATTATATTGTTTACAAGGGTACAAAAGCATTTTGGTGAGAATTTTTCAGAAAAATGTTATTCGTGATGGAATTCAAGCGTAATAGTGTGATTTCTTTATATTTGGCTGGAAAGCCACAAGCGGCTATCGTTAGAGCACTCCGGCATTTAATGTGAATAAATCTTTTGTGTCTCGTACCATCGCCATCGTTACCGTGATATTGGTAGCGTAGCCCGACGTCAAGGAAGTGAACGAAAGAAAACAGCAACATCAGCAGAAATGGCCCAAAAAGTAAAGACGCGACTTGATCAAAACCCGCGTCGCAGTGGCCGAAAAATTGCTCGTGAGCTGAACACATCGCAATATTCCATTCGGCAAATATTGAAAAATGAGATCGGGGTAAAGCCATTGAAATTTCAAAAAAGTGCAAGAACTTGCACCGCTAAAGAGTTGCTTCGCTTGGCCAAAAGTGGTGAATTGCCGAATTTGGTTTTCTCCGATGAGAAGACATGCATTGTCCAGCAGTTTGTAAACAAACAAAATAATGGCGTTTACTTGACAAAGAGGGCATCTTCGGTTGGCCACCAGATCTCAATCGCCGGCCATGGTGATGGTGTGGGCCGTCAGAATAAATGGCATCAGAATAAATGCCGTATATTATCGCGAAAATATTTTGGAAGGTGTATTACAGCCTTGGGCACGCAAACATTTTGGCCGCAGACCTTGGACATTCCAACAGGACTCAGCAGCATCGCTCTCAGCACGCGCCACCCAAGAATGGTTACAAAATGAGGTTCCTCGCTTCATTTCCAGCGCACAATGGCCACCAAAATCTCCGGATACCAATCCGTTGGACTATTATGTCTGGAATATTTTGGAAAGCAAGGTTGGCATTAAAAAATACCAAAGTGTCGATGACCTCAAGCAAGCGCTTCTCCGGAAATGGGCCAAAATAGCGCAGAGCAACATTCGGGCAGCGTGTGACGGTTTCAGTGGCCGTTTGAAAGCCATAATTCGTGCCAAAGGTGACCAATTAGAACAAATCTAAACTTATTTTAACTTTGATGCTATTTCCAACATTTTTTGCTTTCATTCAATGAAATTTAAAAAATTTTAAAAATTATGGCTTTTGACTTTTCTGAATTTTTTTATTTTTTTGTTAAATATTTTTCGAGGAAGTTGAGGCTGCCAATCTCGGCAAATAAGTTTTGGAAAAACAGTCCTAAAGCACTAGAGATACCACTAATGCAATTCTTGTCAAATCAATTTGTCTAATGCTTTTCGAGACATATTTTTATTATTAATCTTTGGTATTGATTCTAATATTTTTCCAGTTTACATTTTTCACATCAATGTTTTTCCAATAACAAGTCAATAGAAACCTCCATTGTACATTGCTGCTTCATAAATGCATTTATAACATCAAAATAGCATCAAACCGAACCAAACACTTCAACTTATTATGGAGCTGCTGCCAGTGTAAACCACCATCCATCTATCACACAACCGAAACACACATAACACTTGATTGCATTCTTCCGGTGGTATTTAGTTATATGTCATCCAGCACTTCCGATTGTCAGCTGCTCTATTGCCAACATTTGTCTGCTTCCATCTGTAGTACATAAAATATGACCATAGATATGTGGTCTTTTAGCAGTGCTGCCAAAAAAATTTGGGAAATGTGAAAAAGAAATAGATATTTGCGACGGATTGCTTCTTCGCATACATATGTATATACAGTCGCACTTTAGTTTCAAGGTTCAACAGACGTGGATTTTTTCAAAGAACATTTTTTCAAGGGTCAAGAGACCTGGATTATTTAAAGAATATTTTTTTCAAGGACCAACAGACGTGGATTTTTTAAAGAATATTTTTTTCAAAGGATCAACAGACGTGGATTTTTTAAAGAATATTTTTTTCAAAGGATCAACAGGCGTGGATTTTTTAAAGAATATTTTTTTCAAGGATCCACCGACTAGGATTTTTTAACGAATATTTTTTTCAAGGATCCACCGACTAGGATGTTTTTAAAGAATATTTTTTCAAAGGATCAACAGACGTGGATTTTTTAAAGAATTTTTTCTTCAAAGATCAACAGACGTGGATTTTTTAAAGAATATTTTTTTCATAGATCAACAGACGTGTATTTTTTAAAGAATATTTTTTTCGAGGATCAACAGACGTGCATTTTTTAAAGAATATTTTTTTCGAGGATCAACAGACGTGGATTTTTTAAAGAATATTGTTTTCATAGATCAACAGACGTGTATTTTTTAAAGAATATTTTTTTCGAGGATCAACAGACGTGCATTTTTTAAAGAATATTTTTTTTCGAGGATCAACAGACGTGGATTTTTTAAAGAATATTTTCTTACAGAATATTTTCTCAAATGCTAAAAATAAAGTGGTACCATTATACGGGATGAGATAAAAAACTGCAACAAAGTCAAATGCCATAATTTTTACATTAAAAAAAAAAAATATTAAATAAAAGCAGAAAATGTCGGAAATAGCATCAGATTTTAGAATAAGTTTAGATTTGTTCGAATTGGTCACCTTTGGCACGAATTATGACCTTCAAACGGCCAACGAAACCGTCACACCCGCTCCGAATGTTGTTCTGCGATATTTTGGTTCATTCGCGGCAAAACGCTTGCTTGAGGTGATCGACACTTTGATATTTTTAGTCCCAACTTTGCTTTCCAAAATACTCTAGACCCAATAGTTCAACGGATTGATATCCGGAGATTTTGGTGGCCATTTTGCGCTGGAAATGAAGCGAGGATCCTCATTTTGTAACCATTCTTGGGTGACTGCGATGGTGCTGAGTACGATGGTGCTGAGTCCTGTTGGAATGTCCAAGGTCTGCGGACAAAATGTTTGCGTGACCAAGGCTTTAATACACCCTCCAGAATATTTTGGCATTTATTCTGATGCCACGGTCGATTAATACGAGCGGAGAGCGACCATCGGCTGGTATGACGGCCCACACCACCATCATGGCCGGCGCTTGAGTTCTGGTTGCCAACCGAAGGTGCACATTTTCAGCTGACCTCTTTGGCAAGTAAACAAGATCATTTTGTTTGTTTTGTTTGTTTACTGCTGGACAATGAATGTTTTCTCATTAGAGAAAACCAAATTCGGCAGTTCACCACTTTCGACCAAGCAAAGCAACTTTTTAGCTCTTTTAAGTCTATATTCTTTTTGTTCTGGTGTAAATTCTTGCACTTTTTGGAATTTCAAAGGCTTTAACCCGAACTCATTTTTCAATATTTGCCGAATGGAATATTGTGATATGTTCAGCTCACGAGCCATTTTTCGACCACTGCGAAACGGGTTTGCATCAAGTCGCTTCTTTACTTTTCGAACCATTTCTGCTGATATTGCTGTTCACTGTTCACTTCCGTCCACTCCTTTGACGTCGGGCTACGCTACCAGTGTCACGGTATCAAGCAATGATACGAGACACAAAAGATTTATTCACATTTAAATGCTGGAGAGCTCTAACGATAGTCACTTGTGGTTTTTCAGCCAAATATAAAGAAATCACCCTATCACGCTTTAATTCCATCACGAATAATTTTTTTTTTTGGAAAATTCTCACCAAAATGCTTTGTACGCTTGTAAACAATATAATGAGCTGTTACTGTCACCCTGAATATATATAAATATTCGAAGTCGTGGAACACAGAATGGGCAATGAGACTAGTTTAGTTTGTATTTGCTTCTAATTTCTTTTAACTGGCATTCATTTGTACTTGGGAGAAGAAAAACAAAATATGGATGAAATGAAGGAATAGTTGAGACAGTAGCAGGTGTAGGTAATATGCCTCAGCCTTGTGGATGCAGAGAATAAATATTATATGATAGGGACCAAAAGTGTTTTTTTTGTTTTTCGAAAAAAAAAAACACTCCTGAACCCCGTGTCTTTTTGGAGTTCATTTATCTTTATAAATGCTACATTCGAGTAATAACATTTCAAAGGAGTTCCGATGCGGATCAGAGAGTTCAGGTTTTGATATCGTCAGTATCTCACTTAAGTGTTCCACACGCCATTTATGACTTTTTGGGATAAAGATGATTTTTAAGGTTTTCCGGTATGCTCTGTCCAATTGTTTCATTTAAATGCTGGAGAGCTCTAACGATAGTCACTTGTGGTTTTTCAGCCAAATATAAATAAATCACACTATCACGCTTTAATTTCATCACGAATAATTTTTTTTCTGGAAAATTCTCACCAAAATGCTTTGTACGCTTGTAAACAATATAATGAGCTGTTACTGTCACCCTGAATATATATAAATATTCGAAGTCGTGGAACTGCATACGTTTTTTTTTTTTTTTCTTTTTTTTTTTTTGTCATAGGCTGTAGTACCTATTGCGAACTTTAAATACGAAATTTGGAACAATTTTAGTACAAAATATAGCTAAAATCATTAAAATACCGAATATTGAAAGATATCGTTATATGTGGGCTATACGAAGACGTGAGTCGACATGACCCATTTACGACCTTATCCTGCCTACTGGCAAAATACACTTGTGTGAAAATTTTTAGGCTTTTATCTCAATTTCAAGTTCAAAAGATTGCGTTGTTACAACTGACAGACATAATATGGTGGAGGATATAAAAATATTTATATTTCGCGGTTTTAATAAAAACATATTTTACTGTGGCATTTAAATGTTGAATATTTAATAAACGTATAAAAATTATAATAAATTTATTTTTAATTATTTAACAATTAAAATATTTTGATTACACTAAAACAAACATATTCAAGTGTCAATAAATTAAGTTAAAAATAAAAACATTAAAAATTGGTTTCCAATATTTCTATTTTAAATATAACAATTTTTAATAACCCCAATTTTTTAATTTCACTTCATTTAAATACAAAACCAATCCATAAATATCATATTCTGACCATTGCAAAAAAAAAACTTTTATCTACACCATTTTGGTTTCCGTATAACGCACCAGAGTAGTGGTAGCTGCAGTTTTTCAATCGGAATTATCACATTCACATGCCTGCATTATGTTTCCCCTGTGTTTTTAGTAAATTGCAAAATTCTTCCAACTGCATTGTGGTTTCCAAAATTATTATAAATTTTATCGAAAATATATGGAAGGTCATCTCAATACGCACTTCAGCATTCAATGTATTAAATTAGTGTGTGGTGTGTGAGTGTGGCTCTCCATCTCATCAATATTTATATTGTGGTTGCAATTGTTTTGTATAGATTTAATTTGGCAAATTGTAAATTAAACACAATTGTGGGACATGACCACAACAATTGTAAATTTGTTGAAATTAGTGTCGATACACAAAAATAGTTGGAGTTTTGTTGAGAATGTGTGGGGGTTGAGTTCTTTGCAAATATGTCCATATGAGACACTAATATGACAATATTAGCAAAATGTTGTGGAGTTTTTTTGTACATGTTAATGTAAATGAGGAATCTAAAATTTTGGACACTTCATTATTTGAAATTGAGTTTTATAGACAACCACATTTTCTCTTATAACATATAACAACCATGGTAGGATTGTCCTTAAAAAAAAATCCAAAGATCAGTCCTTGAAAAAATATTTTCAAAAATATCATGACTTTTCATCAAAAATCAGAAAATCAAATAAAAGCGGGAGAAAGTTTGTAAAATATTCTCAAAATATAAACAATTTACAGTTAGATAACCCTTAACCAGTAAAAAAAGTCTTAAAGTCGGTCGGGGCCGAATTTATGATACCCTACACCACATTGGTAATTTAGTAGAGCTCCGCATAACAATTAAAAGTTTTTATGGGAGAATTCAATCATACACGCCATGATTATACTTGTAATTTAAAGTTCAAAGGACTAAATATGCCGAAGCATTTGTATCTTTTAAACTCGGACTTGTATTGCCCTTTTGGTGCAAAATTAATTTGAAATCAGATAAAGATATATATGGAAGCTATATCCAAATCTGAACCGATCTCGATAAAACTTGGCAAAGATATTTCTGAGCTGTATTTGATATATTTCCCTGAATATCGTTGTTACGGAGAGCATATTACGGCTGAGGGTAACAAATATAACAAATCGGATGAACAATATATATGGGAGCTACGATCTGAACCGATCTTCACCAAATTTGGCATACTAGCTTCTAGACTCAATTCGGTCGCATATGCCAAATTTCATCTCATTTGGGCAAATATTAGACGTTTGGTGCACAATCCAAGGTAAATCGGACGAAGTTATATATGGGAGCTATATCCAAATCTGAACCGATCTCGACAAAAATTAGCAAAGGTATTTCTCAGCTACATTTGATATATTTCCCCAATTATTGTTGTTACAGAGTGCATGCGGAGGACAAAAATAACTCCGCAGAGTGCTGCGGAGGACAAAAATAACAAATCGGATGAACAATATATATGGGAGCTATAGCTATATCTCAACCGATTTCGATCAAATTTGATATACTCATTTTCAGGCCTAATTTGGTTGTTTGTGCAAAATTCCATACTATTCGGGCTGTTATTACATGTTTGGTGCACAATAAAAGGCAAATCGGACGAAGATATATATGGGAGCTATATTTAATTTTTTACCGATTATCTCCAATTTCAATAGAGTTCGTCCTTGGGCCAAACAAATGTTGTTTGAAAAATTTCATCTCAATCGGATAATAAATCCGACCTGCATTTTGTTCACAAGAATATATGGACAGACGGACGGACTGACATGCATAAATCAACTCAGAAAATGATTCTATGTAGATCCTCAAAAGTAACTATGGGTCTATTTCGCTTCCTTCTCCATGTTACAAACAAATGCACAAAGACATAATACCCTTACCACTATGTGGTGTAGGGTATAAATACCATTAAATCGGGTCCTCGGCCTTAGTTCTACAGTGGTTAAATAATTTAAAGGTGTATCTCATTGAATGTATTTCTTCTATACCCATATTCCATCAGTTACTAGCGATTTCATTAAAATCGCTTAAATATTTTACTTTTGTACGTTAAACTTTAACCCCCAACATGCAATTGAGAAACTTTCCTTTCCTTACAAATGTCAAAAAAAATCAAGGCAAAAGTCCACTTTCGGATATATTTCTCATTAGTTTTAATTAACCTCATTTTGATTAAAGGAAAAAAGTACTAAAAACTCAGACACATGAACCTACATACATCATCAAATGTGTTTTGCACAACACTTAAAAAACACTTACCATTTGTTTTTTGCATGCAAACATATACATATATGCAATCTTACATACATCCTTCCATATTGCCTATTAAATGTGGCATAACAGGTATATAAGTTTGGACACTAACTAACAACCGATGTAATTTAATTTCTGCCACGTGGTAACCACAAAAATGATGGAAACACATGTATAAAACAATAAATATGCACATACATACATATATATGCAGAAGAACCCTATCGCTACGTCAATGAAAGTTTATGTCACTCAATGCTAAAAAATCTACCACCACCTTTTTAGTTGTGTGTTCCGTGTGGACGTGGTTGCTGCAGCAACATCAGTTGCTCTTGAAAGCCATCGACATACATACATACACATGTTGAACCATTAAATTTAATCGACAACAGTCAACGGCAATTAACACAATACTAATGCATCTTACCAACATAGCCGCATTGACTTGTCACTACTAAAGCCACACAAACACAGCCACAACCCACACCCATTTTTGTAGTGCCATTGAGCCAAAGAATGGCGACAACCACACTGTGTATGTGTGCAATTTAATTGTTGACATTAATACCACAGAATGGGCAATGAGACTAGTTTAGTTTGTATTTTCTTCTAATTTCTTTTAACTTGCAGTCATTTGTACTTGAGAGAAAAAATATGGATGGAATGAAGGAATATTTGAGACAGTAGCAGGTGTAGAGTTGTGGATCTCAGACTTTGGGATAAAGATATTATATGATGTAGTGAAATATAGGTTTTAACCAATGCTGCAGCCAGTTCTGAACCGAAACGAATTTGAACCGAACCGCTGTATCTGTAAATCAACCAAAACGTGAACCAGACTATTGTCTAAAAGAACGTTTGAACCGAACTGAAAACCTTACTTCAACTTAAAAAAAATGTTCTATTTGCTGCAAAAAGTTATATCTCCAAATTACGAATTTGAAAATTATATAATTAAATATATTTTTCCAAACGCCAGTTTTGATTCTTTGAGATGGAAATCATTATAGGGCTCTCCGTTAGATCTTCCTATTTTTTTTTTTTTTTTTTTTTTTTTTTTTGCTAAATTCCCAATATTTGTTGTTTTTACAACTGCTAAACTTGCCAGAATTTGTACTGATTATATGAATTACAAGCAGGTAGCCGCTACTTCGTCAGCGAAAAGTTCAACTTAAAATTGTAAATTGATTCCAGCACTCCTTGTTAGTCTTTTTATTACTTAAAATGTACAATTGATCCAATTTGACAAACTTTTTCAAACAAAACTTCAAGCGTCGTAATAATTTTTCAGATTTTTTAAAGTTCTCTTTTCCCTTTTCGGAAAGAATAACATATTTACATTTTACACCAAAATGTCTTTGTTTTGAAGATTATAAAGGTTTCAGTAAAACAATTGCACAATTGGTCTACATCCAATTTTTTTATTTTTTGTCCAAAACAATTTTAATTTCTCCATATACAAATTCTAGAAGCCAATCCTCAATATCAAATATAAGAATTTCTCTTCACCCAATTCCTAATTTAGTAACATTTAGTACGCATATCTAAAATAATTTACATCTCTCTAACTTAGACACTAGCAAATTTAGAACCATTAGTACTTTTCGTAAAGTTGAAGTAAGCATTTTCAAAACAATCTGCATATCTCAACCTCACATACTAACAGTAACCTTAATATCAAACTTCAGGATTTCAGCTCTTTCATTTCCCCCATTACCAAATTAAGTACCATTTAGTAAAATTATAGTACGCATATCCAAAATTAGCTCCTTCTCTCAAGTACAGACGCCAACGATGACCTTAAACTAAAATTTCAGGATTTCAGCTCCATTCTTTCTCCCAATACCGAATTTAGCATCGTTAAAAAATGCCGCCTCAATTCCAGATACCAACAGAGACCTCAATATCAAATTTTAGGAATCCAGTTCTTTTCCTTCATTCAATATCCAATTGTTAACTACTTAGTACTTTCCGAACAATTATATCACACATTTCCAAAACTACCTCCATATTGATACCACAAATACCAACAGTGACATCTGTATAAAATTTCAGGATTTCAGCTGTATTCCTTCACCTTATACCAAATTTTTTAACACTTAGTACTTTTCGCACAAATGGGGGACGCATTTCCAAACCACGGCCAAATCTCAAACACAGATACCATCAGTAATCTAAGTATCAAATTTCAGAATTTTATCTCCATTCCTTCACGCAATACCAAATAAAGTACCATTCAGTAATTTTCGTACAGCTATAGTACACATGTTCAAAACCACTTCCATATTTCCAGGAGATCGACCCTAATACCAAATTTCAAGCACTATATTTTCACCCAATACTAAATTGTACCAAATATAGTACTATTTAGTACTTATCTTACACTTGTAATACAAATATCTAACCACCACAAACCTACCACCAACAGGGATCCCATTACCAACATTTAAAATTACCAGAATTTTATGTTCACTCCAAATGGAATTGTACCAGTTTTAGTACGATTTAGTACAGTTCCTACATTTAGTACACATTTACAAAACCACCTCCTTACATCAACTCCAATTCATAGGTTTGATTCTCATACCAAATTTCAAGATATTATCACTATGGTACCAAATTTTGTCCTTTTTTGTACTTTTCGTACACACATTATTAGAATTTCGAAAACCCCTTTACAGTATCAAAATTTGTCTCTCCTCATTTATTTCAGATTTCAGCTGTATTCCTACCACATATACCAAAGTTAATACTATTTAGTACTAATTTCCAAATGCACAGACATGTGTCAACCTAAGCTCAGAAAATGTGATCCTAATGCCAAATTTTAGATTTTCAAGTCAATCCATTACCCAAATACCAAATTTAGTACCAAGTCCAAATCTCAACGCTAAACATTAACAGTGATCCTAATGCCAAATTTCCGATTTCAAGCAGTGTCCATTTACTCGATACCAAATTTAGTAACATTTAATACTTTTTGTACATATATAGTCCGATTTTCCAAAACCACTTCCATATCTCAATTTCAGATACCAACAGAGAGACCTCAATATTAAATTTCAGAATTTTATCTCTATTTCTACACCCATACCAAAGTTCATTACTTTTCGTGCAATTATGGTAGACATTTTCGAAACTTTTTTCACCAAATACGAAATTTAGTACTTTTCCTGCATTTGTTGTACAAATGTCTAAAACGACCTCTTTATCACAACCTTACCTCCAACAGGGAACACATTTCAAAATCCCAGCTTCAAGTACCAAATTCAGTACTTTTCCTGCACTTGTAGTACAAATTTCCAAAACCACCTCTTTATCACAACCTTAGCTCCAACAGGGACCACAGTATAAAATTTGAAAATTCCAGCTTTATTGGTTCTTGGTTCGTATAGCTGTAAGCCATCAGTGACCCTAATTCCATTTAAGAACTTTTCGTACCCTTCTGGTGGGAATTTTCGAAAAATCCAGCCTTATTCTACGCCTGTGCACCAAGATTCCAACTTAGGCGTTTAGTCTGGGAGTTCAGTCAGTTATTTCACTATTCTTCTTTTATAATAATTGTCTAATACTCTATGTATCTGACCAATGTGTCAGATCAAAGCCAATCGAGTCGCTAAGTTTAAAATGAATTTTTGTCGAAACAAGATGCCGACGATTCGTCTACCAAAGTACTTTTGAATATGTCTCATATCTATTCCTAAAAGACCTCGACCTCCATGCGAAGGAAAGCCAAGACTTAAAGATGCTACAAACTTCTGGACCGTAATAAAATAATATTTCTCTTTTCACATAGTGACAAGGGATTCGAAAAATTAATCCATCAAATTTGCCAAATGTTAACACATTCTGCTCAAATGAATTTTATAAAAAAAGTATTAATTTTTCAACTGCATTTTAACGCCAATAATCGTTTTTTTTTTGCGGTACAAAATGACACCTGCCATTCACATGAATATAATTATGGTCAATATTTAATTCATTTATAATAACTTAATTGACATATGAACTATTTATTTTCCCCATTTGCCAACAAATGCACCATAAATAATAAATAATTGAATTATGATAGTCAAATGCAAATAAACTGCTATTATTTATTGAATAAAGAAAGAAACAATATTTAACAAATTCCTCATTCAAATATTCGAATAAAAATCACATATTTTTACTTTATTATGGTGTTTAATTCAATTGGTTTTTTCTGGTGGCAATTTGGACGGATGTGTCCAGCTTGTTGTTGTCTCCCCCATGCATATGTATGGGTGTGTTTGTATATTCGCCATGGTTAAACGAACCGAAAAATTGTCTCAACAAATACAATTTAGTGTATAAACACAACGGACTTGGAAAACCTAATTGCGAGATTCGAGAACAAAAAAGCATACGTGTGGAATGATTGCTGGAGCTCTATTCGTTAAGGAATTTTTGATTTTTCATATCATTGTGCAAAAGGAAAGGTGCAATAATCGGGACTTAATTGTATCAAAGAAGATATAGAGGAAACAAGACTTCCCATGAGAAACCAATAGCACTTCTTATAAAAGAACAAAGAGTTTTCTCACAGAATACCAGAAAGACTTCCTATAAAAGATGAATTAGTCTTCCTGTAGAAAAAAATGAGTTTTCACTATAGAAGACCAACAGTAGTTCTTAACGAAAACATCGAGATCCTCTTATACAAGACCTCGGGTTATTTTTGAAGAATGCAAGTGATTTTCTTATGGAGTAACAAACGATCTTTCCAAAGACGGCAAGAGGTCTACTTATAGAAGACTAACATAACTTCGTCGACTATAAGATCTGGAGATCGTCTTCAAGGAGGCCTGGAGTGAGGGTCTTCTTATGGAATTTCAATTGTATTCTTATGGACGAACAAAGGATCTTCCTTCGGAATACCTGAGGTTCTTCTAATAAAAGACCTTAGATTCCAAGAGGTTTTCTCCTAAAAGACCACGAAGTACTCTTTAAAAAGAAGGCCTAGACGTCTTTTCCTAGGAGACCAAGAGGTCTTCTTATAGAAGACCAGAAGGTCTTCACATAGAAGACCAGAAGGTCTTCACATAGAAGACCAAACGGTCTTCACATAGAAGACCAGAAGGTCTTACCATAGAAGTCCAGAAGGTCTTTCCATAGAAGACCAGAAGGTCTTCTCGTAGAAAACCAGGAGGTCTTGTCGAAGAAGAAGAGGTCTTCTCATAGAAGACCAGAAGGTCTTCTCATAGAAGACCAGAAGGTCTTCTCATAGAAGACCAGAAGGTCTTCTCATAGAAGACCAGAAGGTCTTCTCATAGAAGACCAGAAGGTCTTCTCATATAAGACCAAGAGGTCTTCTCATATAAGACCAAGAGGTCTTCTCATGGAAGACCAGAAGGTCTTCTCATAGAAGACCAGATCGTCTTCTCAAAGAAGACCAAGAGTTCATCTCATAGAAGACCAAGACGTCTTCTCCAGAAGAGGTCTTCTCCTAGATGACCAAGAGGCCTTCTTATAAAAAACCGAAGAGTTTTCTCATAGAAGACCAGAAGGTCTTCCCAAAGAAGACCAGAAGATCTTCTCATATAATACCACAATGTCTTCTCGTAGAAGACCAGAAGGTCTTCTCGTAGAAGTCCAGAAGGTCTTCTCGTAGAAGTCCAGAAGGTCTTCTCGTAGAAGTCCAGAAGGTCTTCTCGTAGAAGTCCAGAAGGTCTTCTCGTAGAAGTCCAGAAGGTCTTCTCGTAGAAGACCAGAGGGTCTTCTCGTAGAAGACCAGAAGGTCTTCTCGTAGAAGACCAGAGGGTCTTCTCGTAGAAGACCAGAAGGTCTTCTCGTAGAAGACCAGAAGGTCTTCTCGTAGAAGACCAGAAGGTCTTCTCGTAGAAGACCAGAAGGTCTTCTCGTAGAAGACCAGAAGGTCTTCTCGTAGAAGACCAGAAGGTCTTCTCGTAGAAGACCAGAAGGGCTTCTCGTAGAAGACCAGAAGGTCTTCTCGTAGAAGATCAGAAGGTCTTCTCGTAGAAGATCAGAAGGTCTTCTCATAGGCCTCTTCTGAGGCCGTTAATTAACACAAAATTAAGCAACGCCATCTGTGAAACAAATAATGTATATTGACCACGCCGGTTCTCGGCAGGGCTACATACTGAAATATAACGCTTTCTTTTCTGGTCGTCATATAAAGCTCCTTCAAATTTAGTCGAATTATAACATCGAAAATAACGCCTTTTTACTATGGTACAATTTCAAAGCTTTTTCATATTAAAAGCTCAGTAAAAATATAATTATATCAGAACACAAAGTCTTACTTTTCTACAACTTCCTTCAAGCTTTTCCTTAGTATAGTAAACAACCATTTTAATTTTCAGTAAGTTTCCAAAGCTTTCAAAAGTTGTATAATTAATTAGCAGTAGACATATGAATATTGAAAGCTATTACTACTTCGAAAGCTTCAAAAGCGAAGAATTGAAATGCCATTTATCAAATTAAACTTTTCACGACTCACCCTGTCTTCCGCTGACACTTTGTCAGTTTTGTCGGTATCTCCCAGCCCGCCATAGAGCTTTTTTTCGGGCTGTTCGAAAACAACTGTTGTTGTTTTGCATTCATTTGGACCATGTTTGTTTGCAGCTGTCAACAGACTCCAAAACATCAAAAAAAAAATGCCAATAACACAAACCAGTCAATTCCATACCTTCGGAGAGGTTACAACGTGTGAACGGAGCAAACGAAAAATGTAATGTACAGCGAATGAAATGCGTATTAATTGTAGAAAAGAAGGCGCAAAAATTCTTAGAATTTTACACAATTCGGATAAATGATGTATTGTTTGCAAAAAAAATAAAAAAATAAAAACTCGTCACTCCCCATGGTGTTGATGTGTTTCGGTGTAAAAGTAATTGGCGCGCATTAAATTTCGTCTCGTCCCAAAAAATATTCCGAAAACGAAATAAACAAGAAAAAAGACTGTTTGTGCAATTTGTTGCTGTTAGTGATTTGTCTGCTAAATTTTTATTACAAACAGCTGTTGTTGTGGTTTTTTCCATTGTTTAATCCTTGAAAATGTTTGGAGTTTAATGTGCGCGAAATTGCTGTCGAAAAATACACAAAAAAATGCTTAAAAAAGGAAATGAAAACGAAGAAAAAATAAATCTTGTTATTGATAATTGTTCCTATTATCATTTGGAGAAAGGAATCTAGTGTTTTCTTTTTGGTGGAAATTTGTATTCTCTTCCGTTGACAGCGGAAATGAACCGCTGTCCGCTATTTCCTCTCCACCCATACACTCCAACACAACATCCGTAAGATTGTCGTTAGTTTTGTTGGATCAATGCCTGAATATTTTTCTATTTTATTCATTCATAGTGTCTATTCTGCATAAGGAAATTATAGGGTTATTAAATTAGGATAGTATATTTTCGATAATAAGTTTTGCTGTTGCACAAAATCGGCTTAAGCCATTTATCGTTGCTTTTATAAAAACAACGAGCATTAGTAATATGTTGTTATTCAAAATGGTCAGGCTTAATCCCATTATTGTTGTTTTTAAAAAACAACGTTTGTTTATTAGTGGAGAATGATGGTAATGTTTATTAGGGGGTAAGGCTGGGAATACATAGGTTTAGGAAAGAGCCACCAATCCTCAACAGTTCCTTTATTTTTTTGTATGGGGAATTCTCTCCAGGAGTTATTAAAAAACTCCTATGAAAAAAAAAAAAAAAACTTTTTTTACCCAAGTGACGAGATCGTAAGCTCTATAGACGAGGAACCAAAGAATTAAATAAAACTAAAATTATTTTGGAAAATCTTCTAAATCTTACAACCGCACTTATAATTATTTTTAAACAAAACCGTCTAAAAATACTACTTAACTGAAAACCGTTATACGGCGGCTATACGGAGTCGTGGAACTGCAATTATAGGCTGTAGTACCCATTACATGCTTTAAATACCAAATTTAAACAATTTCTGGGATTATTGTCACTAAATTCATTAAAATACCGAATATCGGGAGGTATCGTTATATCTACGAAGACGTGCTGTAGTACGTCTTACGAGCTTCAAATACAAAATTTGAAACAATTCCGGCGAATAATGTCGCTAAAATCATCAAAATACCGAATATTTTGGAGGTATCGTCATATTGGGGCTATACGATGACTTAGACCGATATGACCCATTTACGAACTAAACTTGCCTACTGCCAAAAAACACATGCAAACTTTTATACTTCTATCTCAATTTGTTCCAAAGTCAGCGTGATTACATTACAGATAGACGGCCATCGCTAAATCGACTTAGAATTTTACGCTGATCCAGAATATGTATAATTTGTTGGGTCTAACATGAGTATTTCGATGAGTTACAAACGGAATGACAAAATTATGTTCTCCATGGAATTGTAGAGGGTATAAATTTGTCATTGGCAAACTAAATTTAAGCTGAGTTATGTGGCCACATCAGGCGCTTCAAAATGTCTAAAAGACCATAAGTTATCCGACGCAGCTAAGTGTAGAGCTTGGAACGATATTAATATTTTTCGTAAAGCGAATTTTTATTCGCTTTTCTTAACCATTTCAACGTGTATATCGCCGATAATCAGAAGGTGGAGCTTAATTATCATTCTACACTAAATAGTGGAGGTTGAGAGGTACCATTATATATGTTCTATATGCCAAAGAATAAATTCAGAAGCTACAAAATACCAACATCCTGGCATTTTTAAGCAATATTTTAAAACCTGAACATTAATATTATTGCTAAGATAGAGTTTTACATACTTAGATTTTAAGAGATCATTTAATAGCATAGAAGATAGCGATTAAGACCTATAAAATATCCAAAATCAGCTGGACTTGCTGGAACGGAACTGATATTGAAAAAAAAAAATAAATCGTAAAGCCCATACAAATCCCATGAGAACCCCACCACCTAATTTGGAAGAGAGCTACACCAAATTAGGATCTTATTTTTAAATTATCTGCAGGAGGGGTTTGCACTCACTGAAACGTCAAATCACTGCAAATGGGGTTTTAAAATACAAAGTGGACCTACACTGAAGATCGCAAAGATTTTATCTTCGCAGAACATAAAATGTTCAGTTGTACTTTATTCTATTGACAAATATAACAAACACCCCGGAAATAGCTTACATCGAGTGGTATAATTGAGTTTGAATAATTATAACTCTCATAAAAAGTGAAAAGAGTTCACCATTTTTTAGCGTGTGAATAAGAAAGAGATCGAATGCGAATTCGAGATTTATTGTTTCCATGCTTCGAATACTCTTCCCAGAAAAATAAGGTTTTACAAATCTCTTAAATATCACTATAATTGATCATAGCGTCCCATATTTGCAAATTAAGGCAGGTGCAAAAGTGGGAAATATTGGCACCTGTAATACATCAAGACGTAATTTTAAAATTTTGAGTAGCCCAAACATGGAACATTAAAAACATTTTGTCACATCTTTTTGTAATGTTTCGGTGTCATTTGCCTGATACCACATTTCATTATTTGTTCTCTAGATTTGAGAAAATAAGATATGTTGTACCGATATCAAGATGACGAATCTTAAATCTATTGAGTCGAAAATTATTTTTTACACACACTTAATCTTGTATTTGCAGAATTATCCAGGTTTTCAAAGATCGAAAAAAATCGGACAACAACTGAACATATTGTTATCGTTGTAGTAACGGTAACAATATTGGTAAAAATATTATGAGTGGTCCTTGAAAAATCATTTTTAAAAATGCAATGGTCTGACAGTGTTTAATAAAAAAAATCGTAAAAATCCGCCTAGCAATGATCTTTTATAGAATCATTAATCGTATATCTAAAAACAATCAAATAACATTCATTAAAATGCAAGTTGTGCAGCGGAAAGTTCTTGGAAAGAATCCGTACATTTTTGTAGGCCAGAATGTATATAATACAGGGTTGGCCATATTCAACGGACCCATCTGGCAACGCCATAACTTTTGACAGAGATATCACATCGTTTAATGACATACCGCGTTTGAAGCGTCAGTCCAAGCAGATTTTTACCATGAACCAATACACGTCACGCGAGCGCTCTGAAGTCAATTGTGAAAACTCAACGTGCTTTTAAAACATTAAAAAATGTGAGAAGTGCGCCTTCTAAGAACACCATTAAGCGTTTATACGAAAAATTTTCGACTGGTAAGGCTCTTTCTAATCCGAAGAGGCCATATAAAAGTCGACCAAGGCGATCGGCCGAGAATGTCGCTGCCGTACGAGCCAGTGTTGAGAGGTCCCCAAGAACATCCCAAAAACGCCGTTCTCAGCAGTTGGGCATGGCTCGGTCCACTTTACAACGGATTATTCGCATTGATTTGCATTTGTTCCCGCACAAAATTCAATTGACGCAAAGAATGTTGCCTCCGGACAAGCCTCGTCGATTGGAATGGGCCCAAAGAGTCATGGGTCCGTCGAATATGGGCCACCCTGTATTGGACATCAAGATAATTCTAACAAAACTTTTTCGAAAATATGGTCCAAACTTCTGTCAATTTCAGAACACTTCTACTGGATCCTGCCATTCATTCTGCGTGGACCCCAATACAAAATTTCAAAATTCCAGCGTAGGTACCGTTCAATATTCTAAGATGGTACTGAACTTGTAATTTGGTAACCATTTGATATTATTTGAACGAATGGTGCTAAAAACTTTAAATTTGGTATGAGATTCAACAATGGAAAGTAAGTTTGATATATGAATGTGATTTTCGGAAATCTGTACTAAGTGTGCGAATATGGCAGCGACTGCAAAATCCGAAAATTTTTGAACCCCTAAATGTACATCTTCAAACACAATATGCTTTAACTCTGACCCTAACAAATTGATGAGAATTGTGAAAATCTGTCCAGCGGTTTTTTGACTTATAAGCAGAATAACTAAGATCTATTTCTTTTACATATATATTATACCTATTTTGCTACATATCCGATATCTTGGCTATCCGTATCACTGTAATAGCCAGAAGTGACCTGTTAATGTATTTGTAATTTGGTAGGGATTCACAAATTCGCGATTTTGTGGAAATTTTCGTATTTTTTGACATTAAAAGTTATGTTTTATTTTACCCCCTAAATATTGTCCGATTACCATACGATGGTTAGCTTCTGTCCAATCCGGAAATGTAACTTCATTCAAATTTCCGTCTCATAATTTCGGCCTATAGAGCAATTGTAATCAATCAACCATTTGGACCCCTTAATATTGTTCGATCATCTCCAAAAAGAATATGGTTCTATTCTGACCCTAACCCCACCTCCATTTTCAATTTCGTGCTACAATTTCGAACTGTGGCGTGATTGCAGACATACATAACTAGACCGACTCAGTTCGGCGAGAGAGAAAGACCCATATATATTTCCTATGTCCGAAACCATTATTTCGAGAGGTAACATAATTTTTGGCCCAATCAAACGTATAATACCCCCAAAACATAGTGTTGTAGGGTATAAAAAATCGACTATTGATGTCCCAGTGCAACAAAGTTATTAATATTCAAAATTTTGAACTTTTGTGGGATGTACATAAATGATTGGACACATGCCAACTTTAAATATTATGATGTGCCAAGTTTGAAGTACATCGGATACTCCCATCTCTCAATATGATATTGATAATCATTATACCCTCAGCCATATAGCTATATATATCCTTAAATACGACCAAATGTGCCTCATCGAAATAAGGGTTTTAGATCCTAGGTCTATTTGGACCAAATCGGTTTCAGGATTCGATATAGGGGTGTCCGCCCGTCCGATTTCATCCAAACATGGTACATCGGTCGACTCCTTGCGGAACCCCCACTAAAGGTCAAGAATTTCGCAGAAAATAATTGACCGTTTAGAACAAGAAAGGAAAATCCAATTTTATGCAAATCTTAATATTTGTATCAAAGCTACGTAAAATGGACAATTTTGGCCCACTACATCATGTACCTACCCCACGAACGGTCAAAAAACATGGTGTATATCAATATTTTTATCAATAAAAGACCTGATTAAAATATAGGATATGTCGTTCCAATCTTTCTGGTAAAGTTCCGAATTTCACATACATCATGTAAAATGATAGAAATAGCCCATGCAGTCCAAACCTGATACGTCGCAATGCCCATATTCGACGGACCCATGTTTTTTTTTTTTTTTTTTGGGCCCATTCCAATCGACGGGGCTTGTCAGCAGGCAACATTCTTTGCGTCAATTGAATTTTGTACGGGAACAAATGCGAATAATCCGTTGTAAAGTGGACCGAGCTATGCCCAACTGCTGAGAACGGCGTTTTTGGGATGTTCTTGGGGACCTCTCAACACTGGCTCGTACGGCAGCGATATTCTCGGCCCATCGCCTTGGTCGACTTTTATATGGCCTCTTCGGATTAGAAAGAGCCTTACCAGTCGAAAATTTTTCGTATAAACGCTTAATGGTGTCTTTTTTTCACAATTGACTTCTTCTGTTGAATGTAAATTTCAACTATTTCAGAGCTCTCGCGTGTCGTGTATTGGTTCATGGTAAAAATCTGCTTAGTCTGACGCTTCAAACGCGGTATGTCATTAAGCGATGTGACATCTCTGTCAAAAGTTATGGCGTTGCCAGATGGGTCCGTCGAATATGGGCAACCCTGTACTTATATCAACTTAGGTCAGATGCGAAATGGACAATATTGGCCCAATCAAAAGCATGTCAAAATATATTTCATCAAACGGACATAGGCTGAGGGTATACTTCTCTCGGCAAAACCGTCTGATTTTAACCCGAATTGTTTTCAGAAACTCTGGTCTGACAACATCCCTTATGTAGAGTACCTCCCTCCACACCCTTTATCAAATCACAAATAAATAGCAAACATTTTCTACGGTTGCCAACTTGCTTGATACTGTTTGTTTTCCAATGTCAGTTGTGCGGTGGCGTCAAAATGTGTGCGTTACATAAATTTAAATCCAAGACAGAGGAGGAGCAGTGCAAAAAAAGCCAGAAGAATTGCAAAAAATAAATCGCAAAACAACGCAACGAACTCGTAATGTATTTCTTTTTGGTGAGAGTGAGTGTTAAGACTCCGGTTTGTTTACAAATAAATTCCATCATCAGTCATTGCATAGATACATTTACTTTCGCCATCCAAGGGTGGGCGGGGGTTACTAAACGTCAAGCAAACCGACAAACATGGGTGATTTTCCCAATAATGTTCCACAGAAAAAGAACAGCAGAAAAACCAAAAGGTGTGTTTGCTTGCTTGCCATTGACCATGAAAATGTGAAAACTAGAGGGAGAGGGACAGGGGGGAAAAGCATAAGAAATGGAAATAATGCAAATAGTTTAGAAGTTTGCCCCAAAACACTAAACGTGCTTGGAATATTCCATGACTTCTTCTTCTCTGTCAGGATGATGAGGGGTTTACGGGAAAAAGTAATATTTGCATGCATGCAGGACATAAAAAGGTCTTGTTTGTTTCGATGGATTTTTTCTCTCTTTGAGTTTGCTAAAAAGGATCAATTGTCCTTGTCTGTTTGACACACAAAGTAAATACCTGACAAATATATATATTTTTTATAAAAATCTTCTTCTGCTCCTGATGATGATGGAGAACTTCAACCCATTCTAATATATGTGTGCATTGAAATGTTGGTAACTTGTTGTGGAAATTTGTTTTTTAATTTCCGCTTTTCAAAAATTAAATGTAAACTGTCAAATGTTGCACGTTGAGTAGGAGATTGCCTGCTTCGAAATGAATTTTGCGTCAAAGGAAGTATTCTAATTGAGGCTTCCGTTTTTCTTTTTTATCCTGGTGGTATGTATGAATTTATGTATGTAGGATGTAATTACTGTTATTTTTTAAACAAGAGAAAATTAATATGTATATTGGGGTGGATCAATTGTTCCTCCTAAGTAGAAATAATACAGGGGTCCGAAATCGGCCTTAAAATTCTGTGTTTTATTTTGTGTAGATTTCACTCTTAAAGTCATAGTGTAATGATATTGATCTGAACAACGTTTACTTTCCACCAAATCGTCGTCTTATGCCACACAAGCTACGAAACCAATGCTCTTTTACGGGTAGCAATTTTTGGTCTTTGTTAGGGTCTGCACAATTAGCTACCGAGATCTTGGAATTTAACAACTTTCGACTTTTTGCCTTCGGTGGAGGATGATAAGGTCTCAGCCAACAGCTCAACGTTTATTCATGATATCAGTGATGTAATTCATGAAGTTATGCAGGACATAGGGCAGCCGCTTTGCTATTTGGCTATGAAAATTTTATGAAAAGAATATGGTCCCGTAAATGTGCACGCAGTAATTATTTAGCAGATATTTTTATACCCTCCACCATTCTATGGAGGGTATATTAGCGTTGTCATTCCGTTTGTAACTCCTCGAAATATTAATGGTAGACCCTACAAACTACATATATTTTGGATCAGCGTAAAAGTCTAAGGCGATTTATCGGTGTCCGTCTGTCTGTTGAAATCACGCTAGCGAATTGAGATAGTAGGCTAACATTTTGCATACATGCATATTTTCCCAGAAGGCTGGTTAAGTTCGTAAATGGGTAATGTCGGTGCACTCTTTCTTATAGCCCCATATAATGGTTCCTCCCGATAGTCGGCATTTTCATGATTTTAGCGACATTATTTTCCGGAATTTATTTCAAATGTCTTATATGAAATTCGTAATGGGTACTACAGCCTACGACGTATAGCCCCCATAAAATGGTACCTCCCAATATTTGGTTACAAATCTCGTATTTAAAGTTCGTAAAGGATACTATAGCCTACGACAAAAAAATCGTATGCAGGTTCAGGTTTTTTAAAGCCCCAAATAACAGTACCTCCCGATATTCGTTATTTTTATGATTATAGCAATATTCTTCACGGGAACTGTTTAAAATTTCGTATTTGAAGTTCGTAATAAGTACTAATATCTATGACGAAAATTTTCTTATGCAGGTCCGCGTCTTCTTATGGTTCCCATATAACGGTTTTCATTTAAGTGGTACTTTTCGGATTTTTTTTTTGCAATTTGTCAAGTTTTTTTTCAAATGGTGGAGGGTGTAAAATTTTCGACCCGGCCGAACTTAGCTCCCTTTTTACTTGTCATATCCTCAGCCATATGGCTAGAGAGGGAATCGTTTGATACGGCCAAAACGTTCCTCATCGAAAAAACGGTTTTATACCCTAGGTCTCTTTAGGCCCAGTCCATTCCAGCCCATTTGGACCCTCAGCCATATGGCTAGAGAGTGAATCATTTAAAAAACGATCAAAATAACGATTTTAGACCCTAGGTATCTTTAGGTCCAGTCCGTTCCAGACCATTTAGAGTTGATCTAGGGGTGTCCGTCCTTCCGTCTGTCTAGCTGGTACCATGATAGATTTGGTCCAACCTAGCTACATCGTAATATAATTATCAAATTCAAATCGAGTTCGGAGATGGGCAATATCATTTCACTCCTTTTGGTACCTCCCCCGCAAAATTTCGAAATTTTCAAAAAAAAATACTGCAAAACAAGAGAAAGGATAATATGATTTTGTGCCTACTTTGAAGATCCTAATACTTGCATCAGTTTTAGAAAATTGACAATATCGGTCCCACCTTCAACTACCTTCTTCACAAAGGGTCAAAATTGGCACAAAGTATTGAATAACCACACTACAAACACGAGATCTGTTGAAAAGATGGTGGAGATCGGTTCACTACTTCTGGTACCTCCCCCACAAGGAGTCATAGTTTTGAATAACCAAAACGACTGTAAAATCCGAAAAAAGGATTCGGTCCTCTTCATTTTTCGCACATCCCATTATTTCTACTAACACAAGATATGCTGTAACGATGGGATATATTGGTCCACTTCTTCTGGTACGTCCTCCAAATAGTGTCAGAATTTAGAATAGCCATGAAGCTCGTAAAACGCGAAATTATTATTAGATTCTCTTTAAATTTTACGCATCCCATTATTTCTACTAACACAAGACTTGCTGTGAAGATGGGAATATCGGTCCACTCCTTCTGGTACCTACCCCACAAAGGGTCAACATTTTTGAATATCCATGAAGCTCATAAAACGTGAAATCAACATCCGATTCCATCCAGACTTGACACATCTCAATATTTCTATCAACACAATATATGTTATAAAGATGGTAGAGATCGGACCATTATTTTTTGTACCTCCCCCACATAGGATTAAAGATTTGGAAAAACAAAACGCTCAAAGAAAGCAAAATAAGCATCCAACTCTTCCCAAATTTCGCACACACAAACACAAGATCTGTTGTGAAGAACATATATATCTGCGAGCCCCTTCTCGCACCTCACCCAAAAAGGGTCACAATTTTCAATACTGTATTATCTGGCAATTCTTTACAGCTTGCCATATCTAAATATTTATCTCAACCAGAAACCGGAATTGAATATTAAATTTATCGGAATTTATAATTCCGCTTAGAATTGGATATAAATGTTCGATTTTCTGGTAATTTTGCCCATACCGTTAGATGACGTATGAGGATGGAATGCTTCGGTCGACTACGTCTGGTACCTCATGCACATTTTCTAAAAATTATCACATATTTCATATAAAGTTCAGGAAGTACTCTATATAGTCCAAACTTGGCACGTCGCAATATTTATGTCATATTTATTTAGGTCCGATACGTAATGGACAATATTGGTCCATTCCTTCGGAACCTACTCCATGGAGGGCTAACAAATTGAATAATAATAACAGAAGTCAAAATATATTTAAATAATTGAACATTGGCTGAGGGTATATATCTGTAGGCAAAACTAACTTGTTTTCCTTCCCCATGAATTTAAAATAAACGTCCGATAACTTATCTCAAAAACTTACCTTGTTTTAAAATTCCAAAATAACACATCCAATTACAAAACCCCGCATAAAGCCTAAGTCCGATCTATATACTCCAAATTATGGAAGCAAAACATAAAAGCCTCTGTCAAATATAAGATCTCTTTTTCAAACCTTCTTTGTCAAAATTTGCATTTCGAATAGTTTATGTTTACCTTAACCATTTCCCTAATTATAATAACACATTACGCATGTACATCACAAATACCCTGCTACCATTTGTGTTCTTCCATCCTGGCTTTTAGATCTCTTCTGTCACATGCAAACATAAAAGTCATTCATGACAACTACATATTTCGGTGTCCTTCAGCAGATGCTGATTGTTGTCGTTGCTGTTAGTGGATCATTTCCCACACACAAAAAAAAAATGCTGAACATGAATTCACATTCATCTGAATTTCATATCAACATTTACTTTCACAAGAACGAAAATAAATAGCTGCGAGCAGATTTCGTTGGAAATAGAACTAGGACGAAAGAATGGAACAGCAAAAAAAAAGAACTACAAGTACAGAGGCCATCAAATAGACAGATAGATAGTGTGCAATGGCGATAACTTTGACATTCAGATGGGAAAGGAACAAAAAAACACACACAATGTGGAATTGTATTTCAAAGAAACCATGAATTTTGCATAGGTATTCAGTATGGGAATTTCGAGACCGGAAAGGCCAAGAAGTCCTGTATAATTGGACAAAAGGTTGATTTGAAAATTTGTATTAAAAAAAAATCAGTCCCGAAGTATGTCCATATATAGTTTCAATTTTATTGTGCTCCACCAATGTACCACCACGTCCAAATGGAAGCGATTTCGGAACGATCCAAACAAATGTAGCCTAGAAACAAGTACTTCAAATTTGCTGAAAATAGGTTCAAATATAGCAATAGCTCCCATATATTGGTTTCATCCGATTTGGGGCTTAAGTCCCTCACATTCGTAATAAATACTTCACAACAATGATATTAGGTACCAGATATATTTGGATATAGCTTCCATATACAGGGAAAAAAACTGCATATGAAAAAAACATACACAAATGAAAAAACTGCAACCAATTTCAGATGGCTGTCATCTCAAAGCCACTCGTCCGACAGCTGTTAAAATTATTCCAGTGACAGTTCATTATATTGTTTACAAGCGTACAAAAGCATTTTGGTGAGAAATTTCCAGAAAAAAGTTATTCGTGATGGAATTCAAGTGTGATTTCTTTATGTGTAGCTATAAAACCACAAGTGGCTATCGTTAGAGCACTCCAGCATTTAAATGTAAATAAATCTTCTGCATCATTTCTGTGAAACTGGTAGCGTAGCCCGACGTCAACAAAGTGGATGGAAGAAACCTGCAACATTAGCTGAAATGGTTAGAAAAATAAAGAAGCGACTTGATCAAAACCGGCGTCGCAGTGACCGAAAAATGGCTCGTGAGCTGAACATATCGCAATATTCCATTCGGCAAATATTGAAAAATGAGCTCGGAGTAAAGCCATTGAAATTCCAAAAAGTGCAAGAACTTACACCGAACAGAAAAAAATAAACCCAAACGAGCTAAAGAGTTACTTCGCTTGGCCGAAAGTGGTGAACTGCCGAACTTGGGTTTCTCTGATGAGAAAACATTAGTTGTCCAGCAGTTCGTAAACAAACAAAATGATCGTGTTTACTTGCCAAAGAACTCAAGCGCCGGCCATGGTGATGGTGTGGGCCGCCATAATAGCTCACCGCTCGTACTAATCAACCGTGACATCAGAATAAATGCCGAATATTATCGCGAAAATATTCTGGAGGGTGTATTAAAGCCTTGGGCACGCAAACATTTTGGCCGCAGACCTTGGACATTCCAACAGGACTCAGCAACATCAGCACGCGCCGCCCAAGAATTGTTACATTCATTTCCAGCGCACAATGGCCACCAAAACCTCCGGATACCAATCCGTTGGACTATTGTGTCTGGAATATTTTGGAAAGCAAGGTTCGCACTAAAAATACCAAAGTGTCGAAAACCCACGGAACAGGATAAGGAACAAGTTCATTCGATCAACCTAAATTGCCACAACTCTACTATTAAGCCATGAAAAATATTTTTCTAAAACTATTTTGAAAAATTAAGATTTTCTCAAACCTTGCAAAAGATCTTATAAAAATTCCACGACTTATACATTTCCGGTAAATCCTTAAACTCAATAAATTCTTAGCCAAAAAAAAAAATCCTTGAAGTTATCAAAAAATTTTCAGAGTTTGTATTTCTAGGAATTCCACGAAAATTGTTGAAAAAATTCACGATCTATTAAATCAGGAATTCCATGAAACTAATAAAAAAATGAACGATGCATTTAACCAAAAATGCCTTGAAACTATTTAAAAACTCTATGATTCTGCACCAGAGCTCTTCGGATATATTTTTGTATTATGTAAAAAAAAATATTAAAAACTTTCGGACCAATAATTGAGGACCAATAAAATATATTAAAAATAAAATATCGTAATTATGCAAATATATAGCTCCTTTAATATATTTTATTGGCCCTCAATTATTGGTCCGAAAATTTTTAAAATTTGTTTAAAGTCGCGATCCTTGACGGAGTTCTCCTTGGAAAATATATTCCCATATGCTACGGTCATCCCTATAAAAATTCCATATTCAGCCATATTTTCTACGCTAAAAAATTAAAATTTAAAGCTACATATTCTTAAGTTTTCCAAAATGTTTCTCATGAAAGAAATATGTTCGGAAATAAATTTCCCAATTCCCAAGTAATTTTCTTTTTTTACTTAATTCTAAAAAAAGAATCTAATGTTCTCTTAATTATTTTCATTTAATTTAAAATACACTCTATATTTCTTCGTTGTTAGAAAAAACAAAGACCGCAAGAACAACAACTAATAAACACTTAATTTGTGGAAATTTATAACTCACACAGAACCCCCCTTCACTCCCAGAAAAACAAACGAAAACAGACACGGTTTTCTTCAAAGATTTTTATTTCATCTGCAATTCGTTGCAAGGCCTTTGTCGAAGACATGCCAGCAAACTGTTCCATTTCTTTAAGATGCTGTGTGAGTGTGTGTATCTCTATGTGTCTCCTCTGCTGTTCACCACTTACAATTATACCCCTGAGAATGTTTTTCAAGTATTTCTCAAGAACTTTTAAATTAATTTTGTCGACACTGTATTTAATGGCTGTTGGAATGGCCATCACCATGGCCGGCGTTTGAGTTCTGGTGGCCAACCGAAGGTGCACATTTTCAGCTGAATTCCTTGGCAAGTAAACACGATCATTTTGTTTGTTTAAAAAATTGCTGGACAACGAATGTCTTCTCATCGGAGACGGAGGAACCCAAATTCGGCCAAATTCTTTTGAATTTGCACCTTTTGCAATTTCGAAATTGCACCTTTTGCAATTTCGATGGCTTTACCCCGGCCTCATTATTCAATATTTGCCGAATGGAAAATTGTGTTATGTTCACCTCGCGAACCCTTTTTCGGCCACTACGACGCGGGTTTCGATCAAGTCGCTTCTTTACTTTTCGAACCACTTCTGCTGATGTTGCTGTTTTCTTCTGTCCACTACCTTGACGTCGGGCTACGCTACCAGTATCACGGTAACGAGCAATGGTACGAGACACTAGAGATTTATTCACATTTAAATGCTGGAGTGCTCAAACGATAGCCACTTGTGGTTTTTCAGCCAAATATAAAGAAATCTCTTTCTGGAAAATTCTCACCAAAATGCTTTTGTACCCTTGTAAACAATATAATGAGCTGTCACTGGAATAATTTTAATAGCTGTCGGTCGAGTGTCTTAGATGTGAGAGCAGTCTGAAGTTGGTTGCAGTTTTTTCATCTCACCCTGTATACATGTGGAATGCAGGGAAAACGTGTGCCATTTACCTGGAAAGAAGAATGTAAAATGTGGAGGCCACAAAATTTTATTCGAAGGAATTTTGGAAAATACAATGAACGGAAGTTGTCATTAAAGCATGTAAAATCACAGTAAAATTACCTTGGGTAAATAACTGAAACTTTTTAAATTTTTAACTCTATTCTTTAAAATTTTAACAAAACATATCGTTTTCCAAAAAAATATCCTTCTTAAAAAACCTAATGAACATTTTTTGCTTTAAAAAATTCTTGTGGTTTCCCAAATCAATTTGTCAAACAATATCCTTCATCTTTACTCAGTTTTTTTTCTTTGGGATTTTCCTGGAAAAAGGAAATAATACAATACCGAAAACTTTGTAACATTAAACAACATCCAATTTATTTACGGAAAATTGCAATTTCAACAAAAATGCATTTTTCTAACAAATGCAATTACAATTCTAGGAAAACAAGAAAAATTTACAAAAAAAAAAATAAAATTTACTCGTAATTGCAGACTTTAAGCCTTCAGTGCCAAGTATGTATGTGACTATGTAAACATGGTGTGTTTGCATTTGCTTCAAGAGGCAACTGTTGTTTGATATTATCATTCAGAGAGAGCAAAATTGTTGTGGATGGTAAATAAGTGAAATCTGTATGTTGTTGATGGAGAATATACATATATAACAAACTTTGAATAGTCTTGTGTATAATATGTTTTTAGAGACAATATTCAAATTGTCACAAAATATTGTCTTCGACTAAATAATTATTAAATCACTGGAAAATCCTATTTATTTTGCCAAAAACATTTTAATAATATTCTTAAAATATGCACGATTTTCTGTTAGGAGGTCATTAAAAAAATTAAAAAAAAAATGTTTTTTCTTTTTTTTTTTGCCAAGGTTTACCATGTAAACCATATTTCTATACCCTCAGCCATATGGCTGTAGAGAGTACACATCATTTGATACGTACAAAATGCGTCGAAATAACGGTTTTAGACCCTTGGTCTCTTTGGGCCAAATCCGTTTCGGGACATTTGGAGTCGATGTCCGTCCGTCCGTCTGTCGGTCTTTCGAAGGAAGTATCTGATTTGGTCCAAACTTAGTACATCGTAATATTTTTGTCACACTTAGATCGAATTCGGAGATGGGCAATATCGGTCCACTCCTTCTGAAATTTCCAAAAAATATATATTTTCTGCACAGAAAGAGAAACGATAATCCGAGTATGCTCCAACTTTACAAATTCTAATATTTGCGTCAGTTCTAGGTTAGGTGCGAAAATGGACGGTATTGTCTGTGCAGAAAATATATTTTTTGCAAACTCCATCAAATGCATCCCCCACAAAGGGTAAACATTTTGAATAATTCCAACTCATATAAGATGTTATGTAAGGGTTCGATTGTCTTCAAATTTCACACATCCCAATATTTTTATTAACCCAAGAGCTGGTGTGAAGATGGAATACATCGGTCTACTCCTTCTGGTACCACCCCCACAAAAGGTCGAAATTTAAAACAAAATATTTTCTGCACAGAATGAGGAACGATAATCTAACTTTGCAAATCCTAATATTTATGTCAGTTCTAGGTCAGGTGCGAAAATGTACAATATCCGGTCCACTCCATCAAGTACCTCCCCCACAAAGGGTCAAAATTTTGATAATTACAACTCTTATAAAATCCGATTGTCTTCAATAATTTTTTTATTAACCCAAGGTCTTCTCTTAAGATGGAATACATCGGTCCACTCCTTCTGGTACCTTCCCCACCAAAGGTCCTTTTGGTACCTCCCCTACAAAGGATCAAAATTTTAAATATCCAAGAAGGTCATAAAGCGCGAAATAAGCATCAGGTTCTCTTTATATTACACACACCACATTATTTCTACTAAAACAAGACCCGTTGGGAAGATATCCACTGCTTGTGGTACCTTCTCCACAAAGGTTTAAAATTTTGAATATCCATGCGAAATTGAAATCCGATTCCATTCCAGACTTGGTACATCTCAATATTTCCATCAATATAAAGATTGTAGAGATCGGACCATTTCTTTTGCGACCTGCCCACATATGGTTCAAGATTTTAAAAAACAAAGCGCTCCAAGAAAGCGGCTCTCCTCGCATTTCACACATACAAAAATTTTTGCTAATACAAGATCTGTTGTGAAGATGATATATATCTGCGAAACCCCATCCCCCACAACCCCAAAAAGTCAATGCTTTTATCTGTCATAAATTGCGAAACAAGTCAACGAATCTTTGACATTTGCTATATCAAAATATACCTCTGAACCAGAAACCTGGGATGAATATAGAGTTTATGATTTGTATATAAATTGGACTTCCCGCACCAATATTTGTAAATGTATTAGATAAAGCATGAACTCAATCTCTTCAATATTTGGATTATCATCGAAACCATCCTTAGCTATATGTTGTTGTAGTATTTTATCTATGTTATTCTATTACCACCATCAATTTATTTTACCATGATCTAGACTTTCAAATTCAAACTCCTTTCTATAAACTAAAGATGATGTCAGTAATTTAGTGTGTAGCTTTGGTTTTAACGATAACATATTTATATATCCAAATACACAAATCCAATTACAATTATTAAATATATATCATAATAGGAAAAATAATTACAATAGAAACATAAAAATATGCAACAATTTAATAAGGAAACACTTTTGACATGTATTATGCCCAACGCCCTCATAACAGTATATATTTCGATATAAAAACCTCCTAATGACGTCGGAACAGTAACCACAAAAAAATCTTGAAAACTTCCAAACATGTTATTATGATATGGCTAAATTGTCGTAAACTTCATGCATATGGCTAATGTTAAGCCATTATGGATACTTTTTTACGCCCAGCAAAATCTCTGTCCTTCAATAAAACAAGAAATATTAATTCATTAACAGAGAGACGAGGAAATAATCGTATGCCATAGCACCGAAGGAAAAAAACTATGTGTGGCCAGCATTGGGTGTAAATTGGCCAATGTACATGGTTGCCCATAAACAATTTTTTTCGGATAGTCATTTTTTGTTGTTGTTGGTGCTGGTGCCTTCATAAGTCCCTCCACGAGAATTGCCACACTCGTAATATCCATAAAATACTGACAATCCCCCCAATGAAGTACAGAAATAGTTTATGACGAATATAACGTAATGTAATATTTTCCCAAAAAAAAAAAAAAAAAAAAAAAAAATACACACATATGAAGTACCTCCCCCACCCATACATGTGCTAAGTATGAATAATATTTCTATTATAAGAAATAATGAGGTAATAAATAATAAAAAACCTGTTCTATGAAATTTGAAGTTCATCAAAAAATAAACAAATAGACCTTGGCGTATACGTAATATTTATGGCGAATCATTCATGGCAACATCAATCATACGCTGTGATGGTCATAGGGAAACAGAAATATGTAATACATCCAATATTTTCTTCTATTACGCCTATTGATAAAATATATATTGGAGAAAATTTTCTGAATATTGTCATCTCTTATTCGATTTTCTTATCTCATGAAATTATGCCTCCTAGTAATCGAAATAATAACCGATTTCATGAAATTTATCTATTCGCGTTTCTTTCTATAAGTATGTATGTATCTGTAGCGGTAGTTGCGCTACAACTTCCCACATACTTTTCACGCATAATTTACTGCAATTGTTTGTTAACAAAGAACAAAAATGTAAATTAATGTGTATAAGTGGGTGTGTATGTGTGTGAGTGTATCCTGCCACATGGATATCTCTATAATTTCACAAACATAATAGCAGCAAAATACGGCAATATGTGTTGGGTATTAGAGTGTCCACAATCAATTCCCAAATATTACAAAAAAATCAAAGAAACATAGTTTTGATTTGACATAAGTATGGGGGTGGCGATTTGATGCGACCTGAACGTGGACATGAACTCCAATTAAATAATTGACATCATAACTGCGAATTTCACGGCCATAAACAGGGTGCCGAGTAGGAATCGAGTTGACAAGTTGACTGGAGTCAAAGTCGGAGTAAAGAAAAATACTCAATTCGGCATTTATTTCTACGCTGTATGGCTACGGCTGTATGGCTACGGCCTGTCTACGTGGCAGCCTGGTAAGCATGACAATTCTCGAAAGAGATATCCAATTCGGTCCAAACACCCATTATTTTTGTTAATCATAGGTCAAATTCAAAGATGGCTAATATCTACCTTATAAAAATTATGTGTCTCAGAGAAAGTGATTGGATCATCCAAGTTTTTCCAAACTTGAGGCTTTGGAAATTCGTACTGAAACGGTACGAAAATTATTAAAATTTAGTAAATATGGTACCCTTTGTTTTTGAGGAAGAAAAAGAGCAAGAACTCTTAAATTTTGGATGTATTAAAGGTTTTTTTTGAAAATTCGCACCAAAAGAGTACAAAAAGTTCTAAAATATACTACATTTGGTACCATTTCGTATAAAGTGAATGGTTAGAGAAAAATATTCAGATGTGCGAAATTTGAAAAGAGTTGGATGCTTATTTCTCTTTTTTTTTTTTTTTTTTTTTGAACCTTTTGTTTTTCAAAATCTCGAACCCTATGTGGGGGAGGTAACAGAAGAAATGGTTCGATCTGTACGATCTTTATAACAAATGGTATGTTGTTAGAAATATTGAGTGCACTACGTCTGATTGGAATCGGATGTTAATTTCTCTTTCTGTACAGTAAATTATTTTCTGTTTTTGAAAATGTTGACATTTTGTGTAGGAGGTACCAGAAGGAGTGGAACGATATTGTCCATCTCCTCACTCAATCTAGGAAAACAGAAAACAGATGGACGGACATCGTTATATCGACTTCAAATGTCCTATAACGGATTTGGTAAAAAGAGAACTAGTGTCTAAAATCGTTATTTCGATGTGGCACGTTTTGGCCGTATCAAATGATATATATATAAAGGTATGTCTACATCACAGCCTGGTGTGCATGATAACTCTCGAAATGGGTCCAAACATCCAATATTCTTCGCAGATGGGTAACATCGACCTTAATCGAATTAAGTGTCTCACAGAGAGCGAATGAATGATCCGATGAGTTTTTGGAAACTCGTACTAACGAAAATCAAGCAAAATCACCGTTGGAAAGTAAGTTTGATACATGAAGCTGGTTTAGGAAATGTGCACTAAGAGTCCGAACTGTACTAAATGGTACAAAATTAGGAACAGTTTGGTTTAGGATAGGTTTAGAGGTGGTAGGGTAAAAAAGTGGTTTAGAATTATAATTGGTACAATTTGTATTGGATGAATTTGAAATCAAAAATGTGGTATTTGGGTCACAGATCATGGACATATGGAGGTGGATTCGGAAATGTATACGAAAAGTACTAAATGATACTATGTGAGGTATTAGTTGAATACAATTCTGAAATTTTATATTCAATTTCGTTTTGGGTGATATTGAAGTCTCTGTTGGGATCTGAGGTTGAGATATGGAGCTGGTTTTGGAAATGTGTACTCTAATTGTACCAAAAATACTGAATAGTACTAATTTTCGTATTGGTTGAAGGAATAGAGCTGAACCCCTGAAATTAGATATGGGTGTACTCTTGGTGTCTGTAGTTGAGAGAGGCTGAGAAGGTGTAGTTTATTTTGGATAGTACTAAATTTTGTAATGGGGGAAATTACAGAGCTGGAATCGTGAATTTCTAGGGTTTACATATGGAGACTTTAAAATAGTTTTGGACAGAAAATTGGATGTGGGTCCATTCCCAAAATGAGCGATTGTGAAGACTTTTTGGTGTAAAAGGTAAACTTTTTCCTATTATCCTTCCCAAAAAAAGAAAAACTTGAAAAATATATAAAACCTTGAAAGTCTAAACATTTTGTACAATGCATGAATATTTTTCAAACTGTACAAATTGTACATTTTGTGTACTAACAGGTAATAAAGCATCTAAGTTCGGCCGGGTGCAACTTTTAATATCCTCCATCATTTTGAAGGAACTTAAAATTTTTCAAAAATTTTCGGCAGGGCCGATCTTTGAAAAGAACTTGAAAAAATTAAAAAAAAATCGGAAACTACCACTTAAATGAAAACTGTTATATGGAGACTATACGAAGACGTAGGTCTGCTTACGAAATTTCTTGTCATAGACTGTAGTACCCATTACGAACTTTAAATATGAAATTTGTTAATATTCCGGTAAATAATGTCGCACAAATCATAAAAAGTCCGAGTATCGGGAGGTACCGTCATATGGAGGCTATACGAAGATCTGAACCTGCATACAACATTTTCTGCCATAGGTTGAAGTACCCACTTAGATCTTTTAATATGAAATTTGAAACGAATCCGGTGAATAATGTTGCTGAAATCATCAAAATACCGAATATCAGGAGCTACCGTTATATGGGGGCTGCATATAAACAATTTTGTCATAGGCTGTTGCACCCATTAAGATCTCCCAATACGAAATTTGGAAAAATTCCGGTAAATAATGTCGCTAAAATCATGAAAATGCCGAATATCGGAGGTACCGTTATATTGGGGCTATACGAAGACGTGAACCTGCATACAAAAATGTTTGTCATAGGCTGCAGTACCCATTACGAACTTTAAATATGAAATTTAAAATAATTCCGAAAGATACTGTCGATTAAATCATGAATATACCGAATATCGAGAGGTGCCGTTATATGGTGGCTATACGAAAACGTGGACCGACATGGCCCTGCCTACTGGTAAACTATGCATGTATGCTAAATGTTAGCCTTCTATCTCAATTCGTTCGAAAGATAGAGTGATTTCAAAAGACAGACGGACAGACTTTGCTATATCGTCTTAAAATTTTACGCTGATCCAGAATATATGTACTTTGCAGAGTATATAGTAAATATTTCGAGGAGTTACAAACGGAATGACAAAGTTAAAATAACCTCCATAGAATGGTGGAGGGTATAAAACCCTTCAAAATGAAATGAAAACCGTTACATAGGGGCTATGCGAAGACGTAAACCTTATTTTTTTTTTTTTTTTTTTTTTTTTGATAGGCTGTAGTGTCCAAAAGTTCAAAAACTTTTAATACACAATTTTAAATTATTCCTGTGAATAATGTCGCTAAAAGCTAGCAAAATACACCTGTATTCAAAATTTTAGCCTTCTGCTCAATTCGTTCGAAAGATAGCGTAGAGATAGAGTTGAAAGCTAAAACTTTGAAGTTTCGAAGTAGCGGGCACTTGCTAGTTGATGTATTTTTTATTTAACTCCAACTAAACTATCGTCACATGCCAATAAACCCACCAGAAACGTGCCAGTAGTGTATACACTTGCATGTGTTAAGATTTTATTATACACTATTGTGTGTGGTTACGCAGTCAACATGTATGAATGAATGAATAAAGAAATAACGGTATTTTTTTCGTTGGAACGGATGAATGTATCTAATGATAGTGATTATGTGATGGCGACCCGACTGCCAGCAAGTCAACATGCATTCACAACATCTATTCACATCGTCATCCAACCATTCATCTTATTCTGTTATAATAGCCATGTTGCGATACAACAATTCCGTCTAAGCACATGGTGGGAAGTGGTGAAGGTGCTGTCCTCCCAAAAGCCGTTGTATAGAAAAGATAGAAAATTCTTTGGGTCTTAGTTGGATAGATACACTATTATTATTGCTGTTATTATTAAGTTATATTGTTACCACATTGGGCTCCATTATTAGAATCCAAAAATGACAACCCACAAATGAAAAATTCCAGATATTAACGAAATTCAAAGCTTGTCTGTAAGAAGAATAACGCTTTGTTATTGTTTGGGAATTTGATTGGGATCACAAGGCATTTATATGTGGGTTAGAGAGAGGGTGTGTGTGTGTGTGTGAGGATGGCGTTTACAAAGTTATGCTCATAAATCATTCTAATGAGTTTAGATTTTCAAAACATATGTATGTAATAAAGCTAATATGCGTAGATC
The DNA here is from genome assembly GCF_030504385.1 of Musca domestica. Taxonomy (NCBI): domain Eukaryota; kingdom Metazoa; phylum Arthropoda; class Insecta; order Diptera; family Muscidae; genus Musca; species Musca domestica. The sequence continues at coordinate 40,092,097 of NW_026712249.1, forward strand.
TCGGGCATTTAATAACGTTTGATATGTGAATGTGAGTCTATCCTCCACATATTTGATGGCTTTTTAGTAGGTTTTGATGTTACCAAAAAGTTTCCTTTCTTCGGCCTTCGCTCTTTTGTGATTTTAGTTCCAAGAAACCCCACACGCTTTATACGGCATCTTTTCTTGACACCGGCATACGAATTTTTAATATTTCACACATCAAATGCGACTTTTCCAGTTTTGACTTCTTTAACCTGTCCATTATTCATATGTTGTTAAACGGATTTTATTGGTCGTTTTTGTAGGTTGTAGTCTTTTGTTCCGTTTTCATGGACATATTAAATTTCCATATTTATGTTGGCATTGAAATGTAAATAATTGACTTAATAACTATGGTGAGAAGGAATTTATGAGGTATGATTAATGACATTCAGTCACAAACATCTGGATTACATCAAAGATCATACACATTTTGCCACATAAATTTAATTAGATAGGATATGAAAATTGCCCAAGGAAAGGTATATCACCACATATGACATATGACCATCAAAAACCACAACCTTAAGCCAGGTGATCTAAAAACATTAAAATTTATTATTTTTGGTCCTCAAGACATACCTATAAAAATCCTTGACTTTCATCACAATGCCTTTGAAACAGGTTTCTTTATAAATCAATGTTTTTTTTTTCGGAATCCTTTTAAAAATATTTTTTCAAGATCCTCGATTAGGAGGATCTTAGAAAAAATATCTTAACAAATGCACGGTTTTAGTCCGCAAGAATGTAAAAGATTCTTAAAAATCTACAGGGAGCACCTTGAATTTTTCTTATATTTTAATTATACCCTACAACACTATGTGTGGGGGTATTATAAGTTTTATTGCTCCAAAAATTATGTAACACCACGAAATATTGGTTTCCCACATAGGAAAGTATAAATGGATCTTCCTATCTCGCTGAGCTGAGTCGATCTAACTATGTATGTCCGTCCGTCCGTCTGTCTGTCTGTCCATGTTAATTTGTAATCAGTCTACAGGCCGCAATTATGGCCCGATCTTCACAAAATTTAGAATGGAGGTGGGGCTAGGGTCAGAATAGAACACTATTTGGAGATGATCGCATAATATTTAGAGGTTGAAATGGACCAAAAACTGAAAAAATGCTGATTTTGCAGTTGCTCTACAGGTCACAATTATAGACCAATCAAAGCGGAAGTTAGCATGGGGCTAGAGCTTAGGGCTGGGCAGAAGCCTTCCAATTTTGATGGTCATCGGATAATATTTAGTGGGTGAAATTGGCCACAACATTTGTGTTAAATAAAAGTCAAATTTTCCATTAAACCGCGAATATTTTTAATCCCGGCGAAATCACAAATAGACGAACAGGTCAATTCTGACCGTTACATAGATGCCGATAGTAAATATATCGGTTATATATAGCGAAAAATATACAATGTGTATATACAAAGGAAGGGGATGTTAGTTAGAATGCTTATATCTCAAGAATAGCTGGACCGATTTTGACAAATTTTGTCAATTCAGAATGCCCTCTTGACATAAAAGTATAAAATCTAAAAAAATCTCAGAAAAATATGCCACTAAAGATGTTAATATAGATTTTTTAGAATTTTGTGACATTTTGTTATTTTTTCACATTTTTTATCGCATGCGATTTTTTCAATTTGACTTATAATATTTTGTAATATTTTTTTCACCTTACAATACAGGTTGGGGATATTATATAAGTATTGCAAATATCGTCCGATCCTCACGAAAATTTTCACAACGGTAGGGTTGGGCTCAGAAGGGCTAGACCTATTGTTTTCCGCAATATATTAGGGGGTTGAAATGGACCAACAACTCAAAGTGTTCCTGATTTTGCAGCCGTTATAAAGGTGACAAATAGAAACCAAAGGACACAAAATCTCGCATAAAGTTAGAGTTAACACAGCGGGTACAATGGACCACTAATTTTGTGTGAAAAAATACCAGCATTACTCACAGGCGACATTCGAAATACACAAAAGGCGAATTTCTGGCTTTTTTATGCTGATTTCGTTGACGAATATAGCCAAATATCGTAGACAAGCAAATCATATAGATAAGTCTAAATTTACAGATACAGAGGGGCTTCTTGCTTTTGGAGATGATTGCAAAATAATTAGGGGTTCAAATTAACCAAAAACAGAAATGTTTTTCCGATCACACAATTGAAGCCAATCGACACGCCTGTGGAGAGAGTTGAGGACAGGGAAGAATTCTAGCATTTTGGATGACCATTGGATCATATTTATCTGTAAAATGGACTACAACAACTAACAGCCCGACGGAGTGCATAAATGTTGAGCAAATGTCCCTAGTCAAAATCCTAATTTCAAAAGCGAAATCTTCCAATATGGATTTGGACATAAGGGGGCTTCTAACATATTGTGGTGTTGTAGGGTACAACATAGTCGACCCCGCACGACTATAGCCTTTTCTTACTTGTTTTTTGTTTGTTTTTGTAGTTGAGATGTCCTTAAAAAATATTTGTTCTTAGTAAATGTTTTAGCCTGAAAATTTACTTTGTTATTATTTTTTAATCCTATATTTATTTATTGAAAGAAAGTTCATAAAAAATGTAAAGTTACACTGGAAATTCTGGAATACTATTTTTAAAATTTTTTTTTAAACCAAGTTTTAGACCGTGAATCCTCGATTTTTCAAAAATATCACGGTTAGAAAAGTGTTGGTAATTTTGATCGGAATGCCGTGCATATGTTGTTGTTGACTTTGACTATGCATTATTTTAAAACTACAACATGATCCTTAGAAAATGTCTTTTAAAAATTTTTAATAAAAGGTGGAAGTCTTCGATACTTTAAAAATCCAAGGGAAGTCTTTAATTACATCCTTCAATGCCAAAGAGTTTGTAACAACTCGAAGTATTAGCCGTGGGAATAGATAACATCCTATGAATCCTCCTATCTTGCCGAGCTGAGTCAATTTAGTTATGTATGTTCGTCCGTCTGTCTACATTAATTTGTAATAACGCTACACATAATGAAGGTGGGTTTCGGGAAAGAAGAAGCCTATTTTTTTTGGAGAAAAAAAAAACAGAAAAATTGATTTTGCAGATGTTCTAGTGGTCAAAATGAAGGACCAATCGACTAGGAATTTAGCTGTGAGTTAGAGTTTAGGGCCATCCAATTGGGATCATCGGATAATATTTAGCGGCTGAACTGACTTTTACGTAAAAAAATACCTAAATTTCCATTAACCCGCAAATATTTTTAATCCTATCAAAATTACACGAAAAGTCACTTAAATCACATTTGTTTTAAATTTTAATGTTTTAGCCCAGAAATTTTTGAAAAAAGTTTTTTTTTTTTAATTACATTAAGCTCATTGCCAAGATATGTATCATATATCAGAGGATCGTTCCTTAGACCGCATATAATTCAATAAGAGCTGGACGGATTTTGGCAACTCTCACCAATTTAAAATGGCCTTTTGGCAGAAAAAATGAAATCTAGAAAAAAAGATGCTAGTAAAAATGTAAATATTTTTCATTAATATTTTGTGATATTTTTTTATTATACCCTTAACCACATGGCGAGGATATATATCTTTTGATACGGCCAAAATAATAATATTTTCATCAGTTCTAGGTCAGGTGTGAAAATGGACAATATCGGTCCACTCCATTAAGTACCTCGCCCAAAAAGGGCCAACATTATGAATAATTATAATTTTTATAAAATGTGATGTATGATGTGTCCGATTGCCTTCAAATTATACAGATCACAATATTTTTATTAACCCAAGGTCTGGCATGAAGAAGGAATACATTGGTCCACTTCCTCTGGTACCTCCCTCACAAAGGTTCAAAATTTGGAACATCCATGAAGCTGATTAAACGCGAAATTAACCTTCGATTCCATTCAGACGTGGCACATGTCAATATTTCCATCAACAAAAGATCCGACAATTCTTCTGGTGCCTACTCCACGAAAAGGGTCAATGTTTTAAATAACCAAAACGATTATAAAATCCGAAATATGCATTTGGTTCTCTTCAAATTGCACACATCCCATTATTTTTACAACCACAAGATCTGATTTAAAGTTGAAATATATTGGTCCGCTCCTTCTGGTACCCCTTCCCAACGAAGGGTCAACATTTTGAAAAACAAAACGAGAAATAAGTATCCAACTCTCTTCAAATTCCACACATCCAAACATTTTTGCTAACGCAAAATTTGTTGTGAAGATGATAACTATCTATCAACCCCCTACTGCTACCTCACCCACAAAGTGTAAAATTTTTCAATACTTTTATCTGTCATGACTTGCGAAACAAGTTAAGGGTTTTTTACAACTTGCTATTTCTAAATATTTCTATCAACCAGAAACCTGATATGAATATGTAATTTATCGGAATTTATAGTTTCGTATAAATTGGATATAAATGTTCGATTTTCTTTAAATTTTTCAAGTACCAATATTTTTGTCTGTATGAGATGAAGTGGAATATTTCGGCCCGCTATATCTGATACCTCACGCATATTTCTACATTTTCCAAAAATTTGGACATATTTCAAATAAAGTATAGGAAGTAGACGATATTATCCAAATATGGCACGTGGTAATATTTATATTAGACTTAGAGCAGATACGAATTGGACAATATTGGAGTTCTCCGGGAAAATTGTTGTTTTTTAACATCACCCAAAATTGTGTGTTAATTAAGGATTTTCTTCCATTTTGATTTTTTCATAATTTTCAAGAACATCCTTATAAATATCCTGCATTTTTATTAGATATTTTTACAAAGTATTTTTTGGGCAAAATTTGGATTTCTGAAAAATATTTTTTAAGGTACTCCTGGCAACTTTTTTTCAAGAACGTCTTTTCTAGAAAATGCATAATAAAGTTTAAAAATTTTAAGCCAAAAAGTCGGTAAAAAATTATGGTAGAAAATTTTAGCACACCGGAAAGGTCACACATCCCATTATTTTTATTAACAAGGTGATAAGATGGTATATATACGTCCACCCTTTATATATACACTAGTGGCCAAAACTAAAGCAACTCAAATCTCAAAGACAATAAATGCCCTGTAACTTTTACAAAAATAAACAAATCGAAATTATTTTTCCAGTTTTAAATTAGGTGCTTAATGCACTTTTAAAAAAATTAAAATAGGAATACAAAAATTATATTGAATGAAAAAAATATATGGAAATCTAAAATGACCCAATTTTTGCTTGGTCAAAACTAAAGAAACTTTTTTATTTATTTATTTCAAAATAATTAAATTTTGGCTAGTAGTCGATAGCATCCATTATTTTTGATACCAGCTACACCCCTACAAAGCATTGAATCTATAACACGATCAATTTGATCCTTGGGTATGCTCTTCCAGGTACCCTGCATTCTTTGGAATATGTTGTGTTTATTTCTTTCCGAATCTCGCTTGATCTTCCTGTCTACGATACTCCAAAGGGTTTCTATGGGGTTTAGGGCAGATGATTGAGCCGGCCATGACAAAACATCGATTTTTGACTCCCGCAACCAATCTTTGACAAGTTTTGATGCATGTTTGGGATCATTGTCATGCTGAAAGACCCAAATAAGCCGAATATTTTCCTCATTTTTAACCCTCTCTCATGCTTCACTGTACCCTTGCAACACTGCGGCTTTAGTCTTTCATTTTTTTTTTGTCTTCTCACCGTAACATTTTTCATGTCTGAGCCTTTAATATTAAACGTAGACTCATCCCAGAATAAAACGTTTTCCCATTGAGCTGGATTCCAAATAATATTATCGTTTCCGAAAGCCATCCCAGCTTTCCGGTTTTTCAGAAATAAATGGCTTTTTTGATGGCTTACGAGCATGCAGACCAGCTGCCACTACTCGTCTACGCACTGATCTCGAGCTTATATACAATCATAGCTCTCTCACCAATTCAGTTGAACTCTTAAATGGTTGTTTTTTTATTTCTCTCACAATTTGTTGTTCAGAACGGGCTGAAGTTACCACGGCCTTCATCCTTTATAGACTGTTACTACTGATCCAGTCTCATAAATCCGACTTAGTATACGAGAAATCACAGAAATATTTATGAAATATTTCTCGGAAATCATTTTCTGCGATAGTTAGTTTTCATAGACACTGATAATTTACTGTTTTATTCATGTAATGTACTCCTAGCCATTTTTAAACTTTTTTGGGTAGTACTTAAAAAACGAAATTTCACACATTCGAATATATCTACTAACACAAGATTTAGTATGAAGATTGAATATATCGGTCGAATCCTTTTGGTTCCTCCCCACAAAGGGTCAAAATTACGAAAAACCAAAACGCTTATAAATGCAAAGTAAGCATTCGATTTCTTCAAATTTCACAGATCACAATATTTCTATTAACAGAAGATCAGGTGTGAATATAATAGATATCGGCCCAACCCTTCTGATACCTCCATTTAGCGATTTTTAAACATTTGGTAACCACATATCTGATGTCAAGTAAATGGACAACAACACAAGTCAAAATATATTTAAAAAACGTGCAAGGGGCTTCTTCTTTTTTTGGGTAGGATTTGGTTCATACGTATTTTCATATTTTCAAAAAGCCGAGAAAATTATTTTTATCAGCAACTTTTAAATTTTAATTTAAGATTATTTCGGTAGCTTCTAAAGCAGTGCTGAAATTAAAGTCTAACCATGGTTCGATTCCCCAGCCCTGTTAAATATTATTTTTTTTACAATGTATTCGCCATGTTCTTGGCGTTCGGAGTAGGCATGTGTTACTATCTTAAACGCTTTTCAATGACCCAACAACAAAAAAACAAACTGTTCTCCAAATTTTCACGCATAGCTCCATATGTGAGATGGCATTGACAATTTAAACTTAAGAAAAGTATAAGTGTTTTTTGATAGAACAAATGTTAAAATTTGATTGCCAAGAAAATTCCTAATGTGAATATAAATGTCAGTAAATGGAAACAAACACACATACACACACGCACATATCACCATTACGATAAGACAAGTGAAAATAAAGTAGGCATTAAAAAAAGATAATCGTGAAAAAAAGGATAGACTTTAAATTCTAAAGAAATGGTAAAGCTGCAAAGCTACTGTATAATACCCGGCAAGGATGGAATTGATATTGAAAAAGGAAATAACGACAACAAAAATGGCAGCAACAACAACCACAGCTAAGTAAACACCCGGCAAAACATGAAATGGTCTATAGAAAGAAAAAAACTAAAAACAGCAACAGAAGGCCAACAGCAACCCTTCATAAAGAAAGAAAATATTACAATTGTTCTTTTTTTGGCACTAAAATGTGATGTGTTTTTTTGCAAGAAAAAATTTTCAACGAAAATATAAAATTTATATACAGTGGAACATGGCAAAGGCGAACAAGAGTATGAAATATATTCAGGATGACATAAAAAAACTGCAACAACTTTTTTTTTTTTTTTTGCAAAATGGTCAGGCTTAATCCCTTTATTGTTGATTTTATAAAAACAACTTTTTTTATTAGTGGAGAGCGATGGTAATGTTTACCAGGGGGTAAGGCAGGGAATACCAAGGTTTCGGAAAGAGCCACCTATCCTCATCAGTTCCCTTGTTTTTTTATCTGGGATATTCTTCCCAGAAGTTATCTTAAACATAACTCCTATGACAAAAAACTTTTCTTACCCAAGTGACGAGATGTTTTTATAAAAACAACATTATTGGGATGAAGCCTGACCATTTTGCAACAACAAAATACTATGGTATCCCGAACAAACAAGCCAACACTTTTTTTAATTTTATTGAATGAAAGCAATAAATATTGGAAATAGCATCAAATTTTAGAATAAGTTCCGATTTCGAATTGGTCACCTTTGGCACAAATAATGGCCTTCAAACGGCCAATGAAACCGTCACATGCTGCCCGAATGTTGCTCTGCGATATTTTGGCCCATTCCCGGCGAAGCGCTTGCTTGAGGTGATCGCCGCTTTGATATTTTTTAGTGCCAACCTTGCTTTCCAAAATACTCCAGATACAATAGTCTAAAGGATTGGTATCCGGTGATTTTGGTGGCCATTTTGCGCTGGAAATGAAGCTATGAACCTCATTTTGTAACTATTCTTGGGTGGCGCGTACTGAGTGCGATTATGTTGAGTCCTGTTGGAATGTCCAAGGTCTGGCCTTCAAACGGCCAATGAAACCTTCACACTCTGTCCTACTGTTGCTCTGCGGCATTTTTGTCCATTCCCGGCGGAGCGCTTGTCTGAGGTGATCGACACTTTGGTATTTTTTAGTGCCAACCTTGCTTTCCAAAATACTTCAGAGACAATAGTCCAACGGATTGGTATTCGGAGATTTTGGTGGCCATTGTGCGCTGGAAATGAAGCGAGGAACCTCATTTTGTCGCCATTCTTGGGTGGCGTGTGCTGAGTGCGATGGTGCTGAGTCCTCCTCCTACACCCTCCAGAATATTTTCGCAATTATATTCGGCATTTATTCTGATGCCACGGTCGATTAATACGAGTTGAGAACGACCATCGCCTGTTATGGCGTCCCACACCATCACCATGGCCGGCGCTTGAGTTCTGGTGGCCAACCGAAGTGTCACATTTTCAGCTAACTTCTTTGGCAAGTAAACACGATCATTTAGTTTGTTTAGAAACGGCTGAACAACGAATGTTTTCTCATCGGAGAAAACCAAAATCGGGAGTTCACCACTTTCGGCCAAGCGAAGGAACACTTTAGCTCTTTTGAGTATATTTTCTATCTGTTGCGGTGTAAGTTCTTGCACTTTTTGGAATTTCAATGGCTTTAGCCCGAGCTCATTTTTCAATATTTGCCGAATGGAATATTGCGAAATGTTCAGCTCACGAGTCATTTCTCGACCACTGCGATGCGGGTTTCGTCGCTTCTTTACTTTTCGAACCATTTTTGCTGATGTTGGTGTTTTCTTTCGTCCAATTCCTTGACTTCGGGCTACGTTACCAGTATCACGGTAACGAACGATGGTACGAGACACAAAAGATTTATTCACATTTAAATGCTGGAGTGTTCTAACGATCGCCATCTGTGGTTTTCCAGCCAAATATAAGGAAATCATACTATCACGCTTGAATCCCATCACGAATAACTTTTTTTCTGGAATATTCTCACCAAAATGCTTTTGTACACTTGTAAACAATATAATGAGCTGTCACCGGAATAATTTTAACAGCTGTCCGACGAGTGGCTTGGAAATGACAGCAGTCTGAAATTGTTTGCAGTTTTTTCATCTCCCTTGTATTTGAGAGAGTTACGAGAGAGAGAGAGAGAGAGAGAAAAGAGTGACAATTAATATTTCTCATTACAGCCATGTTAACCCTGTCCCACTGTATACCCACTAAAGTGTTTTTTCGTCCATAATATAAAGCCGTTACGATAACGCCCATTGAAATAGAAAAATAACGCAATCATCAAAATGAAATCCCCCCAAAAAATTGTGATGCTAAGTGAATTCATGCTTGAACGAAGTGTGAAAGTGTTAAAATAGTCATTTCATTTTATATCTTCATTTTTTCCGATTCCCCTTCTTATTTGCAGAAAATGTTAAAATTTTTTAAAGAAAATGTTAAAATTGAAAATATTAGGTAAATGGTTTTGTACCACAACACCGATGACGACTTAATAACAAAGCACTTAATTAACACTCTCTTTCTATGCTATAATTTTGAAATGAAAAAAGAAAGGGAGCTATTCTGATGCACCCCCTGTTAAGCTGCTTAAAAATTAATTAAAAATCTGTCCATTCTCAAAAAAAAAAAATAACGAAACTTGTGGTCAAGTTGAAAAGAATAGAAAACGAAAAGAAAAAATTCTTGAAAAAAATTATTTATCGACATTCCCCTTTGTTCCTAATTAAACACTTCGCTCGCTTCGGACTATCAACAACAAACACACCCTTTCTCAAGAAAACTCTCTAATACTTTTCAAAAAAACAAAACGAAAAAAAGGAAACAACAACAACAAAGCATACTATCAACAAACCCAAATAAAAGAGGAGCAGAACAAAATAGCTTCATATATTCATTCATTCAATTCTCACCGCCATAACCATTTCCGCTTCCCAATTCTTGTGAGCCCCCCCAAAGAACAAACATCGGCAACATTCCTTTTAAATCAATTTCCCTCCACAATAACCCCCTCCCCCACCTCCCATCGCAGTCTTGTGAACAATGGTCGAAATACAAAAACCGAATTCAGCGTTAAAACGTCCATCATTGAAACGGGAAACGGTGGTTGTCAATAATACCAGTGCACCCATGAAGAAGGTCACGTTGGTGCCAAAGGACGAGGTAAGTTTTATGTTTTCACTCTTAAGCTGTGAGTTTGTGTTTTTTATTGGTTTTGTTTGTGTTCGAAGAAAAAAAATATTTCGGTGATGCACAATGGGGTGTTAAATACCACTTTTATAAAAGGCATGGCATTGATCCAGAAGAACTTCTTTTAAAATTGAAAAAAAAATGGCGCGAATGGAAATTTTTGGAATTTCCTATTTAAGGAATTATTATTTTTATTAATTATTATTAATTATTATTAAAAATTAATAAAATTAATTACAAAATTTAAAAAAAGGACGCGAATGGAAATTTTTCGAATTTCATATTTCAGGAGCTCTTATTTTTTATAATTATTATTAATTAATAATTTATTATTTATTATTATTATTAATTATTAAGGAATGTATTCCTGGAGCTACAAATTTAATGCCTCTAGAATTTGAATCCTGCAACTTCGTATTTTTTAGATTTTTGTAACATAGGCAGGTAGACAAAGACATGATATTCCAAATTATATTTCAAGTATTGTATTATGACCTCCACCATAGTATGGAGGGTATATTAAGTTTGTCATTCCTTTTGTAACACCTCGAAATATACATTTTAGATCCCACAAAGTATATATATATTATTGATCAGCATGAAATTCTTTGTCGATTTAGCGATGTCCGTCCGTCTGTGGAAATCACTCTAAATTCCGAACGAAGTGAAGTATGTTGATAAAATTTTGCTCAAATGTATATTATGTCTGCAAGACTTTTGGTATTGAAAATGGGTCATGTAGGTCCACGTTTTGGTATAGCCCCGATATAATGGTACCTCCCTATTTTCAGTATTTTGATGATTTTGGCGACATTATTCACCGGAATTGTACCAACTTTGGTATTTAAAGTTCGAAATGGATACTACAGCCTAAGACAGAAAATTGTTTGGGCAGGTTCACGTCTTCGTATAGCCCCCATATAACCCTACCTCCCGATATTCGGTATTTTGATGATTTTTGCGACATTATTCACCGGAATTATTTCAAATTGGGTATTTGAAATTCGTAAAAGATACTACAGCTCATGACAAAAAATTTCGTAAGCAGGTCCACGTCTTCATATAGCCCCCATATAATGGTACCTGCTGATATTCGGTATTTTGATAATTTAACCGACATTCTTCACCGGAATCGTTACAAATTTGGTATTTGAAGTTCTTAATGGATGTTACATCATATGACAGAGAATTGTCTGTGCAGGTCCACGTCTTCGTATAGCCCTCATATAACTATACCTCCCGATATTCGGTCTTTTTATGATTTTAGCGTCATTATTTACCTTTTTTTCAAGTTTCGCAGTTTAATATTTTAATGGCTCATGATAAAAGTTGCCTATGGAGGTCCAGATCGTCGAATAGACCCTAATATAACGGCTACATTCGGTATTTTTAAGATTATAAAAGAATTTTGAAAAACAAATTATATATATTGAAAATTGCCAAATTCGTTCCAAATGGTGGAGGGTATTTAAAGTTCGGCTCAATCGATCTTTTTTTTTTGCAGTCGTTTTATAAAGAACTCAAATTTCCAAATTTTGAAAAAAAGTGTGAAAATACCGCTAAAATGTAAAAATTACTTGAAATCGGAGTATACACTTACAGGTTGAGATAAAAAAAACTGCAACAAAATCAAACGCCATAATTTTTATTTTTATTTTTTTTAATTTATTGAATGATGCAAAAAATGTCGGAAAGAGCATCAAATTTTAGAATAAGTGTAAATTTAACGAATTGGTCACCTTTGGCACGAATTATGGCCTTTAAACGGCCAATGAAACCGTCACACGCTGCCCGAATGTTGCTCTGCGGTATTTTGGCCCATTCCCGTCGAAACGCCTGCTTGAGGTGATCGATACGTTGGTATTTTTTAGTGCCACCCTTGTTTTCTAAAATACTCCAGACACAATAGTCCACCGGATTGGTATCCGGAGATTTTGGAATGAAGCGAGGAACCTCATTTTGTAACCATTCTTGGGTGGCGCGTGCTGAGTCCTGTTGGAATGTCCAAGGTCTGCGGCCAAAATGATTGCGTGCCCAAGGCTTTAATACACCTTCCAGACCATCGGCTGTTATGGCGACCCACACCATCACCATAGCCGGCGCTTTAGTTCTGGTGACCAACCGAAGATGCACATTTTCAGCTTTTCACCTCTTTGGCAAGTAAACACGATCATTTTGTTTGTTTACAAACTGCTGCACAACGAATGTTTTCTCATCGGAGAAAACCAAATTCGGCATTTCACCACTTTCGGCCAAGCGAAGCAACTCTTCAGCTCTTTTGAGTTAATTTTCTTTCTGTTGCGGTGTAAGTTCTTGTGCTTTTTGGAATTTCAATGGCTTTACCCCGAGCACATTTTGAAATATTTGCCGAATGGAATATTGTCCACTTCTCGCCAAATATTAAAAATTCCCACTATCACGCTTGAATTCCATAACCAATAACTTTTTTCTGGAAAATGCTCACCAAAAGGCTTTTGTACGCTTCTAAACAATATAATGAGCTGTCACTGAAATAATTTTAACAGCTGTGGGATGAGTGGCTTAGAAATGACAGCAGTATGAAGTTAGTTGCAGTTTTTCATCTCATCTTGCATATGGGGGCTACACCAAAATGTGGACCGGCATATAAATATATATATTTTGTATGACGATATAAGTAGTAATGCCACAATATATATTTTTTTGATATTTGGAAGATAGCACTGATATCTGCTGACCTCTTTGCAGATAATTGTATTTATTCAATGTATTTACATTAATTTTATGTAAATCTGTCTAAATCGGGTATTATAAAATAATTGTTTTTTTTTATCAAAACTGAAATCTGTAGAAGGCACGAAATATTCTACCTGAGTACGGGTCAAGCATGCATAGCATATATAATCGAATTCACTCAACCAATTAATCAGATTAGAGATGGGAAAATACTATAATTGTCAATGCATAAAAATATATTGCATGTAGTATATACAATGTCAGTAGCTAGACTGAGGTCGAGGCAATTCCTTTCCGAGAAGGTATAATTAATATTTTCATCACAGGCCGACATTTCGTATTTCCCCACACCTTAGTTAGGCAGCAGGAATCTACTACCCTTAAAGGTGAAAACAATGTGTAAGCAGAATTTCCCTTGAATCGGCATTTTATTATTTTCCTGTTTTTAATCTGATTTGTTGGTTGAGTGAATTTGATGTTGCCCCAAAAACGAAAGGTAATTTAATGCCACATAGAATAACATAAATATGCCAACTACAAAAACAAAGGCAATAAATTCATAAACAATATTATGCGGACGGACTTCATGGTGGTCTTTGCAATTATCTCATACCACCAAAAAGAATATTTGTATGTGTGTATGTAATTTTAGCACAGAACGTTTTTATTATACCTTACACCACAAGGTGTTCAGGGTATTAGGTCTTTGTGCACTTGTTTATAACAGGCAAAAGGAAACGAGATAGACCCATAGTTCCTTTTGATGATCTGCATAGAATCACATTCTGAGTCCGTCCGTCCGTCTGTCCATGTATTTTTTGGAGATAATCGGTCAAAATTTAGATATAGCTCCCATATATATCTTCGTCCGATTTGCCTTTTGTTGCCCGAATAGTATGGAATTTTTGCATTAATTTTTGCATATGCGACCAAATTAGGCCTGAAAATAAGTATGCCAAATTTGATCGAAATCGGTTTAGATATAGCTATAGCTCCCATATATATTGTTCATCCGATTTGTTATTTTTGTCCTCCGCAGCCGTAATATGCACTCTGTAACAACAATATTTGGGAATATATAGATATATAAATATATCAAATACAGCTCAGAAATACCTTTGCTAAATTTTATCGAGATCGGTTCCGATTTGGATATAACTCCCATATATAACTTCGTCCGATTTACCTTTTATTGTGCACCAAACGCCTAATATTTGCCCAAATGGGATGGAATTTGGCACTTACGACCGAATTGAGTCTAGAAGTTAGTATATCAAATTTTGAAGATCGGTTCAGATATAGCTATAGCTGCCATATATGCTGTTCATCCGAATTGTTATATTTGTTACCCACAGCCGTAATATACACTTCGTAACAACGATATTCAGGGAAATATATGAAATACAGCTCAGAAATATCTTTGCCAAATTTTATCGAGATCGGTTCCGATTTGGATATAGCTCCCATATATATCTTCATCCGATTTTAGATTAATTGTGCACCAAATGGGTAATAAAGTCCGAATTTAAATTATTGTTATAATCATAGCGTGTATTATTGAATTCTCCCCTAAAAGTTTTTAATTGTTATGTGGAGCTCTACTAAATTAGCAAAGCGGTGTAGGGTATCATAAAGTCGGCCCGCCCTACTTTAAGACATTCTTTACTGCTTTTTTATTTTATTTATTTATTTATTTTTTTGGAAAACTCAACTTCCTATGAGGAAGAATGTAGTTTCCTCCAGGGCAGAGCTACTTTCGTATTCGTACTGCATGTGGTACCATTTGGAATAGCTAAAGGTCAATATTTGTATAACCTGCAGAGGATATCATACAGCCAAATCATCTCGGCCCATGCCACGTACTGGCGTAATCCATTTCAGTTCATTTGGGTTTGATATAGCCATTCCATATAGACATATATGGGGCGGTCTATGTGACAGCCATATAAAAAATATATAAGATAATTGGTAATCAAAATTGCAACATTTTGTCAGGATGAGAGAAAAATGTAAACAAGACAATTTTGAAAACAATCGCTAATTTTTTTCACAGGCTATAATATATATAAATATTGAAAATTGGGAGATACCAGAAGGGGAAGCCGATATCCATCAAATTCTCACCAAATTTTGCGTTGGTAAAAATATTGGGATGTGTGAAAAATAAATATATTCGGATGCTTATTTCGTATTTTATAAGTGATTTGTTAGTCAAAATTTTGACCCCTCTGGGTCGATATATCCCATCTTTACAGCAAAACTTTTTTTTAGTACAAATGTTGGAATGTGTAAAGGTCAAAAAGAATCCGATGATTATTTCGCATTAAACCTTTTGGTTCTTCAGAATTTTGAGCCTATTGTTGAGAAGGAACAAGAAAAAGTGGCCTGGTATCTTCACGCCAGATCTTGTGTTAAATATTGGGATGAGCCAAGTTTGAAAGGAATCGGTTACTCACACAGCTTTTAAAGAGCTTCATGGGTTTTCAAAATTCTGAACCCTTTGTGCGGGAGTTACCAGAAGGAGATTCTCCGTTCTATCCCTTCTTCATACCAGATCTTGTGTTGGTAGAAATATTGAGATATGCGAGATTTGAAGATAATCCGACTCTTATTTCACAATTTATAAGATAATATATAATTATTCAAAATTTTGACTCTTTATGGAGGAGATACTTGATCTATCTATACATTTTCTGACCCATCACTGTTAAAAATATTAGGATATCCAAAGTTTGAAAATAATTGGATGATCCTTTCTTTTTCTATGGGTCAAATTATTTTCTGTGAAAAGTTTGACTTTTTGTGGGAAAGGTACCAGAATGAGTTCACCGATATTGCCCATTTCCAAAGCCAAAATTTAAGAATAACATTACGATGTACCAAACCAGGTCCTCCCTTCGAGAGTTTTCGTGCACACCAGACAGACAGAAGAACGGACTGACATCCCTAGAACGACTCCCAATGTCCTGAAATGGATTTGATCCAAGAAGACCTAGGGTCTAAAACCTTTATTTGAGGTTATATGAGGCACGTTTTGCTCGCATCAAAAGATATATGCCCTCTGTAGCCATCTGGCTGAGGGTATAAAAAGGTATCCTTCTGGTATCTTTCCAAGAACTGACGAAAAATCTCGTAGAAATCGAAAAGAGCATCCGATTTGGTTCACATCGCTTTATTTATATCAGACTTAGGTCAGGTAAAAACATCGACAAAATCGGTCATCTCCTTCCTTCTCTTCTACAAAGGAACAATATTTTAAAAAACTCAATCTCTATATTATCTTTTCTTAATTATAGAGATCAAATAAGAAGACACGATATCTCGGCCGACTTTTTCTGGTACCTTCCCCACAGACGTATTAATAATATAAATTTGGATCCAATAGAATTATATTTGTCAGACTTATGGCGATTTCTTTATGCCTCCCCCAAAAAGATGAACATTTTGAAGAATAACAACACTTATATAATTGAAAATAAGATCTGCATTATAATTTTATCTGCAGGGACAAGAAACCCTTTTTCTAGAATTATTCAGACAGGAGATCACCTTTTAGTACTTCTCCCAAATAGCAGAGCCACACTTTTCGACAACAGTACCCTCATGGGAAAGTCTCGCCTTTCGCCAAAAGCATTTATCTCAATATTCTACTGCTTGTAAAGGATTGTCCATGACAAAATGTATTTGAATGTTCTCTTTTTAAATCCTCCTCTCAGTCATTGCAAGGCGGCTGTAATTTAATGTCATTTGCTTGCACACGCTCTTAAGTGTCACCCATATTCTTTTATTTGAGTGCTTCGCGAAAACAACGAACTTTGAAAACAAAGGCGTTAGGACATTTTTAAATGCCTTTACGTGAAGTGGCAAATGTTTACAACGAAGAAGGAGCAGAAGGAGGAGGAGACGAAGATGTAGGCACTTCATAAAGGGCATCTCATGTAACTATGGCAAACATTTGAAGAGAAGCGAAAAAAAGACACAGTGGTGTTGGAAGTCACACATTTACTCGTACCATGGCAGATGTTCATTTATCGCTGTGCAAGTCCACCCTCTACCCCTCTCTCTTCCACTTTAATTTCGCGTCTCTTCTCTGCACTTACGCTGTGTCAAGAGTCAAAGAATCTCTTGAGTTAAGCTATTTCAAAGCTGGCGCTATTTTTATTGTTGTCGCTTAAATGACAAAAAATAATGGCAGCAAACAAAACTTTTGACAGTTTCTTAATAGTCATCTGTTCTTGGCCATGTTGATGTCGTAATGCCATATTTTTTGCCCCTCTTTTTTTGGTGGGTGGACGGCATAATTCTCGAGTGTTAGAAGTTTTATGAAAGTGTCGAAAATAACGCTAGTCGAAGCGGCAGAAGAGTTGGAGCGGTGTTTGCTTGTCAAGTAATAATAAAAAACCAAATTTTGTAGGATGAGAGAAAATTTTGAATGTTTTGTAGATGAAAAATCTCTACAAGGATTATATGAGAGAAATTGGAAAATAAGTTCCATTAAACTAATCATGGAAATGTAGAGTATTTTCATTTATTTTTATGTACATACTTCTGAATCTGAATATGAAGTAATTATTTATATTTTCTTTTCTTTCAGGTAAATATAAATTTCAAATAAATAGCTATGATGACATGTACAGGTAAAAATATTTAACATATGTGGTATGAAAGGGTTAACTAGGGTATGTATGCCATTACAAAACGGGAACCTATATAGACAATTTTATGCTACAAGGATTGTTATCTATTGCACGTCAAAATATAATTTTAAAATCCACATTTTAGGATCCACTTCTGATTGTCCTTAAAGAATCCATGTTTATTATAATGATGGTTCTCTAACTATATACGTGAGTAATCCTGATTGTTCTTAAAATACATGGTGTATAAAATCATTATAGTCCCTAAATCTTCACTTAAATAATCCAGTAGTCGTTAAAAGTTCCACGAATATCGTCTTTATAGTCCCTAAAATATCCAAATACTACTCTATTTAAAAGGATTACGATTATAATATAATTATAGAACAAGGTTCACGATTTGGTCCTTGAAAAAAATTAATAAATGTACAGGGTTGCCCATATTCGACGGACCCATGACTCTTTGGGTCCATTCCAATCGACTAGGCTTGTCCGCAGGCAACATTCTTTGCGTCAATTGAATTTTGTACGGGAACAAATGCAAATCATATATAATAATAATAAATAAAGTGGACCGAGCCATGCCCAACTGCTGAGACCGGCGTTTTTGGGATGTTCTTGGGGACCTCTCAACACTGGCTTGTACGGCAGCGATATTCTCGGCCGATCGCCTTGGTCGACTTTTATATGGCCTCTTCGGATTAGAAAGAGCCTTACCAGTCGAAAATTTTTCGTATAAACGCTTAATGGTGTTCTTAGAAGGCGCACTTCTCACATTTTTTAATGTTTTAAAGGCACGTTAAGTTTTCGCAATTGACTTCTTCTGTTGAATGTAAATTTCAACTATTTTTTGTACTAAATTTAAAAAAAAATTGTCAATTTTATGAAGATCCCTACAAATTGAAATCAAAATATAATTTTAAAATCCAAAATTTAAAAATCCACTCCTGATGGTCCTTATAGAATACATAAGTAAGTAGTGCTGATTGTACTTTAAAATTATTGTGTATATTATCCTTATCGTCCCTAAAATATCCACAAATATCGTTTTAATAGTCCCTACAATACCCAAATAGATTTTCCGGACACTCCCCAAAAGGTGCAAGTATATAACCGTGATATTCTCTAAAATACTTACATATATTCCTGCAATAGTCCTTGAAGGATTCACATACATGTTTCGGTGGATCTAAAAATATAGAGAATGTAAACATCCTCCTACATAATTCATTAGGATCTATGTAGATTACTGATAGTCTTAAAAGGTCCATTTATATATTCCCAAGAGCCCTTAATTAATCAACTTGCATCGTCTTCATAATCCTTAATAGATCCGTAAACATAGTCCCTAAAAGTTTAGATTTAAATCCTAACATTCCTTAAAAGTTATTCGTATAAAGTCCCGATAGACCTAAAAAATCCTACAGGAAGTCCTTAAAAAGCTGTCTGTGTCCAGAACTATAATCCCGATGGAAAACCCACGTATATTGTCTTCAAATTCCACGTATACCATCCATAAAAGACCAAAGTAGTTTTTAAAAGTATATAGTCCTGATAATCTTTGAAGGATCCAATAAAAAGTTATTAAAAGATGCACGTTTATAATCCTGATAGACGTTTAAATATCAAAAGATTAAGAGTCGACAAAATACCCACAAATCAAATTTTAAAATAAGTTTAGATTTGTTCGAATTGGTCACCTTTGGCACGAATTATTGCCTTCAAACGGCCAATGAATCCGTCACACCCTGCCCGAATGTTGCTCTGCGGTATTTTGACCCATTTCCTGCGATGCACTTGCTTGACACTTTAGTATTTTTTAGTGCCAACCTTGCTTTCCGAAATACTTGAGACACAATAGTCCAACGGATCGGTATCCGGAGATTTTGCATTTTGGTGTGCGCCGGAAATGAAGCGAGGAACCTAATTTTGTAACCATTCTTGGGTGGCGCGTGCTGAGGGCGTTGGTGCTGAGGCCTGTTGGTATGTCCAAGGTCTGCGGCCAAAATGTTTGCGTGCCCGAGGCTTTAATACACCCTTCAGAATATTTTCGCAATAATATTCGGCATTAATTCTGATGTCACTGTCGATACGCTGGTAGAGCGACCATTGGGTGTTATGGCGGCCCACACCATCACCATGGCCGGCGCTTGAGTTCTGGTGGCCAACCTAACGTGCACATTTTCAGCTGACCCTTTTGGCATGATAATTTTGTTTGTTTACAAACTGCTGGACAACGAATGGTTTCTCATCGGAGAAAACCGAATTCGGCAGTTCACCACTTTCGGCCAAACGAAGCAAATCTTTAGCTCTTTTAAGGTCAATTTTCTTTCTGTTGCGGTGTAAGTTCTTGCACTTTTTGGAATTTTAGTGGCTTTACCCCGAGCTCAGTTTTCAATGTTTGTCGAATGGAATATTGCGATATGTTTAGCTCACGAGCCATTTTTCGGCCACTGCGACGCGGGTTTCTATCAAGTCGCTTCTTCACTTTTCGAACCATTTCTGCTGATGTTGCTGTTTTCTTCTGTCCAATTCCTTGACGTCGGGCTACGCTACCAGTATCACGGTAACGAGCAATGGAACGAGAGACAAAAGATTTATTCACATTTAAATGCTGGAGTGCTCTAACAATAGCCACTTGCGGCTTTCCAACCAAATACAAAGAAATCACACTATCACGCTTGAATTGCATCACGAATAACTTTTTTTTTGGAAAATTCTCAGCAAAATGCTTTTGTACGCTTGTAAACAATATAATGAGCTGTCACTGGAATAATTTTAACAGCTGTCGGCGAGTGGCTTAGAAATTACAGCAGTCTGAAGTTGGTTACGCCACCATATTAGCAGTTGTTCACGCTGAAAATCAGTTCAAACTGCCCACCTGATAAGGTTTTGAATTTATTACACTGAAAAATTCCACACCATAAGCATCTGCTCCGCACTTAACAATTTTGGTTTTGTTTCTCCGAAACTGTCTTTCATATGAAATATTTTCCTATTTATTTCCAAATTTGATTCCAAGAAAAGAATTTCCTCTTTGTTTCATCAAGGCTCATCATACCACGTTTTAAACTATTCCATAGTTTTAACATCATTCTTTCTATTTGCACGAAAGAAGAAAAATGTCAAACTTCCTGTGGTTCATTCATGGCTTTTATATTTTAACCAATTTAATTTCTAATGTCTCAATGGTCACATAAAACACAAATACAAACACATGTTTCCATGTGTGTGTGTGTGTGTGACATAGAAATGATTGATTGCGGTATTTCATCTTTAATGGAAAATTCACATTTTCCAAAAGATAATCAAATAAAATAGTGGTGACTGGCCACATGAATGGACAACGGAGACCAGAAGAAAAACCAAAACACGAAAAATGAAAGATGAAGAATAACCGGAAAATGTGACAAAGCTAAACATTGCTACTGTTACAAAGAATTAATAACATAAATGTTAACAAAACAAAAACGGAGTTTATGCCTCCAAACATGGGTGTGGGTTTTGCGCCAAATTCCCCAAAGGCAAGAAATGTTATTAACAAAATTAAATAGAATACATATGACGAAAAAAAAAACTACCATTTAACCTAAACCTCAATAAAGTTCATATATAATTGACTTAAATTGAAACAAAAACTCATACCCTTGCATGGACAGAACACAATGTCTTGGACGTTGTATGTGAGGAAAAGTTCAAAGGACATACATAACTATAGAGCATCATGCTTCTAAGTTATGCTCATGGTCAAAGATCATAGTTGAGAATTCCAACTGGAAAACTGTTGTCACTTATTTGTTGTTGTTTCTTGGATGGACAAACCACAGAGCAGTAGAAAGTTTTCTTGTTATCACGAAACAATTTCAAAGGTCAAATATGTAAAATAATAAATAAGTATGTACAATGTTGAAAAAAAAAATCTGCCAATGGTCGGCATAAAATTCAGAGAATTATTATTTTAATTTTATTTTCCAATACTTCAAAATCATTTGAAATTAATGCCTGAAATAGTTTTGTGCCACAATCATACTCATATCTCTCAGAATTTTTGTGTGCAAAGGCTGGTAAAGGTTGGAAAACAATTTGGGATAAAAATTGAAAAAAGAATTGAAAAGAGAATTACTGATGAAGGGCAGGATAGATATAACAAAGAACTTAATGAAATTCGAACTTTAAGTTTTCAAATAGTTCTGAAATGGTACTAAACTTCTAAAATGGTATCATTTGGTATGAGGTTGGAAAGTAGGTTAGGTTAGGTTAAAGGACGCGCGGTTACCATATGGTAACCGCTCCACTCGGAGACCTATAGGTCCATTGTGTTCATCCTAGAAGAATGTTAAGAAAAGAGGAAGAAGTGGTTGGTAGAAGAAGTGAAGATAAGAGATAGAGTTATAGAGTGTGATCTACGGCTTCATCTTGACAGATCCTACAGTAGTAAATGTCGTCGCTGTCCCATTTCGAGGTCATAGCCCTCACCTTACAATGATCTGTGATGATACCCACCACAAGTTTTAGATCAGGTTTTGACAATGACAGAAGCGACCTTGTTCTCTTCTCTGAGAGTGTGGGTCAGATTCTTTTGGAGATGGTGCATCCCATTTCGTTCAGCCATTTTTGTTGGATTCTCTCAGAGTAATGTCTGTGAATGACCTGTAGGAAATTGCACAGTGGTGGTTTAACCGATTTATCTACTTCAATTGTAGTTGATTCGGATCCTAGCCTGGCCAATTCAGGTTGGAAAGTAAGTTTGTGCGCTAAGTGGTCGAATTATACTGAATAGTACTAAATTTGGAAGAGTTGGGTTTACGGTGAACATATGAAGCTGGAATTCTGAACTTTTGTGTATGGATCCTGTTGGCTGTTGGTTTGTACTACAAGAACATGAAAAGTACTAAATGTAACTATTTTTGGTACAATTTGGAATTGAGTGTATAGATAGTGCGTGAATCGCTATAAGGGTTGCTGTTCATGTGTAGCCTGGACATATGGATGTGGTTTCGGAAATGTGTACTATAATAGTACGATAAGTGCAGAATGCCACTATATTTGGTATTGGGATCACATTCAGAAATTTAATTTTTAGATTTTTTTGATATCTGCAGGTGGTTTTGAAATATGTCCGATGTGTACGATAAGTACAAAAATGTACTAAACTTGGCATTGGGTGAACGAATAGAGCTGGAAACGCGAAATAAGATATTGAGGTCACTGTTGGCATCTGGTGTGGACATATGGAAATGATTTTGGAGATGTGACCTATATTTGTACGAAATATACTAAATGGTACTAATTATACCCTCAGCCATAAGGCTACAGAAGGTATAAATCATTTAATACCGCCTCATCGAAATAACGGTTTTAGATCTCTTGGACCAAATCCGTTTCAGGACATTTGGAGTCCATCTAGCGATATCCGTCCGTCAATCTATCTGTCTGTCTGGCTGGTTGGTGCGCACGATAACTCTCAAAGGAATTTATCCGATATGGTCCAAACTTGTTACATCGTAATGTTATTATCAAACTTAGATCGAGTTCGGAGATGGGCAATATCGGTCCCCTCTTTCTGGTAACCACCCCCTCATCCCACAAAAAGGTTGAAAATTGCAATAAAATATTTTTTCTGCACAGAAAAAACCCAGCATCAGTGCTGGGTCAGGCGTGAAAATGGACCATATCGATCCACTCCATCAAGTACCTTCCCCACAAAGGGACAAAATTTTGAATAATTATAACTCTTATAAAATGTGATGTATGAATCCGATTGTCTTTAAATTACACACATCACAAAATTTTTATTAACCCAAGGTCTGGCGTGAAGATTGAATATATCGGCCCACTTCTTCTGGTATCTCCCCCACAAAGAGCCAAAACTTTGAATATCCATGAAGCTCATTAAACGCGAAATTAACATGTGATTCCATTCAGACTTGGCATATCTCAATATTTCTATCAACTAAGGATCTATTATAAGCACGGTAGAGATCGGACTATTCCTTATGGTACCTCCCCCACAAAGGGTCAAAGTTTTGAATAACCAAAACATTTATAAAATCCTAAATAAGCATCCGGTTCTCTTCATATTTCACATATCCCATTATTTCTATTAACACAAGGTCTGCTGTGAAGATGGAATGTATCGGTTTACACCTTCTGGTACCTCCCCACAAAGGGTCAAAATTTTAAATATCTGATTCTATTCAGACTTGCTACATCTCAATATTTTCATTAACACAAGATCTGTTACAAAAATGGTAGAGATCGGACCATTTCTTCTGGTACCTCACCCACAAATAGTCAAAATTTTTAAATAACCAAGACGATTATAAAATCCGAAATTAGCATTCGGTTCTCAACAAATTTCACACAAACCATTAATTTTACTACCACAAGATCTGCTATGAAAATGGGATATATCGGCCCACTCCTTCTGGCACTTCTTCCGCAAAGGGTTCAACATTTTAAAATACAAAATGCTCATTAAACGCGGAATAAACATCCAACTCTCTTAAAATTTCACACATCCAAAAATTTGTGCTAACGCAAAATCAGTTGTGAAGATGATAAGTATCTGCCAACCCAAGGGTCACAATTTCCAATACCTATATCTGTCATAACTAAAAATTATCACATATCCCATATAAAATGAAGGAGGTAACCAATAGAGACCAAACCTATTTTATATTATGTTTATTTAGGTCTGATACGAAATGGACAATATTGGCCCATTTCTTCGAAATCTACTCCGTTGAGGGTCAACAACTTGAAAAATCATAACAGAAGTCAACATATATTTAAATAATCGAAAACTGGTTGAGGGTATACATCTGTCGGCAAAACCGACTGATACTTTTTGACTTGTTCGTGTTGCCCAGTGCTATTTATCCGAGCATTTTTTTCTAAAAATATTTTTTCAATACCAAATAAATCCCCTTTATTTGGTGGAAATCCCTCTACATCTCAGCTATATGGTCTTTTCACCTTCCCGCATCCCTTCATGTACAAAGTCTGGTATCTAGAAAAATCTGAGCATTATGCCTAATTTATTTATTTTAGTAACTTGGGGTAGCTGAGATAATTTAAGGACCATCACTAATATTATAATTTTTTTCGTTCTCATATTTTTCAAAAAAAAAAAAAAAATTCTTTAACATCTCAAAATTTATTTTAGGTAAAATCGACTTTTGTGAATAATGACACGCTTTGAATAAATCAGCGATATATAGGGAACAAAGTGTGACTCACACACAATCAAAGTATTACAAAATTCACATTTCCTTCAGAAAATATATCATACAATTACTTTCCCTTAAAATATTTAATCTTGTAGATTTCTTACAAAAAATATACGAAGTGTTTGAATCAAAACTAGGTCAAACCCAACACATCCAATGGTTTTTCAGCTTTTTTTTTTGTTACACAAAATGTGCTATAATTGAAACCAACTTAAACACCTTCATGCTGCAGCCAAATTTGGCCGCATGGCCCATTACATCCTTTGCAAACTGGATTGCAGTTCCTTGCAAATCTAGAAGCAATACATTTTTGAAAATTCTCTTAAGCATATTTTTCTTGGAGTTGGTTGGTTGGCTGTATGGCTGGTTCGTTGGTTCGATAGCTGTTTTCGTAAATGTCCTAGTTCAGAGGGGAATATAACATTTGGTCTTTATTATGCATAATATGTCCTCAAGGTCTATATGAACGAATAAGCGAGTTGCAGTATATGAGTGGTGTATGTGTGTGTGTCTGTTAACTGCATATATAAAATGTATGGCAACAATGAGCCTTCGTACATACTGCAGTAACCGCTTAAGTAATCCACCCAAAGTACCAGCAACCAAAAAAAAAAAAAAAACTATTCCATGGTTTTATTACCAGTTTTTACCCCGAAGTTAAATCCAGCGTTTGATGCTCTGAAGCTCATTTCAAATTATAGTTGCATAATTACGTACTTTTGGGGAAATGAGTTAAATGCAATCAGAGCCAAATCATTTAACCCCCCCCCCCCCAAATTTTACAAAATGACTGGTTGGATGGTTGGTTGGTTTGAGCCCAAGGATCAACTTTTTGTTTAATAACAAAATTATGAATAAAGATAAGAGGAGTGTTATTTAAAGCATTAATTTGACAGTGGCGGTAGGGTTGTAATGGGAATTTGGAAATGAAGAAAAAGGATATTTAATTGAAATTTTTATAAACATTTTAATTTTAAAGTTTTGGAATAAGAGATTTGCTATTGTGTTGCAAACAAACTAGAAAAGAATACAATCTGCCTGGATCAAACATTCCTAATTGTTTACAATAACACTCAAAATATATGAAATTAGTACCTTTTAGCCATATCGGCCCACTTGTTCCATAAATGACTAAAATTTTAGAAAAACTCCAATTTTCTTCCAATATCATAATATTTTCATAAAATTAATGATATGACCAAAAAAAACGAATTTTTTGAGAAGAAAGTAAAAATTCGACGAGATTTCCGATTTGGCCCAATTTACGATTTTTCACCAAAAATCGTGGACTGTTTAAAACTATTTACAAAGACTGTCTAGTCCTGGTCCTAAATAGTGATTTTTTTAAAATATTATTTGAGAGTCTTCCAGAGCAAGTTTCGCGTATGTTGTAAAATAAATTTTAATTAAATTAAAAAAATTTTAAGGACTTCCTAATTTCCAGGGACCTCCATAATCATGGATTTATTTAAAAAAATGTAAATGACTTAAAAAATAGGGAATTTTTAAGAAATATTTGTATAGTATTTCGAATAGCTTTGTTTCTTTTAAACGGCTATCAGGTTAAGTGTGGTGGATTTTTTTTTTTAAACGTATTGTCTGTCTGCTTTGAACAAATATTTTCAAGTGCTTTCTGGCCGATAAGAATCATGGATTTATTTAACAGTTTTCTGCTACGAATTTCTTACGAAATATCGTGGATTTTTCAAAAAAAAAAATGGTTTTAAGGACAACCTGGCACAGAATAGTGGGCTCCTAAAATATTTTTCCCAAAATTTATTGGAACACAATCTCGGAGTAAAAAAATAGGTTTTTAGATATTTTTTAAGAATTTCTTGACCAGAATTTTAAATTTGTAAACATATTTCTCAAACACTCTTCTGGCCTGAAATGTGAATTTTTCAAGATATTTGTTAAATATTTTTTAAAGAATTGTTTTCCCGGACTTTCTGACCAAGAATTAGTTTTTTTTTTAAACTGTAATATATTAATTAATTTAATTGTTAATATTTTTAAAAACTTTCTGGATTTTTATTTGTTTTAATTTGTTTCAAAAATTTCGAGCCAAAAATCGGAGATATTTTAAAGGTATGTTTTAAGGGCCACTTGGTTAAGGATTGTAGCTTAAAAAATATTTCTCAAGGACCTTCTTTGCCAGAAACCTAATTTCTAATCTCAAATCAAAAAAGTTTCCAAGGATCTCCTTACGAAGACTCGTAGATTTCTTAACTGTTTTCCAAGGACTTTCTGAACAAATAATTGTGGATTTTAAGGACTTGTGGCCGTTTTTTTTTCAATATTTTTTAAGATCCCCTCTCCAAAAATCTTGATGATAGGACCAAAAACCAATTTTTTTGAGAAAAAAAAAATAGTATCACTTAATTTGACGAGATCTCCGATTTTGGTCCAATTTACGATTTTTCACCAAAAATTACTGTTTAATAATAATTACAAAGACTGTCTTGGATTAATTTCGTACGAAATATCGTGGATTCTTAAGAAATAGTTTTTAATTTCCCAAAACTTCACGGAATAAAAAAAGGATTTTTGATATGTTTTAAGAATTTCGTAACCAGAATTGTAGAATTTTAAAAATATTTCTCAACGACTTTCTGGCCTTGAATTGTGCATTTTTAAAAATATTTGTTTTCCAGGACTTTCTGGCCAAGAATCGAATTTTTTTTAAATATTTTTTAAAGGACTGTAATTTTTTTATTTATTATTTTTTTTTAATTTTCTGGATTTTTTTTATTTATTGAATTTTTTTTTTTTTTTTTTTTTGATGCAGTATTTTTTTTTTCAATGAATTTCGATCCAAAAATCGGGGATATTTGAAAAGTATATTTTAAGGGCTACTTGGTTAAGGATTGTAGGATTGTCGTGAATTGGCTTAAAAAATATCTTTGAATGACTTCCTGACCAATAATCGTGAATTTTAGTTTAATATTTATGACGAATGTTTGTTGAAACCGGTCGGTGAGGGTCGATAAACCCCAAAAGTTTAGGTAAAACACGAATTCTTATAATTTTAATATCTATTTTAATATTCTGCGGTCTACAGTAAGAATAATATGCGAGGAATATGGATTGGATTTTCCTCCTTGATGGTATCGATTCGTTGGAATCCGGGAGGTTGTTGTCGGTTCAGTAATAGTCGACTTTATGGTAATCGTGTGTGTTACTCGGCCCTGTGGCTGTCAGATAACTGCTGACGCTGTATTCGTCGTATATTTGGTTTCTGGTTGAGAGGAATATTTAAATATAGCCTGTTGTAAAGAATCGCTGACTTGTTTCGCAAATTATGACAGATAAAAGTATTTAAAATTGTAATCCTTTGTGGGTGAGGTAGCAGAAGGGGTTCGCAGATATATATCATCTTCACAACAGATCTTATGTTAGCAAAAATTTTTATGTGTGCGAAATTTGAGGAGAGTTGGATGTTTATTTTGCTTTCTTTCAGAGTTTTGTTTTTCAAAATCTTGAACCCTAGCCTAAATGAAATCGGATATTAATTTCGCGTTTTATGGGCTTCATGGCTATTCAAAATGTTTACCCTTTGAGGGGAGGTACCAGAATGAATGGTCGGATATATTTCATTTTCACACCAGACCTTGGGTAAATAAAAATATTGTGTTGTGTGTATTTGAAGACAATCGGACTCTTACATCATAGGGGAAGTACTTGATGGAGTGGACCAATGGTGCTGACCTAGCACAGATGCCAGTATAAGGACTTGCAAAGTACTATATTCTATATATTGCCCATCTCCGAACTCGATCTATGTTTGATAATAATACTACGATGTACCAAGCTTGTACAAAATCGGATACTCCCTTCGAGTGTTATCCTGAGGCCAATCAACCAGACAGACAGACGGACGGACATCCCTAGATAGACTCCAAATGTCCTAAAACGAATTTGGACCAGAGAGACCTATGGCCTAAAGCCGTTATTTCGATGAGGCACGTTTTGACCGTTACAACCAGTAAAAAAGAAGCTAAATTTGGCCGGCCGAACTTACCCTCTTCCATTTGAAAGGATCTTGAAAAAAAAAAAACAGAAAAATACCGCTTAAATGAAAATCGTTGTACGAGGGCTATACAAGGACGTGGACCTGCATAAGTAATTTTTTGACATAATCTGTAGTACCTATGAAGATCCTAAAATACGAAATTTGAAAACTTTGAATACGAAATTTGAAACAATTACGGCGAATATTGTTGCTAAAATCATCAAAATACCGAATATCGGGAGGTACCGTTATATGGGGGCTATACGAAGACGTGGACCTGCACAGAGAATTTTCTTTCTTAGGTTGTAGCATCTATTTCGAACTTCAAATACCAAATTTGAAACAATTCCAGTGAATAATGTCGCTTAAATCAATAAAATACCGAATATGGGGAGGTACCAATATAGGGGTGTTATGCGAAGACCTGGACCTTCATAGACAATTTTCTATCACTGGCTGTAAAACCCATTAGGTGCTTTTAATACGAAATTTGAAACAATTCCGGTGAATAATGTCGGGAATATCGGGAGGTACCGTTATATGAATAAGAATTTAACCTGCTTAGTGGCAAAATACACACATGTGCAAAATTTTAGCCTTCTATCTCAATTCGTTCCAAAGATAGGGTCATTTCAACAAACATACAGATATACTGGCAGACAGAAACACAGACCGAAATACGGACAGTGCTAAATCCACTCAGAATTTTACGCTGATCCCGAATATACGTACTTTGCAGGGTCTACTCTCCATAGAATGGTATAGGGTATAAAAAACAATATTTTACCATTAGGGAAAAAATGAAAAAAAAAACCAGTAAAGAAAGTCATAAAGTCGGGCGGGGCCGATTTTATGATACCCTACACCACTTTACTAATTTAGTAGAGCTGCGCATAACAATTAAAAGCTTTTTATGGGAGAATTCAATCATACACGCTATGATTATAATTATAATTTAAAATTCAAAGTAATAAATATGCCGAAGCATTTGTATCTTTTAAATTCGGACTTGTATTGCCCATTTGGTGCAAAATTAATTTGAAATCAAATAAAGATATATATGGGAGATATATCCAAATCTGAACCGATCTCGATAAAATTTAGTAAAGATATTTCTGAGCTGTATTTGATTCATTTCCCTGAATATCGTTGTTACGGAGTGCATATTACGGCTGTGGGTAACAAATACTACAAATCGGATGAACAATATATATGAGAGCTATAGCTATATCTGAACCGATCTTCACCAAATTTGGCATACTACCTTCTAGACTCAATTCGGTCGTATGTGCCAAATTCCATCGCATTTGGGCAAATATTAGACGTTTGGTGCACAATAAAAGGTAAATCGGACGAAGTTATATATGGGAGCTATATCCAAATCTGAACCGATCTCGATAAAATTTAGCAAAGGTATTTCTGAGGTGCATTCGATATATTTCCCCAAATACTGTTGTTACCGAGTGCATATTACGGCTGCGAAGGACAAAAATAACAAATCGGATGAACAATATATATGGGAGCTATAGCTATATCTGAACCGATTTCGATCAAATTTGGCACACTTATTTTCATGCCTAATTTGGTTGTATGTGCAAAATTCCATACTATTCGGGCTGATATTACACGTTTGGTGCACAATAAAAGGCAAATCGGACGAAGATGGGAGCTATATCTAATTTTTTACCGATTATCTCCAATTTCAATAGGGTTCGTCATTGGGCCAAACAAATGTTGTTTGGAAAATTTCATCTCAATCGGATAATAAATGCGACCTGCATTTTGTTCACAAGAATACATGGACAGACGGACTGACATGCATAAATCAACTCAGAAAGTGATTCTATGCAGATCATCAAAAGGAACTATGGGTCTATCTCGTTTCCTTTTGCCTGTTACAAACAAATGCACAAAGACATAATACCCTGACCACCTTGTGGTGTAGGGTATAAAAAACAATAATGTTGTGGCACAGTGTAATGGCATTCGAAAAAGGATACCATTCAATTTATAAATATACTCTTTAAATTCTTTTGCCTGAATGCCTAATTAAATACAACTTAATTGTCTACCCAATGTGTACCCATTCTCAAGAATTCTTTGTTTTGTTAAAAATAATGCCTTTCATCGACCTTCTCCATTTTTATCTTCTTGTGTTTTTTTCTTTTTGTTGCCTTTATCATTGTTCCATTCCATTGTCGTTCAAACGACGTTGGTTTCATTTATTTCATTTTGACATTATCCAACCTAATCCTAAGTAATTAGTATTAATCAACAAAAGGGAGGAATGCTTCTACTTCTGTTACTCTTTACTTGTCACAGGCATGGAGAGAGAGAGAGAATAATTGCCAACGACAGTCGTCAAGGACCGTGTCCTTTTTCGTTTCATTGTACCGTTCTTTTTTTGCTTATTTTGTTGAGGATTAAAAACTTCTACGCTGTAAAATTTTGCAAAGAAAATCGGACGAACATTTGATTACAAAAAGTATTGCAAGTTCATCGATAAATATTGGTCAAGGCTTAAGATAATGGATTTTGCCAGTCAACAAAGGATACAAACAACAAGAACAACAATAACATTGCTATAAACTTCGGAAAAGAAGAATTTCCAACAAAATGAAAGAAGGAAAGCAAAACAAAACACAACAAAAACCGTTGCAGTTACATTATTTAATTACAAATAATTAAAGTTGTCTTAAAATCGTATTTCTTATTTCTACGTCTTTGAAATTTCCAAGTAAATCTTCGGAAAAGGAAAACGAAAATAAATGAACATAAATATGTCAACGATGGAAAGTTGTGTGAGGGAAGAGGTATTTCCTACCCAAGGGAATTAAAAAGATTTTCTTCGTCGTCGATGAATAAAATATTAATTTTTCCTACTATCTCTATTTCATTGGCATTTGTTGGAACGAAAACGATAAAATTGCGAGAAATAAAAATAAATCGTTTTATCAAAATTGCCATTTGGTAAAGCCATTTCTCTTCTTTTGTTTGTGGATAGAAAAAAAAATGAAAGTTCATCTAAAACTTTGGTTATGGAAAATTGACCTCCATCAATATTGTGTCGTATTGCTGCGGTGCTAAATTGCACACCAGTCGGATGTTTGATTGGCGTGGTGGTGGGCTTTTTTTAAAAATCCTATTTTTATACCCTCCTTAAAGAGAAGGGCATATTAAATTTGTCATTCCGTTTGTAACATCCCTAAATATTCGTCGTAGACCCCATAAAGTATATATACAGGGTGAGATGAAAAAACTGCAACCAACTTCAGACTGCTGTCATTTCTAAGCCACTCGTCTGACAGCTGTTAAAATTTTTCCAGTGGCAGCTCATTATATTGTTTGGTAAGAAATTTCCAGAAAAAAAGTTATTCGTGATGGAATACAAGCGTGATAGTGTGTTTATATTTGAATGGAAAACCACAAATGACTATCGTTAGAGCACTCCAGCATTTAAATGTGAATGAATCTTTTGTGTCTCCTACCATCGCTCCTTACCGTGATACTGGTAGAGCAGCCCGACGTCAAGGAAGTGGACGGAAGAAAACAGCAACATCAGCAGAAATGGTTCGAAAAGTAAAGAGCTTTGCCGTGGCCGATAATGGCTCGTGACCTGAACATATCGCAATATTCCATTCCGCAAATATTTGAAAATGACCTGGGGATAAAGCTATTGAAGTTCCAAAAAGTGCCAGAACTTACATCGCAACAGAAAGAAAATAGACTAAAAGGAGTTAAAGAGTTGCTTCGCTTGGCCGAAAGTGGTGAACTGCCGAATTTGATTGTCTCCGATGAGAAAACATTCGTTGTCCAGCAGTTTGTAAACAAACAAAATGATCGTGTTTATTTGCCAAAGAGGTCAGCTGAAAATGTGCACCTTCGGTTGGCCACCAGAACTCAAGCGCCGGCCATGGTGATGCTGTGGGCCGCCATAACAGCCGATGTCGATGTAACATGACAATAAATGCCGAATTTCATCGCGAAAATATTCTGGAGGGTGTATTTAAGCCTTGGACACGCAAACATTTTTGCCGCAGACATTGGACATTCCAACAGGACTCAGCACCATCCCACTCCGCACGCGCCACCCAAGAATGGTTACAAAATTGGGTTCCTCGCTTCATTTGGAGCGCACAATGGCCACCAAATTGACTACTGTGTCTGGAGCATTTTGGAAAGCAAGGTTGACACTAAAAAATTCCTAAGTGTCGATCACCTCAAGCAAACGCTTCGCGGGAAATGGGCCAAAATACCGGTTTTACTGGCCGTTTGAAGGCCATAATTCGTGCTAAAGGTGACTAATTCGAACAAATCTAAGCTTATTCAAAAATTTGATGCTATTTCCGACATTTTTGCTTTCATTTAAAAACATTTCAAAAAATGTAAAAATTATGGTGTTTGACTTTTCTGCAGTTTTTTTTTATCTTACCTGGTATGTGTTTGAGATTTGGCGGTTTTTTTTTTTTGGAAATGCGTCCTACATTTGTACGAAAAATGTTAAATGGTACTGAATTTGGTAAAGAGATAGGACTGGAATCCTCGAGTTAGATATTAAGGTCTCTGTTGGTATCTGGAATTAATTGTACGATAAGTACTAAATGGTTATAAAATTGGTATGGGGTGAAAAAATAGAGGTGAAATTTGATATAGATGTCACTCTTGTTGTCTGTGTTTAAAATATGGAGGTGGTTTTGGAAATGTGTACTATAATTGTTCGAAAAATAATTAGTGGTACTAAATTGGGTATTGGGTTAAGGGAAAGTTTAGAATACCGATATTTGAAATTGAGGTCCCTGTTGGTATCTGGTGGTGGTTTTGTGAAATGCGTACTATAATTGGTTGAAGAGTACTAAATGGTACTAATTTTGGATCAATGTTGCTTCCTACAATGGAGAAATGTTAATGAATTTGGTATTGGACGAAGGGATAGAGCTGTAATTTGATATGGAGGCCACTGTTGGTATATAGTTTGTAGAGAAGGAAGTGGATTTGGGAATGCGTATTATGATTTTTTGAAAAGTTCTGAGTCGTACTAAATTTGATGTTGAGTGAATAGATATGGTTTGAAACCCGGTTTGAAGACTTTTTCGTTTAAAGATTAACATATTCCCATTATTTGTATTGATTTGTTGTGATGGCCTAACACGAACAATTGGAATGTAAAATTTTAAAGCGTACTTTTCGCTTACGATGTTGCGGGCAATTGCTAGTTTATCAGAAATAGTCAAAAATACCGCCTTAAATGACAGCATTTTTTGGCAGCATTTTTAAAATGCCGAACATCAAGAGTTACCGTTATATGGAAGCTATACCATATTGTTTACTCTTATAATCCATTTTCAACACCAAACATCTTTGGAGTACTACATTTTGAGCTTCATCATTATTCAATAGACAGATGTAAACATAGATTTGAATGCTGATTAGAAATATATATTCCTTGTCCGGCAAGTATTTCAAGTTAATTCTGATTCATAAATACATCGAAGATATTGTGAAGATTGAGATATTCATTAAACATATTGGACGAATATGTGTGACAAGGATACAATATATTGCCCTGCTGAGGCCCGAAAATGATGTCGGAATTTTTAAAGACAAATTCTCGGATTTTCTTAGTTTTTAGCGGTTACTTAGGAAAGGAGAGGGGTCTAAGGCGAAAAAGAGTACATCTATGTTGCGCTCTTGTCTGATGTGGCTAACACGAAGGGACAGGCTTGTTATGGAATTTCGTGCCTTAAAATTCTACGCTTGGAATTTCCATGCAATGATAAAGTTAACTGCAATGTACCGATGTAATGAAAGTTTGTCCTTTCAAAACACCGCAGAAGGCAACAGGAATAGTTCGGGAAGATGTTGATAATACTCTCAATGAATGATGGGTTTCAAAAAAGCAGCGCCGCACATTCCGTCTTTTGAATACTGCCTACTTTGTGAATTTGAAGTATATGCTTCCGTTAGAAGAACTTCGAATATTTTGTTGGTGGCCCCCAAAAAGTCAATCTGCTAATGACATATAAAATAAATGGTATATACAAATTAAATCTAGAATATAATATGCCCGCAATTATAAAAAAAATCATTCTCAATAAAAAATCTCATCCTATCTACAAATAAAGCACCACCCTCACCTCTTTGAAAAGCCCTTGAAATGCCGAAAAAAACATTTATTTTAAACTTTTCTTTATCAGACAAAACTACGTTCTGCACCCACATCCATTATGTCCCCTCTGGCAAAACCAATAAATTTTTGTGCACAAAAAAGCAATGACTAAAAAATAAATCGAACTATAATCGATCACCTGATAATAATGGCAAAAAAACAACAGCCTCAGCTAATACGCATTTGTAAAATAAAGTTTATCCGTTCTCCTTTCAGCCACTTCCATTCAATTCGCTTTAAAGTTTTGTTATTTGTTTTAACATGTTTGTTTGTTGGTTGGATCGAACACCAACACCTTAGCCTAAGCGTTGGCGTGTTTAAAATATTAAATTTATGACTCGATTTACATTTGCAAAGTCACAAAGCAAGTTCCATAAAAGTTGAGAACAAATTACAGTTTTATAACAACGTTAGGGATTTTTTTGATGGGTTGGAAGATAGAAGAAGCTATGAACTGGATATTATGGCATAAACGTTTGAAATGTGTTTTTAATGGATTTTGGAATTAAAAATGGCTATAAATTAATGAAACAGAATTTTTGTTAATTTCTGAACAAAGGCTGTTTTGTTGGTAACACAAAAAATATATTCAAACTTGATTTACAAAACTTATCCAAACAATTATTAGATATTTTTCCGTTACATACCTTAATTTTAAGGATAATGTACATCATACTTTATACAATTATTTTTTACAAAACTACTAGTAAGTGCCCGCTATTTGGTCAGCGAAAAGTTCACCTTAAAATTTTAGATTTATTCTAAAAATTCGTTTTAGTCCTTTTTAGCATTCAAAATGCACAATTTATTCAGTTTGAAAAAAATTTTTTAATCAAAACTTCATATATCGTACTACATTTGCAGACTTTTAAGATTTCATATACTAAATAAGTTTTTTTTCGAAAAGAATAATAAGGGAATGTTTACATTCTGCTTTCGAAATCCTTCATTTTGAAGTTTACCGAGAAGGATATCAGTAAAACATTGCACCATGGACCTACAACCAAATTTTCTGTCCAAAACTATTTCAATGTCTCCATATGTTAACCCTAGAAGCCAATAGTGGTCTACGTACCGAATTTCAACTCTATTCTAAAACTCAGCTCCACTCTATTACCATACTTTTGGTACAGTAATTCTATGCAGGCCCAAAACCGCCGTGACCTTGATGTCTAAATATCAAATTTCACAATTTTGTCTCTATCACTTCAACCAAGATCAAATTTAGTACTATTTAGTACTTTTCGTACATTTTAAGAACACATTTGCAAAACTACCACCTTAGTATTTATCGTTGAATTCCATAACTGCCTCCATATTTTAACCACAGACACCAACAGAGACATCTTTATCAAATTTCAAGATTTCAACTCTATTCCTTCACCGAATATGAAACTTATTACTACTGATTACAATTTATTTTTTTTTTTTTTTTTTTTTTTTTCGTACGGATAACTCCATATCTCAACTTCAGATGCCAACAGTTTTAAAATAATCAAATTTCCAAATTATATCTTTACTCCTTCAACCAAGATCTAATTTAGTACTTTTCGTACAATTATAGTACACATTTGCCAAACCTCCACCATATCTCAATTTCAGATTCCAACAGAGACCTCAATATGAAATATCGGGATTCCAGCTATATTCCTTCACCCAATACCCAATTTAGTACCATTAGTATTTTTCGAATAATTATAGCACACATTTCAAACACCACTTCCATATCTCAGCCCCCGATACCAACAGAGACACGTATATCCAATTTTATGATTTCAGCCCTATCCATTCACCCAATACCAAATTTAGTACCACCTAGTAACTTTCGTACAAAGTAAGGACGCCTTTCCGAACAGCGACCTTACTACTCATGAACCCATGACCCCAATATCAAATTTCTGATTTCAAGCATTATCTGTTTCACCAATGTCAAATTGTACCAAATATAGTACTGTTTAGTACTTTTCGTACAACTATAGTACACATTTTAAAAAACATATCCACTTCATATTTGAGTCCTATACCTTCACCCAATACCAAATTAAGTTACATTTCGTACAATTATAGTACACGATTCCGAAACCACCTCCAAATATCCAGGCTACACATGAACAGCTGTCCAAATATCAAATTTCTGATTTTAAACACTATCTGTTCACCCAATACCAAATTGTACCAAATATATAGAGCTATTTAGTACTTTTCGTGCATTTATAGTACATATTTCCAAAACCAATTCTTTATCACAAAGCTACCACCAACAGGGACCCCAATAAAATATCCAATATTTTAAACAACAAATATAATACCACTCAGTACTTTACGTACAACTATAGTACAATTTTCCCACACGACCTCAATATATTAATTATAGATACCAATAGAGACCTAAATATCAAATTTGTGGATCCCAGCCCAATACAACATTTAGTACCATCTAGTACTTTTCGTACAACTGTATTACACATTTCCAAAACCATTAGATCTCAAACATAATATCAATTAACATCACATTTCAGAATTGTAAAAATATATTATTTAATTATAAAAATTCACCCAAAACGAAATATAGTACCATTCATATATCTAGGCTGCACCTTACCATTCATATATCAAGGCGATCCTAATACCAAACTTCTGATTTTAAGCACTATCTGTTCACCCAATACCAAATTGTACCAAATATAGAATTATTTAGCACTTTTCGTGCACTTATAGTGCATTTCCGAAACCCCCTCTTTTTCACAAACCTACCACCAAAAGTGAACCCAATACAAAATTTCAAAATTCCGTCTTCAGTAGTTCACCCTAAACCAAATTGTTCCACGTTAAGTACCATGTAGTACTGTTTGCATACTTAGTACACATTTCAAAAACCCATTTGCTCTATCCAAATTACTATTCAATCTCGATTCTCATACCAAATTTAATTTTTTTATCCCTTCCCAAAAGGTACCATATTAGAGATTTAATACCATTTTAGAACTTTTCGTGACCTTATACAGGGTGAGATAAAAAACTGCAACAAAGTCCAACGCCATACTTTTAATTTTTTTAATTTTTTTTTTTTTTTTTTTTTTTTTTTTTGAATGAAAGCAAACAATGTCGAATTTTAGAATAAGTTTAGATTTGTTCGAATTGGTCTCCTTTGGCTTTCAAACAGCCACTGAAACCGTCACACGCTGCCCGAATGTTGCTCTGCGGTATTTTGGTCCATGATCGACACTTAGGTATTTTTTAGTGCCGCCAACCTTGCTTTCCAAAATACTCCAGACTCAAGAGTCCAACGGATTGTTATCCGGAGATTTTGGTGGCCAATGTGCGCTGGAAATGAAGCGAGGAATCTCATTTTGTAACCATTCTTGTGTGGCGCGTGCTGAGTGATGGTGCTAAGTCCTGTTGCAATGTCAAAGGTCTGCGGCCAAAATGTTTGCGTGCCCAGAATATTTTCGCGATAATATTCGGCATTTATAGTGATGGCACGTTCGATTAAAACGAGCGGAGAGCGACCATCGGCTTTTACGGCGGCCCACACCATCACCATGACCAGCGCTTGAGCTCTGGTGGCCAACCGAAGGTGCACATTTTGTTTGTTTACAAACTGCTGGACAACGAATGTATTCTCATCGAAGAAAACCAAATTCGGCAGTTCACCACTTTCGACCAAGCGAAGCAACCCTGTAGCTCTTTTCATTCTCTTTTCTTTCTGTTGCGGTGTAAGTTCTTAAACTTTTTGGAATTTCAATGGCTTTACCCCGAGCTCATCTTTCAATATTTGCCAAATGGTATATTGCGATATGTTCAGCTCACGAGCCATTTTTCGGCCACTGCGACGTGGGTTTCCATCAAGTCACTTCGTTTTTGCGTTTAGAACCATTTCTGCTGATGTAGCTATTTTCTTCCCTCCACTTCCTTGACGTCGGGCTACGCTACCAGTATCACGATAACGAGCGATGGTATGAGACACAAAAGATTTATTCACATTTAAATGCTGGAGTGTTCTAACGATAGCCACTTGTGGTTTTCCAGCCAAATATAAAGAAGTCACACCATCACGCTTGAATTCCATCACGAATAGCTTTTGATCTGGAAAATTCTTACTAAAATGCTTTTGTAAGCTTGTAAACAATATAATGAGCTGTTACTGGAATTTTTTTAACAGCTGTCGGACGCGTGGCTTAGAAATGACAGCAGTCTGAAGTTGGTTGCAGTTTTTTCATCTCACGCTGTATATATAGATTATACCGTACGGTCATAGTCTGGGGGGTAATTATCTCACCTTTTACGAGTATTTACTTAGCTTTGTTTCAACAAACTTTTGTACTATAAAAGATATCAAATATCTCCTTCTTTGTTTTTTTTTTAATATTAACCACCATCAATGGTCATCAGCTGCTGTCAGGGCTGGTGGTATTATTAATATAAGTAGGACATTTTAAAATTCAAAGGACGTTGTTGGCACATGTCTCTGGTCTCATTGGGTTTCACATGGCGTATGATAGTACGTATGGATGGCAGACGGTGGTGATGATGATGATGTACAAATATTTAACCATCAAACAGTCAACACACTTTCAGAAGATTAAAAAGCGACCCTTAGAATAAAAGAGGAGAAAAAAACACACACACAAAGCAAAAGGGACAAAGAAACAAAACTAAGTGATGACACTATTAAAACAACAACAGAAAAGCCCCACACGTACACAAAGAAAGCAATGTGTCTAGACGTTGTCCTCGAGAGGCGTGGGCATGTGGGCGTAAACAAGTAACCGACGCACACACCCGCACAGTTATGACCCTCC
Organism: Musca domestica; assembly: GCF_030504385.1. Lineage (NCBI taxonomy): Eukaryota > Metazoa > Arthropoda > Insecta > Diptera > Muscidae > Musca > Musca domestica. The sequence goes on from NW_026712249.1 coordinate 40,132,014, forward strand.
AAAGGAATGTGTGTGACCCCGTTTCCCTGTCATTATTACCAATAGCCAATCATTTAATTCTTTCATGGAATTTATAATTTACTTGGCAGCAACAAATGAAAATGCCAAAGAAAAAAAAACAAATTAAAGAGTTTAATTTTCAGTTATTTTTACGATACGAGTGAATAAACTTTTACGATGTTGAAAACAACAATAACGACAACAACAACAATAATAATTTCCAGAAGTCAAAACAGCTGAAAAAAGACGAGTGAGAGCCGAACAAAACACAGAAAAAGAAACAAACACACAATGGCGCCTAATGGGCGACAATTTGTTAAGGCCAACAGATGTGTGTGTGTGTGCGTGTGTCGGTGTGCGTAATAGTAGCCGCACAAACAACAGCAACAGCTCTACCCACCTATACACTCCCATTTATACGAATAGAAAAACAAATTATTTTCCCGTTAAAAGTCGTTATTCGCATTGCGAACAGTTCACGTGTCATTGTGTGGGTGTGTTAGTTGGATGCTTGCTCATCCACCACCACCACTTCATTCTTGTAGTGGGAATAGTGTTACTGTTTTTGTTTTTTTTTTCAGTTTTTCAACTGCAACTGCGACTAGAGATGCGTACTTATGGTGATGGTAACGGTATTTATGTGTGTAAGCGTATTTACACTTGAATTTATATGTACGTATGTGTGTTAGCTGGTATATAACGCAGAGAAGCATCAGTATTTTTTTGGAGTGGGTTTTTGTAGTTGTTTCCATTTCGGGGGCTTTTGCATTTTCTGAGCTCCTGTTACAATTTTCACACACACAGGCACACAAACATACACACACATAGGAAAATTGTGTTTATATTTATTTCTTTGAAAATAAAAAAATGCGATAATTGTATTTCAACGAGAACTAGAGGAGGTTGAATGGGAATATGGAAACAGACGTTATTTATGAGGTATGTCGTCATAATTCTGAGTAAATAAGGACACATTTTGACGGATATTCCTAAATGAAAAAATAAAAAAAAAACAAGTAAGCAAAGGCTACAGTCGAGCGGGGCCGACCGTTGAATACCCTACAACACTATAATAAGTGATACAATTTATATAGGCGAGATACTCGAAAGAATTCCACAAGATATTGTGACAAATTATAAAAGAAAACCATCAGGTTTCGTTCTCTAATCTTCGAATAATAGCAACTTAAACTAATTTGCTAATTTCCAATTTATTGGTAGATGTTGCACGTAAACGGTCTTCCTAGATCTGGAACCAATATTTTCCAAAGACCTATAATCTCTCAGAAGTGGCAAAAGATTAACATTTATTATTGGTTTTTGACTGAAACGCATCTATATGAGATGCAGACATTTGACTATATTCTTCAACGAAATCAGCGTTAACGAAATAGTCAGAAGTGCGTCTTTCCTGTATTTGTGAATTCTCCAAAAAATCACTGGAATGGAAATTTTCGTATTTTGTCTACAAAAGTTGGCAAACAATTTCACACATTGAATATTTTTGGATGTCCATCCAAAACAGCTTGGCTTTTGCAATGTCCGGTAACCCCCATTCAAATGTGCGTTTGGATCGGGCGATAATTACGACCTGCTGACAATTTTGCAGTTTTTTGGTCCATTTCAACTCCTAAATATATATGGCGATCATCTCCAAAAAGAGTAGGCTTCTATTCTGACCCTCATCTTATCTCCATGCAAAATTTCGTAAGGATCGGGCCATAAATGCGATCTGTATATGATATCCTGATATCCTAACTACTTAGTTTTGTTAGCTGTAGAAATATTACCAAATGTTTAATTCAAAATGAAAATATGCCAAAAATATGACAAAATTGAAAAAATATGAGAAAATTTTACAAAATCAATATTTTCATCTTTAGAGAGATATTTTTATGCGATTTTTTCAGACGTTTTTTCTTTCCTGACAAGATGCCATTCTGAATTAATGAGAACTGTCGAAATCAGTTCAGCCGTTCTCAACATATACGAGATTTTTCAAGCATATATTTTTTGATAAACATATATGTCGCACATATTTTGCTATATATCCGTTTTGTTGGATGTTAACATCAATGTAAAGGTCAGAAGTAACCTAGTGATGGCTTTGTGATTTCGCCGGGATTTAAAATATTCACGGTTTAATGAAAAATTTGGAATTTTTCAACACAAAAGATATGGTCTAGCTACATGCGAAATTCCGCGTCGATTGGTCTATAATTGCGACCTGTATAGCTACTGCAAAATTCGACATTTTTTCAGTATTTGGTCCATTTCAAACCCTAAACATTTGGCGATCATCTTCAAAAGAAATAGGGTTCTATTCTGACCCTAACCCCACCTTCGTGCAAAATTTCGTAAGGATCGGGCCATAATTGCGACCTGTAGAGTGATTACAAATTTACATGGACAGACGGACGGACGGACATACATAGCTAGATCGACTCAGCTCGGCGAGCTAGGAAGATCCATATATACTTTCCTATATGGGAAACCAATATTTCGAGGTGTTACATAAATTCTGGCCCAATCAAACTTATAATACCCCCAACACATAGTGTTGTAGGGTATAAACAAGTAAAAAAGTATCAGTCGGTTTTGCCGACAAATGTATATCTTCAGCCAATATTCGATTATTTAAAAATATTTTGTCTTCTGTCATGAATTTTCAAACTCTTGACCCTCTATGGAGTGGGTTTTGAAAGAATGGGCAAATATTGTCCATTTCTAAGTTGTTTCGCAATTTATCACAAATAAAAGTATTGAAAATTGTGTCCCTTTGTGGGTGAGGTACCAGAGGGGGTACGCAGATATATAGCATCTTCACAACAGATCTTGTTAGCAAAAATGTTTGTATGTGTGAAATTTGAAGAGAGTTGGAATCTTATTCCACTTTCTTTGAGCGTTTTATTTTTCAACATCTTGAAACCTATGTGAAGCAGGTAGTAAAAGAAATGGTCCGATCTCTACCATCTTCATCATCACCAGACCTAGCACTGACGCAAATATTAGGGTATGCAAAGTTGGAGCAAAATCGGATTATCGTTTTTCTTTCTGCACAAAAATATGTTTTTTTTTTTTTTGAAAATTTGTACCATTTGTGTGGGAGGTACCAGAAGGATTGGACCGATATATTCCATCTTAACATCATACCTTGGTTTAATATAAATATTGGGATCTGTGAAATTTGAAGACAAACGGACTCTTACATCACATTTAATGAGGGTTAAATTTATTTAAAATGTTGACCCTTTGTTGGGGAGAAGGAGTAGGCCGATATTGTTCATTTTCGCACAAGACCGAGCACTGACGCAAATATCGCAAATATCTTTCTGTGCAAAAAATATGTTTTGCCCGTATCAAATTATATATACCCTCTGTTGCCATATGGCTGAGGGTAGAAATCTTTTCTTTTTGCCTAAGTACCACAGAGAGTGGGAATCAAGTGGGCAGATATAATTTGTCAATGGTCTTGATAGAAATGTCGACAAAATCGGATATTTCTAATTGTTCACATTAGGGTCGATACAATTCTAGAACATGATCCAAGTTTTTATGAAATAAATTAGCATATAAAATATATTTAATTTGGATATTATACATCAATAGTGGAAAAAAGACTGGTACGGAATGGGTCATTCACTCCCAAAAAATAGTCGCTGTTTTCGCCTTGTATGTTATTTATTTATTTTTTTTTTTTTAAATTTTTATTGATTAAATTGTTTACATTTTTTGGTGTTAATGGCTTTCGTTATTAAATTTCTTATATTTTCATATTAACTTTTTCTACTCTACAAAACTATCTGTTGGGGGTATTATAAGTTTGACTGGGCCAAAAAGTTTATATCACCTCAAAATATTGATCCTGGAAATAAAATATTAGGCAGTTCACAATTATGACCAGATACTCACGAAATTTTGCATGTCACTTCTGACCGCAACATTGATGCTCATATCCAAGATGTCGCATATATAGCAAAATATATACAATCGCATATATCAGTAAAGGGGATGTTAGTTAGACCGTTAGATAACTCAAAAACGGCTGGATGAATTTAGAAAATGTGAGTCAAGTGTTAATTCATGTTAATTTGAAATCATGCTACAGGTCACAATTGTGACACAATCCTCACGAAATTTAACATGGAGGCGTGGTTAAGATCAGAATAGAAGCCTATTGTTTTTGGGCATAATCGGAATATATATAGAAATGGAAATGGACCAAAAATTTGCTGATTTTGCAGTTACTTATATTGTTGACCAATTGAAGGGAAATTTTACATGAGGAAAGAGTTTAAGATAGGATAGAATAAAATTCAGAAGTTGAAATGGGCCAAACCTTTTTAGAGCGAAATATCAAAATTCCCATAAACGAGAATATTTTTAACCCCGGTTAGTTCAAAAAATACACGTAAGGGTCACTTCTGACCATTACAATGATAGTGATAACCAAGATATACGTATATATAGCAAAATATGAGCAATCTATATAGAGTAGTGAAATAACTGACTGATTGAGAATCTTGAATTTGGAAACTTTTACTAAAAATTGAATATATTGTATTGGACAAACGAAATGAGCTTGAATTCTGAAAATTTGAATAAAAGTCACCGATGGATTGGAGGATAGATGTGCAGAAGGGTTTTAGGAAATTCGAACTTTAAGGTTACGAAAAGTTCTAAAATGGTACTTAACTTTTAAAATTGCACCATTTGATATCAATTAAATTTGGTATGAAAATCAAGGTTGTAACATAGGATTGATATATGAAGGCGGTTTTGGACGTACTAGGTGTTGTACTAAATGATACTAAATTCGTAACAGTTTGGTTATGGGTAAAAGGATTAAGCTGGAATTCTGAAATGTTGTATTATCGTCACTGTGTAACGTGATGATTTCACCACATACATTAGTCACAACATACAGCCGTTTATCGCATAAGGCAAATAATTTTCATTACCTTGGTAATGCCGGTTACATATAATTTTTGCTTTGCGTGAGACAGGCTTGCAACTACAGGGCGCTTCCTAAGGGTAACTAGTGATTTTCAGAATCATTTTCTGTCTTCCGACTAACAAAGTCGTTAGCTGAGAATACCTTTTGCAAGACTGGCGCTCATGAAGTTGAGTGGCCAGTAATTCATTTACACAGGGGCTTCGGCTCGTTGTTCCGCAGAAGATTCGGTTCGCTGTTCCGCAGGAGTTTCAGTCCGCTATTCCGTTTCATACCTCAAAATATTGGTAATGTTCCATATCATACCTCAAACATTGGTAGTTTGATATGATACGGACATTCCTTAAGCAATTTGCCAAACCCGAGCATATCCACAGTGAGTTGCCCAACCCGAATAAATCCCGATAAGACCTGAACAGCTGTTTCCGAGTATATCTACAGTGAGCTGGCGTCCCACGAGTCCCCATCCCGTCTCCGAAGACCTAGACATCAACATCTCCTATTGTTTACCGCTCGTCAGCCCGAGCGGTAAACTCACTCAAGTTCCGGATTACCTCTAAATCGGCAAACTCCCGAACATCACTAAGAGCACCAAACTCTTTATTTCGAATGCCCTTCAACCCGACGACAACAGACGACCATTAGTTCCCAATTAAATCTAAATCGGAAGGATCACTAACACCTACATCACCCGAACACAAGCATCGCAATTCTTGATTACATTCAACCCATCGACAAACATAAGTTCCCGATTACCTTTAATCGTCAACATTCCAAACGCCGACGTCAGTATATTGTAATTGATGATCTCCCTCCCCAATCAATATCCTACGTCAGCGTCACCCGAACACAAACGTAGTAATTGCCGATTTTACTCCTTAATCAACATCCGGCGGTTACCCACGAGTACCTTAGAATTGTCGGCAAATCACGCTTCACCCGAGTATCTATCGGGAGCAACCCGAAATCTGTACAACATAGTTTCCGATTGTCCACGGTACTGCTGAGCTTTCCTCAGCCGACGAGAAAAACACGTTACACCTGTTGGTGGTGGGTTTGTGATAAAGAAGTGGTTTTAGAAAATTGTACTACAAATGCACGAAAAATACTAAGTAGCGGAAGATTTGGTACAATTTCGTATTGGGTAGACGAAATCTGAAATTTGGTATAAGGGTCGCTGTTCATGTGTAGCCTGGACATACAAAGGTGGTTTTGCAAATGTGTACCGTAATTTTACGAAAAGTACTAAATGGTACTATATTTGGTACAATTTGATATTGGGTGAAGGGATAGAGATAAAATTCTGAAATTTGATATTTAGATGACTGATGGTATCTTTGTTTGTGATTTGATAATGACTAGGAAATTCGTCCTATATTTGCACGAAAAGCATTAAATGATACTAAATTTGGTATAGAGTGAAGGAATAGGGCTGGAATCCTCAAATTTGAGGATTTGAGGAATGTTGAGGTCTCTGCTGGTATCTGGAATTGAGACATGGAGGTGGTTATAGAAATGTGTGTACTAAATTTGGAATTGGGTCAAGGAATGTAGCTGAATTTTGATATTAAGGTATCTGTTTCTATCTAGGATTGAGATATGGAAGTCGTTTTGGAAATGTGAACTACAATTGTACGAAAAGTACTAAATTAGGCATTGGGGAAGGGATAGATCTGGAATCACGAAATTTGATAGTAAAGTCTCCGCTGGTATCTGGAATTGAGATATGAAGGTGATTTTGGAAATGTGTACTATAATTGTACGAAAATAACTAAATGTTACTAAATTTTGGTATTGGGTAATTCCGTGTAGTTTTTTGGAAAACTTATTTTAAAATTTAACTTTTCGATGGCATTTACTTTTAGTCTTTATTATCGTTAAACTATGTTAAATTATTTTTATATAAAAATCAAAAAAAAAAACTAAGTTATTTTCAGAAATATTCAGCATTTTCCCGACAATTACCAAAGTTTCAACAGGTTTACTATCGAATCCTATTAGATATCAATGGTGACAAAAATTCAGAATCACGGTCTTATTCCTTAGAAAAGTTTTCGCCCATGGTAACTGAGGAACTGTTCCCATTTTCCCTTTACCCTCAGTAGATTTTATAGTAAAGGGGGCCTCAAATTATGTCCATACAGAACTTAAGGCTTTTTCATCAAAAATACCTCTCCCCCTGAAACCTGTCTTAATTTATGTTAATAATATTATTGAATTTTCTTAACTAACAACAAATTTGTCTTAACTTGCTGGCACAATGATTTATTGACTTCACGCAAAACTAACCTGACACACATAGCCACTTGGAACAACACATTATTGTATCAAAACCAAAGGCACCCCCAAACATTCCCACAAATTATGCAAATTATTGTTGAGCGTTCACACCCGATTTCGTTGGCCATAGGAAAATGTTAATGTTCGGAATAAATATAATTTGCATAAATTTATGCAAATAAATTAAGAATACCCCCTAAAAGCTTTATTAGTGTGCCTCAGGGTTTGCCGGGGCATTGACAAAATGTCACTTTGGAGAGGGAGATGGGGGAATGCGAACCTTCTTTGATTTACTTCATTTAATATGTGTGTGGATGTTGTTTTTCTGTGATGTTCATTAATAAATGAAAACCACAACAACATCAAGGTCACTTACACGTTGTATCCTCGTCAAAGTTTTTCACCCGAAAGAAAAAACCTTCATTCCCACCAATAAATTATTTAAATTGTGTGTTTTGCAACTTTAGTTTTTAATTTGATGAAATTTGCAAAATGTCTTCACACAAAAACGAAACGGAGATAAATCTCCAAAAGTTAATTTTTATTTCCATATAAGAATAAAATTTAGGAAGGGGGGAGCGAAATCTTGCAAGTTAATTTGGGCCCTCCACAAAAAAAAAAAAACAAAACATGACCATGGCCCTGACCACAAACGAAAAAAAGAAGAACAACAAGCAAAAGAGTAATAAAACATCTTTTTCGCCATTTTTTGTCTTATCTCTTCTACACATCATTACGTTTGTATACAACAAAATTGGCTGAGGGGTAATTTGGAGGGAGAGGGGGAAATAACAAAGGCAAGGGAATTGTTTTTCTTCTTCTACGTCTCAATGAAAAACATTTCCTCAATGTTAGTAGCCAAGTAATAAAAATCTTCTTACAACTACGACGGCGGCTAAAATGCTGATGGTCGCCATCGGCGTCGTGGTACGGGAAATGGGATTTTTACTGCCACTCAACTCTATTTTTAATACACCAATGAGTGAGACCACAGCGAACGAAAATGTTTTGTCAGAAAAGCTGTAAAAGTTCTGTTCGCCAGTAATTGGTGATGGTGGTATTAGTGTCTTCTTATGTCGTCTTTTGGTACAAGCTATTCGCAGTCATAAATATATAATATATACCTCATTTGGTAATATCAGCATCTTCCTTGTCGTTTCTCAGTTCCCTGTAGATATTGTTGGGTTGAAGTAATTGTAGTTTTAATTGGGCTACACATTTTCAATTGTGACCTAACCCTCAATGTAAAGAGTTTGTACTTTAAGCTGGAGCTGAAATGTTTATAAGTTATAGGAAAAATTTTCCTTGATTTGCAAATTAGGTATTCAATAGACTTTATGCCATTGAAGACAGTTGTCTAAAAAAACTTAAGGGTGAATATTTAAGAGATGTTACACATGTTTTCGAAAAGAAAACCAGTAAAGAAAGTCTTAAAGTCGGGTGAGGCCGACTTTATGATACCCTATTAATCTCGATCTCGATTAAATTTGGCAAAGATATTTCCGAGCTGTATTTGTTATATTTCCCAGAATATCGTTGTTACGGAGTGCATATTACGACTGTGGGTAACAAATATAACAAATCAGATGAACAGTATATGTAGGATCTAAAGCTATATCTGAACCGATCTTCACCAAATTTGACATACTAGCTTCTAGACTCAATTCGGTCGTATGTGCCAAATTCCATCCGATTTGGAAAAATACTAGACGTTTGGTGCACAATAAAAGGTAAATCGGACGAAGTTATATAAGTGAGATGTATCCAATTCGGAACCGATCTCGATAAAATTTGGCAAAGATATTTCTGAGCTGCATTTGATATATTTCCCTGAATATCGTTGTTACGGAGTGCATATTACGGCTGTGGGTAACAAATAACAAATCGGATGAACAGTATATGTGGGAGCTATAGATATATCTGAACCGATCTTCACCAAATTTTACATACTAACTTCTTGACTCAATTCGGTCGTATGTGCCAAATTCCATCCCATTTGGACAAATATTAGACGTTTGGTGCACAATAAAAGGTAAATCGGACGAAGATATATATGGGAGCTGTATCCAAATCTGAACCATCTCGAATTTAGCACGAGTATTTCTGAGTTATATTTGATATATTTCCCCAAATATCGTTGTTACAGAGTGCATTGCCGAGGACAAAAAATAACAAATCGCATGAACTATATATATGGGAGCTATAGCTATATCTGAACCGATTTCGATCAAATTTTATTTCCAGGCCTAATTTGGTTGTATGTGCAAAATTCCATACTATTCGGACTGATATTACACGTTTGGTGCACAATAAAAGGCAAATCGGACGAAGATATATATGGGAGCTATATCTATCAATAGGGTTCGTCCTTGGGCCAAACAAATGATTTGTACAAAATTTCATCTGGATAGGGCAATAAATGCGAACTGTACTTTGTTTACAAAAATACATGGGCAGACGGACGGACGGACGGACATGCATAAATCTACTCAAAATGTGATTCTATGCAGATCATCAAAAGGAAATATGGGTCTATCTCGTTTTCTTTTGCCTGTTACAAACAAATGCAAAAAACATAATACCCTGACCAGGATGGGATGTAGGGTATAAAAATATCTAAACACACGTACATACAAATTCAGAAAAAAAATGAGTGAAATCTGAAAGGTGTATTAAAGCCTTGGGCACGCAAAAATTTTGGCCGCAGACCTTGGACATTCCAACAGGACTCAACACCATCGCGCTCAGCACGCGCCACCCAAGAAAGGTTACATAATGAGGTTCCTCGCGTCATTTCCAGCGCGCAATGGCCACTAAAATCTCCAGATACCAATCCGTTGGACTATTGTGTCTGGAGTATTTTGGAAAGCAAGGTTGGCACTAAAAAATACCTAAGTGTCGATCACCTCAAGCAAGCGCTTCACCGGAAATGGGTCAAAATACCGCAGAGCACATTCGGGCAGCGTGTGACGGTTACATTGGCCGTTTGAAAGCTATAATTCGAGCCAAAGGTGATCAATTCGAATAAATCTAAACTTATTCTAAAATCTTTCCGAAACCTAGGTATTCCCTGCCTTACCCCCTGGTAAACATTACCATCGTTCTCCACTCATAAACAAACGTTGTTTTTATAAAAACAACAATAATGGGATTTTGCCTGACGATTTTGCAACAACAAAATACTATGGTATCCCAAACAAGCAAGCCAACAATTTTTGTAAAAATTATGGTATTTGACTTCGTTCCAGTTTTTTTATCTCACCCTGTATACTTTCGAGGACTAATTTTTTTAATGGCTTTCTTCACAAAAGAACACAGTTTCGAAGACTCTGATCAACAATCGAGGATTTTTTGAAGAAAGTTTGTTTTATAGAAGTTATTTAAAAACAAGTAAGCAAAGGCTACAGTCGAGCGGGGCCGACCGTTGAATACCCTACAACACTATAATAAGTGATACAATTTATATAGGCGAGATACTCGAAAGAATTCCACAAGATATTGTGACAAATTATAAAAGAAAACCATCAGGTTTCGTTCTCTAATTTTCGAATAATAGCAACTCAAACTAATTTGCTAATTTCCAATTTATTGGTAGATGTTGCACGTAAACGGTCTTCCTAGATCTGGAACCAATATTTCCCAAAGACCTATAATCTCTCAGAAGTGGCAAAAGATTAACATTTATTATTGGTTTTTGACTGAAACGCATCTATATGAGATGCAGACATTTGACTATATTCTTCAACGAAATCAGCGTTAACGAAATAGTCAGAAGTGCGTCTTTCCTGTATTTGTGAATTCTCCAAAAAATCACTGGAATGGAAATTTTCGTATTTTGTCTACAAAAGTTGGCAAACTATTTCACACATTGAATATTTTTGGATGTCCATCCAAAACAGCTTGGCTTTTGCAATGTCCGGTAACCCCCATTCAAATGTGCGTTTGGATCGGGCGATAATTACGACCTGCTGACAATTTTGCAGTTTTTTGGTCCATTTCAACTCCTAAATATATATGGCGATCATCTCCAAAAAGAGTAGGCTTCTATTCTGACCCTCATCTTATCTCCATGCAAAATTTCGTAAGGATCGGGCCATAAATGCGATCTGTATATGATATCCTGATATCCTAACTACTTAGTTTTGTTAGCTGTAGAAATATTACCAAATGTTTAATTCAAAATGAAAATATGCCAAAAATATGACAAAATTGAAAAAATATGAGAAAATTTTACAAAATCAATATTTTCATCTTTAGAGAGATATTTTTATGCGATTTTTTCAGACGTTTTTTCTTTCCTGACAAGATGCCATTCTGAATTAATGAGAACTGTCGAAATCAGTTCAGCCGTTCTCAACATATAAGAGATTTTTCAAGCATATCTTCTTTGATAAACATATATGTCGCACATATTTTGCTATATATCCGTTTTGTTGGATGTTAACATCAATGTAAAGGTCACAAGTAACCTAGTGATGGCTTTGTGATTTCGCCGGGATTTAAAATATTCACGGTTTAATGAACAATTTTGAATTTTTTCAACACAAAATATATGGTATATTTTACCCGCTAAATATTATCCGATGACCACCCAAATTGGTAGGCTTCTTCCCCGCCCTAAACTCTAGCTACATGCGAAATTCCGCGTCGATTGGTCTATAATTGCGACCTGTATAGCTACTGCAAAATTCGACATTTTTTCAGTATTTGGTCCATTTCAACCCCTAAACATTTGGCGATCATCTCCAAAAGAAATAGGGTTCTATTCTGACCCTAACCCCACCTTCGTGCAAAATTTCGTAAGGATCGGGCCATAATTGCGACCTGTAGAGTGATTACAAATTAACATGGACAGACGGACAGACGGACAGACGGACGGACGGACATACATAGCTAGATCGACTCAGCTCGGCGAGCTAGGAAGATCCATATATACTTTCCTATATGAGAAACCAATATTTCGAAATTCTGGCCCAATCAAACTTATAATACCCCCAACACATAGTGTTGTAGGGTATAAAAAGCAAAAATCGTGTCATTGAGGTTCTTAAACAATGTGTCTAAAAAATATTTGTAATCAGGTCCGTGAAATAATAATCAAAAATTTCTTGAAATTGATTTTGAATTGTGGTCAACAGATCCTTCGAAAAGAAAAACTTCTTGAAGCAACCTTCTAAAATCAACGGGTTTTTAGATAATTTTATCAAGAGATTGTTTAAAAAATAATTAAGTTAAATTATGATTTTGGCAAAGACTTTCTTGATATTTTCGAAAAATCAATAAATTTTTTTTCTCTCTCTTTTTCTTTTCTAGAAACTTTCTTTTAAAACAAATTGAGATTTTTTGAAAAATATTGACTTCGATTTTCTGCAAATGTACTTTTTGTTTTTGTTAATACTTTGTGTTTTTAAATTTCAATTAAAACTGTTAAGCTTCTTAATAACAACTGATGAGTATTTTTTTTCCTATTCCTTTCAGGTAAATATACATTTTAAATACATATTTTGATGACAACCGAAGGTAACATTTCGTATTATTTGTCGTTTCCTACGGCTCATGCAAGCCTCAAAATCTCTATATCTCTATATCTCATTTAAAATAGAAAACATTTTATGGGGCGCAATCTACACTTTGGAATCTGAAATTTCAAATGCTGCCAGCCTCGTTTTTGATCTAAAAATGCTATTGTATTGGAGCCTTAACGAAAAAGTAGACCTATACGGACATAGTTTTGAATACAGATATGTTATTTATTTTAACGTTCCACTTACTAATTTTGTTAACAACCCATACTCATCTCGTATGCCATAGGTGGAATTATTATCTGTCACAAAAATTATTTGAAATTTTCCAGAATTATTTACGTCCTAATTTTCTGTGCATGTTCAAATCAAAATATTTCTTTCAAACCAACACACTTCGCACATGAATAAATAACAAGAAAGTTCATTGGAATATTCTCAACTTTAAATACTTTTCATAGTTTTGGGAAATGTTGGCAATATTTCTGTAGATGGTTTATTTCTTCTTCTTCTTCTTCTTCGTCTGCTTCTTCCTCTGGCCATAGCTTCTGGCTTTGGTGTGTGTGTCCCCTTTTCTTTGCTTCTGAATTTTGAATTAAAGTGAAAAACCATGAAAACCATTGTAATAAAATGAAGAATTTCCGTTTTTATTATTGCGTATGTGTGTGTGTGTTGCTGGATGCTAATGTGTGTATGTGAGTGTGAGTATGCATGTGGCATTGAATGCCATTTAAACGATTGTTGTTTTTGGTGCTTAAATACATCGCTGGCTGTATAAAAGATTTATCTGTGGTTGCGGCTTTGAGTGTAGCAGCTATTTTTATGTGGCTGCTTTTGCTGCTACTGTGCTGCTGTCAGTGATTACCGCTCGTTATTGGATTTAAGGACTCAAAGGAGCTGGGATTTTATGAAAATTGTAATCATTATTGTTGTGAACCGGAGTTAATCATTGTTTGGGAATAAAAGTGTATGTGTTTTGTTTTCATTGGCTGTGGTTGTTGCAAATATTTAAAGTTGTAAGACCGCATTCAACTTTCTTTTTCTGTTTTGGGGAATTTCTTTTTTGGGGAATTGCGTACATCTTGTGCTGGCATGTAAATTAAGAAGTAAACATGGATTTTGTTATAAACAAGTCCTAAACTATTTTGAGCATATACTTTGGCTTTGAAAAACCAGTTTTCTAAAATGAGAAAAAAAAACATGAATCAAAACAAAAAAATATTTGAGAATTTGGGAAAAAATTAAAGAGATAATAATATTCAACATACAATAACATACCACAGACCTTTGACATTCCAACAGGACTCAGCACCGCGGTACTCAGCACTCGCCCCCCAAGAAGGATTAGAGAATGAAGTTCCCCACTTTATTTCCAGCGCACAATGTCGACCGAAATCTCAAAATCGGATACCAATCCATTGGGCTATTGTGTCTGGAGTATTTTGGTTGGCACTAAAAAATACCAAACCTCACCTCAAGCATGCGCTTCGCCGGGAATGGACCAAAATACCGTAGAGCAACATTCGGGCAGTGTGTGACGGGTCATTGGCCGTTTGAAGGCCATAATTCGTGCCGAACGTGACCAATTCGAATAAATCTAAACTTATTGTAGAATTTGATGCTATTTCCGATATTTTTTGCTTTCATTCAATAAAATTTAAATAACCCTGTATAACTGTACGACCAGATTTAATGTGTTTTGGCTGTTTCACTCACGATTTTAACCTGAATTTGCTGTAATTTGTTAATTTGTGTTTCTAGCATTAAGGCAGCATATTTGCATAGGTTCAAGCTTTGGTATAGTCCTCATATAACTGTACCTCTACATATTCGGAGTTTTTACGATTTTATCTACATTTTTTAAAAGAATTATCTCAATTTTGGTATCTGGTTCAAGTTTTCGTGTAGCCCCACATAACTGTCCTGCCAGATATTCGGTATTTGTTTCAAATTTGGTGTTTGAAGTTTGCAAAGGTAATTTGTGTACTACCCATAAGGGGTAGTACTTATGGCAGAAAATTACACCGGCAAGTCCTAATATTCGAGAGTATATTTTTCACCAGTATTATTCTCCTTCTTTGGTAAATAATTGGCCGTAAAGGTCCAAGCTTTTGTATGGCCCCATATAACTGTGAAACCTTAATTTCTGAATGTAAGTTCATTCTAAGTGGTGGATGGTAGTAATAACTCGGCTAGGGCGAACCTAGCTTTTCTCACTTGTTTTTTTTTTTTTTTTTTTTTTGATTGGTTTTCATTCAGAAATTCCATACCTTACGGTACTGTTTACATATGTCGTGTTGGAATTATTTTTAAGCCAAATTCAAGGTTTCGATTTGCAAACAAAAAAAAACAGAATAATAAGCTTTTTCTTATTAAGGCTGAGCCTCTCTGGGATTTGAACCGCGGACCTCGCTGTGCAGCCCACTATGCATTGCCGTCTCAACGTTCAAAGCTATTAAACCGTCTTCCTACAGCCGCACTATAACAGGTGGCAGCAATGTAGTTGTTGTGAATAAAAACCCCATCGCCACAAAAACAAGCTTTGTTGTGAAATAGATTTGGTGTGTAACTCGCATATGCTTTATCGAACTTCGAAATAAATACTACTTTCCAAAGAACGACCCTTATAAACCATCATCCACACCAACTAACTAATGGCGAAACGTGTCGCATATTACGCATACGAAATATATTTTATTGGAAAATAACATTGAGTCTCTTCTCAATCCATATATAATTTAAAATCCGCCTGGGTAGGACTTAAATCAATGATAATTTTTTGGAGTAAAACATGGGTCTTCTCCTATTGATCTACTCATATGCGTATGTATTTTAAAATCCGTCTGGTTAGCAAATTTTTAAATCAATGATAATTTTTGGTGGTAGAGCATGGGGCTCCTCCTATTGATCTACCCACATCAGTAGGAAAATGTTGTTAAAAAATCTTTAAAATAGACATTACACTAAACGCAGGATCAGCAAACGCTCGAATAGCTTATTGGAACTGTTTAAATGAAATTTTAAACAGTTACAGTTTTTCGAAAAAAACCATCTTCCATGTGGATAGCATTCAACGTACCGTGGTTACTTTCTAACTTGTTCAATTGACACGTCTCTTTTATGCAATTTTATAACTTCGAATTTCAGATATTGATCTATCAAACGAGAAACACTCTAGACTACTGTAAACTCGTCATACAACCCCCATAGATTGGTTTGGGGCGTAGACAAACTATAAAACCCCTATGTAGAAAGGGTTCACCTTAATGAGGTTGCGTGTTGCACAGCACTCCAACACAACTCATCCGGTAATTTGTAAACAATTAAAATTGGCCTTTCGACATGGTTTTTAGTGCCGCTATAATTTGTGATGTAAAAAAAAACGAAAACCTAATGTTTTGCGTGTTTTCCACCACCGCCGACGCCGTCATCATCATCATAAGTTATGCAAATTAAATGGCTAACCGTTAAACTTCATTTTTTTAAGATATAAAATATAATATTTGTGTTGCGTACGGTGCCTGCGCGCAAATTCATTTTCAATAATCAAATTGGGAAATTTCCATTTTAAATAAATTCAACAACTTTTAATATACCTTGAAAAAAAGTTAAAATATGTCAATCAATATAAAATTGAATTTTGTGCCCCAAACACAAAATAAAAACACATTTTCAAAACTTTGTTACAAGAAATTCAAAATTCATATTATGTATACGCCACACCTCAGCCCATCTATTACGTTGCCTTGCGTATACGTATTGATTGACACAATAAATAACACTTATACGTGACGATGTACCGGCTGAATTTTTCTTTTGTCATACCCTCCACCATAGTATGGAGGGTACATTAAGTTTGTTATTCCGTTTGTAACAACTCGAAGTATACATTTTAGTCCCCACAAAGTATATCTATTTTTGATCAGCATAAAATTCTATGTCGATTTAGCGATGACTGTCCGTCTGTGGAAATCACTTTAGCTTCCGAACAAAATGAAGTAGGTTGATAAATTTTACTCAAACGTGTATTATGACTGCAGGACTTTTGGTAATGAAAATGGAACATGTAGGTCCACGTATAGGCCCCATATGATAGTACCTCCTTTTTTTCGTTATTTTGGTGATTTTAGCGACAATATTCATCGGAATTGTTTCAAATTTGGTATTTGAAGTTCGTAATGGATACTACAGCCTATGACAGAAAATTGTATGTGTAGGTCCACGTCTCCGCATAGCCCCCATATAATGGTACCTCTCGATATTCGGTATTTTGATAATTTTAGCGACATTATTCACCGGAATTGTTTCGAATTTGGCGTTTGAAGTTCGTAATGGATACTACAGCCTATGACAGAAATTTGTCTGTGCAGGTCCCGGTCTTCGTATAGCCCCCATATAACGGTACCTCCAAATATTCGGTATTTTGATGATTTTAGCGTCATTATTCACCGGAATTGTTTCAAATTTGGTGTTTGAAGTTCATAATGGATTCTGCAGCTTATGACGGAAAATAGTCTGTGCCGGCCCACGTCTTCGTATAGCCCCCATATATCGGTACCTCCAGATATTCGGTATTTTTTTAAGTTTCGCATTTGAATATTGTAAAGGCTTATGCCAAAAGTTGCCTTTGCAGAGCCACGTCGTCGTATAGTCCCTTATATAATGGCTATATTCGGTATATTTAGGATTTTCATAGAAAATTTAACGGATTTTTATTTATTATTATTTTTTTTTTTTTTTTTTTTTTTTTTTGAAAATTGCCAAATTCATTGCCTGTTGGAGGGTATTCAAAGATCAGCTTGGCGAACTTACATTTTTTTTCACATTTTTATACCCTACAGCACTATGTGTTGGGGGTATTATAAGTTTGATTGGGCCAGAATTTATGTAACACCTCGAAATATTGGTTTCTCATATAGGAAAGTATATATGGATCTTCCTAGCTCGCCGAGCTGAGTCGATCTAGCTATGTATGTCCGTCCGTCCGTCTGTCCGTCTGTCCGTCTGTCCATGTTAATTTGTAATCACTCTACAGGTCGCAATTATGGCCCGATCCTTACGAAATTTTGCACGAAGGTGGGGTTAGGGTCAGAATAGAACCCTATTTCTTTTGGAGATGATCGCCAAATGTTTAGGGGTTGAAATGGACCAAATACTGAAAAAATGTCGAATTTTGCAGTAGCTATACAGGTCGGAATTATAGACCAATCGACGCGGAATTTCGCATGTAGCTAGAGTTTAGGGCGGGGAAGAAGCCTACCAATTTGGGTGGCCATCGGATAATATTTAGCGGGTAAAATAGACCATATCTTTTGTGTTGAAAAAATTCAAAATTGTTCATTAAACCGCGAATATTTTAAATCCCGGCGAAATCACAAAGCCATCACTAGGTTACTTCTGACCTTTACATTGATGTTAACATCCAACAAAACGGATATAT
This sequence comes from Musca domestica, assembly GCF_030504385.1. Taxonomy (NCBI): domain Eukaryota; kingdom Metazoa; phylum Arthropoda; class Insecta; order Diptera; family Muscidae; genus Musca; species Musca domestica. Next base: position 40,150,210 of record NW_026712249.1, read on the forward strand.
AGCAAAATATGTGCGACATATATGTTAATTAAAGAAGATATGCTTGAAAAATCTCTTATATGTTGAGAACGGCTGAACTGATTTCGACAGTTCTCATTAATTCAGAATGGCCTCTTGTCAGGAAAGAAAAAACGTCTGAAAAAATCGCATAAAAATATCTCTCTAAAGATGAAAATATTGATTTTGTAAAATTTTCTCATATTTTTTCAATTTTGTCATATTTTTGGCATATTTTCATTTTGAATTAAACATTTGGTAATATTTCTACAGCTAACAAAACTAAGTAGTTAGGATATCAGGATATCATATACAGATCGCATTTATGGCCCGATCCTTACGAAATTTTGCATGGAGATAAGATGAGGGTCAGAATAGAAGCCTACTCTTTTTGGAGATGATCGCCATATATATTTAGGAGTTGAAATGGACCAAAAAACTGCAAAATTGTCAGCAGGTCGTAATTATCGCCCGATCCAAACGCACATTTGAATGGGGGTTACCGGACATTGCAAAAGCCAAGCTGTTTTGGATGGACATCCAAAAATATTCAATGTGTGAAATAGTTTGCCAACTTTTGTAGACAAAATACGAAAATTTCCATTCCAGTGATTTTTTGGAGAATTCACAAATACAGGAAAGACGCACTTCTGACTATTTCGTTGAAGAATATAGTCAAATGTCTGCATCTCATATAGATGCGTTTCAGTCAAAAACCAATAATAAATGTTAATCTTTTGCCACTTCTGAGAGATTATAGGTCTTTGGGAAATATTGGTTCCAGATCTAGGAAGACCGTTTACGTGCAACATCTACCAATAAATTGGAAATGAGCAAATTAGTTTAAGTTGCTATTATTCGAAAATTAGAGAACGAAACCTTATGGTTTTCTTTTATTATTTGTCATAATATCTTGTGGAATTCTTTCGAGTATCTTGCCTATATAAACTGTATCGTTTATTATAGTGTTGTAGGGTATTCAACGGTCGGCCCCGCTCGACTGTAGCCTTTGTTTACTTGTTTTTTGTAATTTTATTGTTATTATTTATTTTTGTTGTTGTTATCGTTTTTGTTTAGTGAAACAATACCCATAAATTTACCAATATAACTATACACTAAGTCTGCACTTGGCAAGCGTATCGATGTGATCTTTGAATGAGAAAATTTCCGTAAGTCATAACAATTGACACTTCATAGAATTATACAGAGGGTATAAAAGCGAAGGCTAAATGAAACAAATGGGGTAACGCACCCAAAGAAACAACAACTGCAAGAAGTCCAAAAAACAGACAGGTAGGCAGGCAGGTGCACACGCACGACCAAAATGATAAACAGTCGATGATAGCAAACAAAACATAAGCTGGCTGTCATATTGTTGCCAATGTTTTCACATTTTGCTCAAGGTATTCTTCGGCGTGCGTGTGTGTTCGTTTTTTCCTTGGGAGACTACGACAAGTTTTCCCTGCCATATGTCGTTTTCTTTTGCCATTTGATTCGTATTGTTGTTGTTGCTGTCGTGTCTTCGATTTAGGTAGTTTATTTTCTCTTGCACAAATGCTTGTTATTTTCTGTTGTCAGTCATATTTCGACACAAAAATTTATGAATGTACTTTCCAGCTCGTATCTGTTGTTCACATAACAATGTGTCACTTCCGTTTCCGATGCCACCATCGGCACCATCACCACCACCACCATCATAGCCCTAGAGTCATAACAGAAGAGGAAGGATATTATCATATTGACATTTTTCACCTGTGTTGATTTCGGTAAAGTGTACTCGTGTGTGTATGTAAATATAAACGTACATATTTACAAAGGAGTATATTAGAGTGGCACCCTCGTTAATTCAAATAGAATTTTTTCTTAAAATTTTTACTGTGGGACATTTTTTTTTTTGATTTATTTTATTTATTAATTAATTTATTTATTTATTTATTTATTTTTAATACTTACGGGGGAATCCCAGGAGATTATGGAAGTAGAAGAAAGTAGTACAGGGTTGCCCATATTCGACGGACCCATCTGGCAACGCCATAACTTTTGACAGAGATGTCACATCGCTTAATGACATACCGCGTTTGAAGCGTCAGTCCAAGCAGATTTTTACCATGAACCAATACACGCCACGCGAGCGCTCTGAAATAGTTGAAATTTACATTCAACAGAAGAAGTCAATTGTGAAAACTCAACGTGCTTTTAAAACTTAAAAAAAATGTGAGAAGTGCGCCTTCTAAGAACACCATTAAGCGTTTATACTAAAAATTTGCGACTGGTAAGGTTCTTTCTTATCCGAAGAGGCCATATAAAAGTCGACCAAGGCAATCGGCCAAGAATATCGCTGCCGTACGAGCCAGTGTTGAGAGGTCCCAAGAACATCCCAAAAACGCCGTTCTCAGCAGTTGGGCATGGCTCGGTCCACTTTACAACGGATTATTCGCATTGATTTGCATTTGTTCCTGTACAAAATTCAATTGACGCAAATAATGTTGCCTGCGGACAAGCCTCGTCGATTGGAATGGGCCCAAAAAAGCATGGATCCGTCGAATATGGGCAACCCTGTAGGCCGTATATCGACCTTTTGATATTTTTTATCGAAAAGTAGTCAAAATAAGTTAAAAAGTATCAGTCGGTTTGCCGACAGGTATATATCTCTTCAGCCAATGATCGATTATTTAAATATATGTTGACTTCATCCTCATGATTATTCAAATTATTGACCCTCTGTGGAGTAGGTTCCGTAGGATGGTCAAATGTCGTATTCGACCTAAATAAATGTGATATAAAATTTTCGAAGTGTCAGATTTGGACTATATTGATACTTTCTTCACTTTATATGAGATATGTGATAATTTATAATGCCAATATTTTTAGCCGTATTAGATGAAGTATAAAAGTGGAATTCTTCGATCGACTATATCTGGATCCTCACTTTTTACATTTTGTAATAAAACTGTGGGTAAGGAACCAGATATAATCGATCGAAGAATTCCACTTTCATACTTCACCTAACACAGATAAAAATATTATTATGGCAAAATTACAAGAGAATCGAACATTTGTGTCCATATTTGTCTCAGGTTGAGAGAAATATTCAGATATACGAGTAGCAAGTTGTAAAGAATCCCTGACTTGCTTCGCAAGTTATAACAAATTTAAATATTTAAAATCGCAATCCTTCGTGGGTGAGGTACCAGTAGGAGTTCGCAGATATATATCATCTTCATAACAGATCTTGTGTGAGCAAAAATGTTTGTATGTGTGAAATTTGAAGATATTTGTGTGCATATTCCGCTTTCTTTGAGCGTATTGTTTTTCAAAATCTTGATTCCTATGGGGGTAAGTACTTAATAGAGTAGACCAATATATTTCATTTTCACACACGACCTTGGATTAATAAAATGTGTGTAATTTGAAGACAATTGGGCTATTTTATCTCATTTTATAAGAGTTGTAATTATTCAAAATTTTGACCCTTTGTGGAGAGGTACTTGATCGATATTTCCATTTTCTAACCTGACGTTGCACTGCACGTTGCACTTATTGGAATTTGCAAAGTTGGATCAAAATCGGATAAGCCTTTCCCTTTCTGTGCAGTAAAATATTTTTTGGAAAATTTCGACCTTTTGTGGAGGAGGTCCAAGGAGTGGACCGATCGCTGACATATTCACAGCAGGTCATGTGTTTGTAGAAATAATGAGTTGTGTGAAATATGAAAAGAACCGGATGCTTATTTCGAATTTTACAAACGTTTTTGTTATTCAAAACCTTAAATCTTTGTGGCGGAAGTACCAGCAGGAATGGTCCGACCTCAATTATAATAATTAATTTCGTGTTTTAAGAGCTTCATGGATATTCACAATATTTACACTTTGTGGGGAGGCACTTGATGGAGTGGACCAATATATTCCATCTCCACACCATATCTTGGGTTAATAAAAATATTGTGATGTGTGAAATTTGAAGACAATCGGACTGTTACATCACATTTTTTAAGAGTTGTAATTATTCACAATTTTGACCTCTGTGGGGGAGGTACTTGATGGAGTGGAATGTTATTATTCATTTTCGAACCTGACCTTCGGGGTGAGATAAAAAAAAACTGCAACAAGGTCAAACGCCATAATTTTTGCATTTTCTTCTTTAATTTTATTGAATGAAAGGAAAAAATTTCGGAAACAGCATCAAATTTTAGAATAAGTTTAGATTTGTTCGAATTGGTCAACTTTGGCACGAATTATGGCCTTCAAACGGTCAATGAAACCATCACACGCTGCCTGAATGTTGCTCTGCGGTGTTTTGGCCCATTCCCGTCGAAGCGCTTGGTTGAGGTGATCGACACTTTGGTATTTTTTAGTGCCAACCTTGCTTTCCAAAATACTCCAGACACAATAGTTCAACGGATTGGTATCAGGAGATATTGGTGGCCATTTTGCGCTGGAAATGAAGCGAGGAACCCCATTTTGTAACCATTCTTGGGTGGACTGACTGGCGTGCTGAGTGCGATGGTGTTAAGTCCTGTTGGAATGTCCAAGGTCTGCGGCCAAAATGTTTACGTGCCAAAGACTTAATACATCCTCCAGAATATTTCCGCGATAATATTCGGCATTTATTCTGATGCCACAAGCGGAAAGCGACGATCGGCTGTTATGGCTGTTTTGTATATAACACACCATCACCATGGCCGGCGCTTGAGTTCTGGTGGCCAACCGAAGGTGCACATTTTCAGCTGACCTCTTTGGCAAGTAAACACGATCATTTTGTTTGTTTACAAACTGCTGGACAACGAATGTTTTCTGAAGGGAGAAAACCAAATTCGGCAGTTCACCACTTTCTGCCAAGCGAAGAAACTCTTTAGCTCTTTTGAGTCTATTTTCTTTCCGATGCGGTGTAAGTTCTTGCTCTTTTTGGAATTTCAATGGATTTACCCCCAGCTCATTTTTCAATATTTTCCGAATAGAATATTGCGATATGTTTAGCTCACGTGCCATTTTTCGGCCACTGCGACGCTGGTTTCGATCAGGTCGCTTCTTTACTTTTCGAACCATTTCTGCTTATGCTGCTGTTTTTCCGTCCACTTCCTTGACGTCGGGCTACGCTACCAGTATCATGGTAACAAACAATGGTACGAGACACAAAAGATTTATTCACATCTAAATGCTGGAGTTCTCTACAGATAGCCACTTGTGGATCTCCAGCCAAATATAAAGAAATCACACTATCACGCTTGAATGCTACCACGAATAACTTTTTTCTGGAAAATTCTCAGCAAAATGCTATTTTACGCTTGTAAACAATATATTGAGCTGTCACTGGAATAATTTTAACAGCTGTCGGACGAGTGGCTTAGAAATGACAGCAGTCTGAAGTTGGTTGCAGTTTTCTTCATCTCACCCTGTAAATAACTATTTAACAACTTTTAGCGGTCTTTTTTTTTAAATAATGTGCTAATACCTAGACTTATAATAACTTTTTTTCCTCAGTATGCGCACCCTAATGTAAATAGGAATATCTACGAATATGTACGTTCCTTGCAAACATAATTCTTTATTTCGTCGCCTTTGGCGCGATATGACAGCTGTCAATGTACTCGAAAAATAGAATACAAAAAAACACACCAAGGACTCCAATCACATATGTACGAATAATCCAATATGTTGATATGTTTGCATTTGTGCTGGTATGCAAATCCACGATAATCATTATTATGATGACGACGATGATGGTGTTGATGATTGCGACAATGTCACACCTATGTGTATCACAGATAGGGGAGGGTGAGACAATTTTTTCCATGTCTGTGTAAGAGTGTGTGTTGTATCACTTCTATTTGTTCTATTCTCATTCGCATAGATAACAAGGATGTGCTTTGAATTATTATCGAATTATTATCATTCACAGGCGAGTAGATAACCAAGTGGTGCTTTGCAACATACACAACTAAACATATGAATACACTTTTTTCGTTTTTTGGAAAGGCATGTCAAGTAGTCAATGAAAAATGACTATGGAAGTTTTCGTAGAATTTTTATCGTGCAAAATCAGAACATAAATATATTTTAATATTCTGATGTATTAACAGGTTTTCCACAGATACCATGTTTATGCAGCAGAATTCAACTAAAAACACTGTGCAGCACAAAAAATAATTACGGGAAAATCCAGCAGATTATGAAAGTAAAGCTAAAATAAGTAAAAAATCTGCTAAGTTCGACCGCGTCGAACTTTTAATACCGCCCGACATTTGGAAGAAACTTGCTTAAGTCGTCGAAAAATATCGTTTATATGAAAACTGTTATATAGGGGGCTATATCATCAAAATACCGAAAAAAGAGAGACCATATGTTGGGTATACGAAGACCTGGACCTGCATACACAATTTTTTGTCATAGGCTGTCGTACCTATTAGGGCCTTCGATTTCGACATTTAAAACAATTCGGTTGAATAATATCGCTATATATGAACACGTGGACTTGCGTATTCCAATTTCTATCATACGTTGAAGTATCTATTACGAATTTCAAATACTAAATTTGAAACTATTCCGGTGAATAATGTTTCTAAAATGATCAAAATACCGAATATCGGGAGGTATCGTTATACAGCAAGAGATAAAAAAAAAAACTTCAAGCAACATCAAACTTGTGTCATTTCTAAGGCACTCGTCCGACAAGTGTTAAAATTATTCCAGTGACAGCTCATTATATTGTTTACAAGCGTTCAAAAGCATTTTGGTGAGAATTTTCTAGAAAAAAAGTTATTCGTGATGGAATTCAAGCGTGACAGTGTGATTTCTTTATATTTGGTTGGAAAACCACAAGTGGCTATCGTTAGAGCACTCCAGCATTTAAATGAGCTCGGGGTAAATCCACTGAAATTCCAAAAAGTGCTAGAACTTACACCGCAACGGAAAGAAAATAGACTCTAAAGAGCTAAAGAGTAGCTTCGATTGGCCGAAAGTGGTGAACTGCCGGATTTGGTTTTCTCCGATGAGAAAACATTCGTTGTCCAGAAGTTTGTAAACAAACACAATGATCATGTTTACTTGCCAAAGAGGTCAGCTGAAAATGTGAACCTTCGGTTGGCAACCAGAACTCAAGCGCCGGCCATGGTGATGGTGTGTGCCGCCATAACAGCCGATGGTCACTCTCCGCTCGAATCATTCGACCGTGGCATCAAAATAAATGCCGAATATTATCGCAAAAATATTCTGGAGGGTGTATTAAAGCCTTGGGCACGCAAACATTTTGGCCGCAGACCTTAGACATTCCAACAGATCTCAGCACGCGCCACCAAAGAATGGTTACAAAATGAGGCTTCATTTCCAGCACACAATGACCACCAAAGTCTCCGGATACCAATCCGTTGGACTATTGTGTCTGGAGTATTTTGCAAAGCAAGGTTGGCACTAAAAATACCAAAGTGTCGATCACCTCAAGCAAGCGCTTCGACGGGAATGGGCCAAAATACCGCAGAGCAACATTCGGGCAGCGTGTGACGGTTTCATTGGCCGTTTGAAGGCCATAATTCGTGCCATAGGTGACCAATTCGAACAAATCTAAACTTATTCTAAAACTTGATGCTATTTTCGACATTTTTGCTTTCATTCAATAAAATTTAAAAAAAATGTGAAAATTAGGGCGTATGACTTTGTTGCAGTTTTTATATCTCACACTTTAGACGTGAACGTACACGTCATAGGCTTTAGTATCCATCAAGAACATGAAATACGAAATTTCAAACAATTCCTGTCAATAGTGTCTGTAATTCTATAAAAATTCCGAATATTGGGAGTTACTGTTATAATATAAGTAATTTTTTGTCATAGGTAGGTAACATCTTCCAATACGAAATTTGAAACAATTCCAGTATATAATGTCTCTAATACCATAAAAATACTGAATATCCTTAGGTTTCATTATATGGGGGCTATACGAAAACGTAAACCGACATTACCCATTTTCGAACTTGACAAAATAAATATGTATGCAATTCGTTCTATCTCAATTCGTTTGAAAGATAGCGTGATTACAACAGACAGACGGACAGACGGACAGATAGACACACGGTCAGAAGACATACGGACATCGTTAAATCGGCTTACAATTTTTGATTGATCAAGAATATACATACTTTATTGGGTCTGACATGAGCATTTCGGCGAGTTACAAACGGAGTGACGAAGTTAATATACCCGCCATATTATGGTGGAGGGTATAAAAAAAGTTGACAAGTGTATCGGCGTTTTTAAATTTTACATCACCATGTAACCTAAATAGAGGGGGAAAGTTCCACCCTCTGTCACACTTTTGAGAAAATTTCGGATTAAGATATCTCGAAATCCGTGTGTATTCAGTGTCTTCGACAATATTGCAGATAAAAATACAAAATGTTTACCCTCGAGTGACTCAACAAAGGGATCTTTTTGGTCCTTGTTTACAAATAAGTTAAAAAACTCCCTTTAAACGGGATTGTAGCAAGACAACATATTCCACAAAATTGTTTGTCATAAAATTCTACTATAGGTCCTGGAAGATTTCAGGGGTCTTAATCTTACCTTAATGCCAGAAATTCATATATCAAAATATTCTTATTTCTATGTGCAATATTGTTGAAGACAAAAATGCACGGAATTCGAGAAATCTTAATCCGAAATTTTCCAAAAGTATGGTAGAGGGGGGAACTATCGTCCTCATTTTATATTACTTTCAAAACGTCGATACACGTATCTTCTTTCATAATCTGCCAGATTTTCCCAGTAATTATTGAACAAATTGAAATTTGTCGCACAGTGTAATTAAAAATTAAAATCAATATTACACACGTTGTTTTATACTAAGTGCACATAATACCATTAGTTACTTCTGGAATGAGATTTTGGATTTTGGATTTTCTAGATTTTTTTCTCTGGTATTTTCGAAAAAATTAGAAATTTTTTATTATTTATATAACCGCCATTTTCCGAAATTCACGTTTACGCTCCACACATTGGTACTGAAGATATTTACGTATTTTAAAGGTCTATGGCAAAACAATTAGTTAGCTATTCACAATTAAAACCCCTCGATAAGGCCGATGTTAACAATTGCTTTTTTTGTGTGTAAAAAATTATAATAACAAGGAAATTCCAGGACTATGTAAAGAATTTTTTCTTGCCCCCAAACCTTGTCCTTCATTTTTTCCTTGTTATTCTATGGCAACGAGTATCTTTTGTTGTCTTTATTCCTTTGTTTGGTTATGCAACAATTTGTCCTTCTAGTAGTTGTTTTTTTTTTTGTTTTTTTTGCTATTTTCTGTTATTTTTTATTTTTTTTCCTGCCAGACGGCACACACTGACATTGATGAAGAGCTTTAAATTATGGTGTGGTTAGTAACTGCAGAGTAGTTCAGTGAAGTTGTTCGCTATATTAAAAGGGCACTTCATATATTTTAGGGGTATTGGGATGGATATAAATCAGAACTGATTGAGATTTCCAAAAAAGGTAGGAAATAATTTTTTTTATCATATCCTGAGCAAGGATAAAAGTTAGCTGCACTCATTTATTTATTTGTTGTACCCTTCACCATACAAAATATTGAAAATGGGGTATCTCGCTGCAGGTCTTCGTATAGTTCCCAATATCCGTTATTTAGACGATTGTATCCACATTTTCCAAGGAAGTTGCAAAGATTTTGGCATTTCTGAGTGGAAATCAACATCTAAGACAGAAAGAGGTCTATATAGGTCAAAGTTTGCTATAGCCCTTATATGACGGCACCTTCCGATATTCGGAATTTTAAATTCTAAGTGGATACCTAACTTTCCGACAGAAAGACTCCTATATAGGTATAGGTTTTCCTATAGGTATAGGCCTCCTTTGACGAAATTTGTTTCAGGTGTCGGTCCGTCGGTTCGATGGTGCGCACGATAACTTTTCAAGGAAATATTAAATGTCGTCGAAACTTGTTCCATACAAATGCTATAACAAACGACCTAGGCATGCTGATACCTCCACAAAAAAGTCCAAACTTTCATAGACAATTGACCTGTTATAACCCAAACCAAAATGCCTTTCCAATGACTTGGCAATATATTCATATTACAATTATCGTATTCATATTACAATTATCGTACCATCTGTCATTTAGAAAAAAGCCACACCCTTCTTGCAAATCACACAATCGATCGTATTTCAAATCATACGATCGAATCAAAAGACCAATAAATAATCATACGATGTATCTAGAATTAAAATAAACAATTATGTATATTGCACTCATTCACAAATAAAGATTTAGTTCTATTCCAGCAGCAAACTTTAATTGACGTGTTATTTTTTAACGCGAGTTTCGCCAAAGGAAGGAAACTCACTTTAGTTTTTAAAAAATATAATACTATTAAGAATGATTATAATTGGCGCAGTCGGTAGGATTACCATGATCGTTTGGTAGTCCGTGAAACGAAATCCTACGTAAAAGGATAAGTCCTCCGGAAAGGGACAATAAACTTAGTGATTAAAGAAACATTTTAGTGAATAGTAAAAAAGAAACAAGTTAACAAAATTACGTTAAACAAGAAAACTAGGAAAAGTTAAAAGTGGACATCACATCCTAATAAGAGAGAAATAAATTTTTAAGATTAACAAATTGTTACAAATTTAAAAAAGCAAATAATTACAATATAAGAAATAATTACGAAACTAAAAAAGTGAAAGTGGTAAAACATTAGAGGAAAACTAAAAAACATTAAAAGACTTACAAATAGCCAAAAAATAGCAACGAAGTGAAATTTGGAACATTAATAAGATTATAAAAAAATTGAAACAAAATGAATAACGCAAATCAACCAGCCCTTAACCCAGCGCAAAACAACATACAATTACGTACGCTAGACATCAATCCCCTTACATATATTGAAAAATTAAGGGAATTTGATGGGAAGAAGGAAGACCTCACAACATTCATAACAAATGTAGATGACATAATTCCTACATTAATGTTATACAACGAACAAGCTCAAAGAATGTGTATGAACATCGTAAAATCAAAACTAACTGGAAACGCCAGAAGAGCAATGGAGGTTCATCCCCATTTGACCCTTTGGACTGACATAAAAGCGATGCTAAATACCAACTTTGGTGGCTTTGCCACTGTGGACCAATTATATCAGGAACTGAGAGCAGCGCAGTATAAAGGAGATACTATGGATTTCTACAACCACATCCAACACAAACTAGCAATTCTTAACCAAAAATGTGGTCAGGAGAATCGATTGGATGAAGTCGATAGGTGTTCATAAAACTATGAACATGAAAGACTGCTGCAATAAATTAGATCGTTAAGTGATTTAGGCTATAAAATGTTTATGTATTTTTAACCCAACATTCTAGAGTACTTGTAAATGTGTGTGCATGAAAGATAAGAGCATAAGGGATGATAACACTTCATGCTGCTGGAGACGCATTGATAATAAAGAATATTCTCCCATAAACATGCGCTCAGCTGGGGAGTACATATAGATCACAGCAATTGTGTGTTGCATTAGGCCTATGCATAGAATTAGAAATGTCAAGTGTTTGTAGCCTTAAGTAGATGCATAAGATTAAACCCCCCTAAGATTTCTGTTGTGTACTAGCACTTAAGTAATACATTTTGTTCAATAAAATCAGAATTAAACTGACAAACGAACAAACAAGTTCTAGAATTTGATTCTCCCGCTAACATTGGTCCTTCGACAAAAAAAAACCAGCGGCCACAAAAATATATTTCAAAAAAAAAAAGAGAATTATATTTTTGTAAAAAAAAAAACAAAACAGAAAAAAAAAAAAAGCCATAGGGGCAAAACAAAAAAAAAAAAAGCCATAGGGGCAAATAAAAAACAAAAAAAAGCCATAGGGGCAAAGAAAAAACAAAAAAAGCCATAGGGGCAAAGAAAAAATCAAAAAAAGCCATAGGGGCAACAAAAGCAAAAAAATAAAACAGAATAATTTTGAAAAAAGCCACAGGGGCATTAAAAGAAAAGAAGCTAAAACTACAAATTTTACTTGCTTCACAAAACAAGGAAAAATGGCGTCGAGACATAACTTGTATAAGCTCCAAAGCCTACTCCTTAAAGAAGTAATTGGGATTAAGGAAAAACTGCAAGCAGGCATGGTTCGGAAAGCAGCCATGGGTGACACACTACGATCCCTGGAAAGCAAAATGAAGGAAGCCACTACGAACCACGAAATGCTGAGAGTGCATGGCGAAAACACTGATCCCTATTTCAAAGAAAATGTTTGGGATCTCATCAACTTGAACTATGGAAAAGCAAAGGAACTCCTAGCGAGTTTGGAAGAAGAGGTCGAGCGAGAACCGCAAAGGGTAATAAAAGAAGCAGAGCCCGAAGTGCATGGGCTAATGCTCGATCAACAGTTAAAGGCCTTCCTAGAGGAAATGCAACAACAGATGCAACAACAAATGCAACAATTTATGTTGATGTTCGAGAAGAATAAAAGAGAAAATGAGGAAGAAAGACAAACCCATATAGAATCATCACCAATGGGCAATCAGGCGAATATAAAAGTAAGCGCAATCATCTACCAATTCAGGAAAAAAGTAAACAAACTCGCCGATGCCGTTGAAAGCGATTTAGCTGGACTATCAAAATATGCTTTGGAGTACATGAAGTCATCGTGGGAGAAGCATATGGATGAAATTAGGAAATTGCATCTCGAGCTCTCAACGGTGCATGGAATGGAAGAGGTAGATCTCGAATTTGAAGAAATTGAAGAAAAGTTTGAGAGCAAAATGCAGGATATGATAAGAAGGATAGATGGTCTTAAAGAGGAGTCACTGGAAGTAGAACTAAAAAGAGTTCAAATACCATCCTTTAGTGGTCATGTGGAAGAGTGGAGTTCATTTCACGATTTATTTAAAAAGATGATTGATGAAAACTCCAAATTATCAAAAGTTCAAAAACTGTACTACCTCAAGACAAATCTAAAAGGAGAGGCATTTCGCTTGGTGCAACATCTTCAAGTGACCGAGGCAAATTATGAAGCAGCATGGGAATTACTGGAAAAAAGATATGGCAACAGGAGAATTTTATTCACTAAATTGGTAGATAGAATACTGGACCATCAAAACATCAACAGCCTGTCAGCAATAAGCATAAGAAATTTGCTGGACAATGTAAATGAAAGTATTCAGGCGTTGAAAGCAATGGATATTCCCCTAGAGCAAGCGGATCCCATTTTAGCCCGAATAATTATACGGAAACTGGATAAGGATGGGCTTATTCTTTATGAGCAGAATGTAAAGAAATCCAAGGACATCCAAAAACTTGAGGATGTGATGGACTTCCTGGAGCAGCAGTTTCAAGCCTTGGAAGCTTCAGTAGGCAGAAAACACAATAACATAGGACTGTACAAACTCCAAGAAAAATCAGCAGTGGTAGCGGAATTAAAACAATGTAAGTTCTGTAAAATGAGCGGACATGATATCGCATGGTGCAGAAAATTTTCGGCGTTATCTTCGAATGAAAGATACAATTGGGCAAGATCAGCACAGGTCTGCCTCAGATGCTTAAGCCACAACAAGGATAAAAAATGTTACAATGAAATTAAATGCCAGAAGTGTGGAATGAATCACATCACAGTGATGCATTTAGAGCGAAGAGGACATACGAAAGCAATGACCACCAATACAACAACAAATGTTCTGCTAGCAACAGCCCAAGTTCGTATAAAATCACTGCATGGAGAATTTGTAACAGTCAAAGCGCTGATAGACCAAGGATCACAAATTACATCCATATCAGAGGACGCGGCTCAACTGTTGCAGCTACCAAGGAAGAAGACAGAAGTGAGGTTACAAGGTCTAGGAGAGACCCTAGTCGGCGTGGCGAAATCTAAAGTTGCACTGGAACTACGACCCAGATTTTTGAGCAACATAATGATTAAGGCAGAAGCACTAGTCCTTCCAGCACTTGCATCAGCACATCCCGACAGAAGGTTTCAATATGACGTGGATAAATGGAGAAATGTAAATTTGGCAGATCCAAATTTCAACAGCCCGGAAAGAATCGATTTAGTCATTGGAGCCGATCTTTACTCACAAATATTGGAAGAAGGAGTTCGCCACGATGAGCAAATTGTGGGACAAAATACGAAGTTGGGTTGGATTTTATCTGGAACAGTAGTAGTAAATCCTGGATTGAACATAAAGAAATCGGCAGCAACAACAACAATTGAGAGGTTCTGGGAAATAGAGGAAATAGAAGATGAAAAAAACGACCGAAGAAGACGAATACTGCCTTAAGTTATATGAAGACACAACACGCCGAGACAATTCAGGAAGATTTGTCGTGCGTTTGCCGTTAATTGAAGAAAAAGATTTGGGAGATTCATATAAAAGAGCCATGGCGAGGTTTATAAACTTGGAAAAAAGATTAGAAAATAATGCGGAATTAAAGTCAGAGTACGAGAAAACAATGAACGAGCTCATATCCATGGGCCAAATGGTAAAGGTGGATCCAAGTAAGAAGGCTTTGTATTATATGCCGCACCAAGCAGTGGTACGTGAAACAAGTCTAACCACAAAAGTTAGAGTGGTATTTGATGCTTCATCGACAACTTCAAATGGGAAGTCGCTGAATGACATACTTCACGTGGGACCAAGGCTTCAAAAAGATATATTTGACATTGTAACAAAGTGGAGATCGTGGAAGTTTGTCATCTCAGCTGATGTGGAGAAAATGTTTCGTCAGATTAAAGTTGAAAAAGAAGACCAGGAATACCAACATGTGTTGTGGAGGAGTAATCCGTCGGAGCCTATCCAACAATATAAACTTACTACGGTAACATATGGCACTGCATCAGCACCATTTCTGGCTGTAAGATCGCTCATAGAAATTGGAAATAGGTGCCAGAATCAAGAAATCGCTCAGAGGATCAAAGAAGATTTCTACATGGACGACCTTTTAACAGGAGCGAATACAAAACAAGAATGCAGGGAGGTGCAGAAGAAGATAACGCTGCAACTGGAGGATTATGGGTTTCATTTAAGAAAATGGATATCAAACTCTCCTGAAGTATTGAGTGCGGTGAAATTGAATGAAGAAAATGAAGTGCTGAGAATAGAAGAAGATGAATGCTTGAAAACATTGGGATTACAATGGAATCCACAGATCGATTGCTTTACATTTAGTATGCAAATTAAAAAGAAGACAAGTTGACAAAACGAATAGCATTGTCAAGACTGGCACAAATATTCGATCCATTAGGTTGGCTGACGCCAGTCACGGTAACAGCAAAACTATTTATACAGCAGTTATGGATACAACAAATAGAATGGGATGTGCCATTGGAGGAGAAATTGAGTGGAGATTGGCGGCAGTTTACATACAGTCTGCCTGCTTTAGAAAATTTAAGGATTCCAAGATGGTTTGGAATATTGGAAAACAAAACTGCACAGTTACATGGGTTTGCAGATGCTTCCGAGAAGGCTTATGCAGCAGTCGTATACCTTAAGGTAAATTCGCAGGTGACCATAGTGGCTGCAAAAAGTAAGGTAAATCCAGTAAAAAATAGGAAGACGCTTCCAAAGCTGGAACTTTGTGCAACACATCTATTGGCTAAACTACTACAGAAGATCAAAGGAGTATTGAAGTCAGCAACACCAACTTTTGCTTGGAGTGATTCCATGATTTCCTTGGCATGGATTCACAACTCCAAAAACAAGGATAAGTTCATAAAAACAAGGGTGATGGATATTTTGGAGAGAATACCCGAAGCGAAATGGGGCTACGTCAAGTCAAAGGAGAATCCAGCAGATATGGGTTCAAGGGGTGTCCCACCGGAGACTTTGACAAACAATACATTGTGGTGGGAAGGCCCCGAATGGCTGAAAAAAGATGAACAAGATTGGCCAAAAAGCAACATAAATCAAACAGTAGCAACAACAGTAAAGTTTTCGACTGAAAACCACTTATATGAAAGTATGATGAAGTATTCGTCATTTAAGAAACAGATACGTGTAATGGCTTATCTACTGCGTTTTATAAAAGGGCTAAAAAAGAAGCGAGCAGTAAATGAGCATTTGACGGCAAAAGAGTTGGAAGAAGCAGAGATGGAGATAATAAAACTACATCAAGAAAGAGAATGGCCAGTGGAACTAAGGAAATTGAAGACATTGGGAACGGTGGATCATCAAAGTAAAATAGCTTCACTACATCCACAGTTGGATCGAAATGGCATAATGCGGGTTGGTGGAAGACTTGCTTTGTCAGAGCTGAACTATAACCAAAAGCATCCAATAATTATTCAAAAGTCAAGATTAGCGGGAAATATCATTCGAAATTGTCATATTCAAACGATGCATGGAGGAAATCGACTTATGGAAAATATACTAAGACGAAAATATTGGATTATTGGAGCTAAAAATAGGATAAAACTTTGCATTAGGTGTTGTCCAAGATGTACGCGCTTTAGAGGTGAAGTGCGAAATCAATTGATGGGAAATTTACCAGCTTACCGTGTCAGTATAAATCAACCCTTTCAACACTGTGGCATTGATTATGCGGGTCCGCTACAAATACGGTGCTCCAAAACAAGAGGAGTGAAGGCTATGAAGGGTTACGTAGCGGTGTTCGTATGCATGGTAACTAAGGCGGTTCATTTGGAAGCTGTCAGCGGACTTACAACGGAAGCATTTCTGGCGGCGCTAAGGCGATTTTTCGCGAGAAGAGGAAAATCAACCGACTTATATTCAGACAACGGAACGAACTTCGTAGGGGCAGCAAGGCAGCTTGACAGAGACTTTTTGGATGCCGTTAAAAACAACACGAAGTTAGCTCCCATTTTGGAAAATGAAAAAATAAGTTGGCATTTCATTCCGCCGGCAGCTCCTCACGTTGGAGGAATTTGGGAAGCAGCAGTGAAGTCCATGAAATATCACCTAAAAAGAATAATTGGTGATACGAAATTGACTTACGAGGAGTTGAGTACGGTGCTATCTCAGATTGAAGCAGTATTAAATTCGAGGCCGCTACATGAACTTGGAAGCGGTACAGAATATATTGACACTTTAACACCTGGACATTTCTTAATTGGGCGTCCGATGTTAGAATCACCGGCGACTATCGATGAAGGTAACTTAGGATGTCTTAATAGATGGAAACTGCTACAACGAATTAAAAGTCATTTTTGGAGCAGATGGAAAGAGGAGTATCTAACCACATTACAAAACCGAATGAAATGGAAGAAACAAAATAATAATGTGGAAATAGGCAATGTGGTGATATTGAAAAACGAAGAAACGCACGCGGCGCGATGGCCACTGGCCAAGGTGGTAGAAGTCCATCCAGGGAAGGACGGAGTTGTAAGGATTGTGACAGTTAAAACACAAGACGGCGTGATAAAGAGGCCAATTAACAAATTATGTCCATTGGAGCATATGGACGAGGAATCTGAAGAATTGCCCAGACAGGAAAAACAGGCGGAAATTACACATACTAATATGACAAGATGTGAGCGAAAAATAAGGAAACAACCAATAACGTGGGCAATGATGCTGAACTTATTTTTACTAATATCTACCAAGGCATCATCTGTACATGAACTGAATAGTTCGGCTGCGGTATATTTGGATCCCATGTCTCAAATTCACATGGTTTCCTCATCATGGAATATGGTTGTGTACTTTGAGCTGAAACCATATTTAGAAACATTAGACCTGGCTTCCGAATTGCTGAAAACATCAAAAAGCTTATGCCCACGACTTCAAACTTTTGAGGAGCAGTGTTGGTCCACGATTAACAATATGGAACTCAAGATTAATAAGATAAAGACCAACAATCGATTATTCCTCAGAGAAGACAATCGTCAAAAAAGAGGAGCTCCGTTGAAATTTGTAGGTTCGTTTCAACACTGGGCATTTGGGGTAATGGACGATGACGATCGAGTAGCTATGGAGAGCAATATGAAAAATCTATTAGCCAACCAAAAGGATTTGAAGAAGTTAGCAAAACAACAGACATCTGTAGTCGACGCTACAGTAAATCTTTTAAGGAAAACCACAGAGGAAGTGAATTCGCACTTTTCGGATATCAAAGGCAAAATTGAGAACATAAGTGCTACAATGAATGAGAATTACTTCGTGTATAGAGAATCCATACGATTCTTTATAATAGCAAAACAAATTCATGAGCTTTTGGAAGAATGTGACGAAGTCCAAAAAGAAGTTGTTGATGCATTAATTGATGTAAACAGCGGTAAGTTTCATCCCGTCCTGATAACACCCAAACAATTACAAGCAGAGATAGTAAAAATACGAGATGCTCTGCCTGAAAAATATGTACTGCCAGGAAAGCGTACGGGAATGGAATTAAAAGAGATCTTACATTTGATGACGTGCCACGGATCGTTTGTGGGGTCCCAACTGGTAATTAATATAAAAATACCGCTGTTCAATCGGCAGTCATCCCAGTTTTACAAAGTAATTCCGATACCATTTGAAGAAGGAAATACGATATTGATAGCCCGGGTGAATTCCCCGTACATTGTATATAATTTTGAGCTGGATTCTTTTCATTTCTTAACACAGCCTATGCTGAATGAGTGCAAAGAGACGTTGGGTAAGGAGATAATGTGCGAAGAGAATTTTCCATGGAGAGATGCAACTACAAATAATTGTGAATTATCTCCTCTGAGACCGCACATAAAACTAAACTGCGCCTATGACGAAGTGGAACGAATGCCTTATTGGATGCCATTGAAACGAAATGGCAATTGGCTTTTTAAAACCTTTTCAAGTGCAACAGCTCATTTGCAATGCTCTCACAAACAACAGACGATTATGGAACTTCCAAAGCAAGGAATTCTCACGCTGGATGCAGACTGTACAGCGAGGATCGGTAAAGTAACGTTGGTAGCTGTGCATAGAGTTCATAACGAGATAAGCACAGAATTCCATTCGTTTCTTTTGAAGGATGTAAGTCCGGACGAAAAAGAATCAATCAAACCCCTTGGAAATATACTTATCAATCATCATCAAGAAATTGACGAGCTAAAGAAATTCGTGGACAAGTTAAAGAAAGAAAATGTGGAATTGCGAGGCTTGAAGTTCCATCACATCTCATCACACGTAGCTTTTATTTTAGTAATTATAGTAATAATAATTCTAATTATTTTATTTATAAGAAGACAGAAAAAATTAAAACGCATAACCGAAATTCAATTTCCCCGAGGCCAGGATGTCTAAATAAATTATTTGCCGCCCGGGAAAATGTTCATAAAACTATGAACATGAAAGACTGCTGCAATAAATTAGATCGTTAAGTGATTTAGGCTATAAAATGTTTATGTATTTTTAACCCAACATTCTAGAGTACTTGTAAATGTGTGTGCATGAAAGATAAGAGCATAAGGGATGATAACACTTCATGCTGCTGGAGACGCATTGATAATAAAGAATATTCTCCCATAAACATGCGCTCAGCTGGGGAGTACATATAGATCACAGCAATTGTGTGTTGCATTAGGCCTATGCATAGAATTAGAAATGTCAAGTGTTTGTAGCCTTAAGTAGATGCATAAGATTAAACCCCCCTAAGATTTCTGTTGTGTACTAGCACTTAAGTAATACATTTTGTTCAATAAAATCAGAATTAAACTGACAAACGAACAAACAAGTTCTAGAATTTGATTCTCCCGCTAACAATAGGAATATCCAAACTGGTCTGAAGACTTTTATAACACGTCTTCCAATCCATATGAGGACTGTATTATGCGCATTAAAACCACAAAGTATGGAGGAAGCTTTGCATGAATTGAGCTCTGCGGGATTCCTGAACAACGAAAAGAAGAAGGACAAACCACAACCAAGTCCCCAACAACAACATTGGCAACCAAAAATAATGCAGCCACATTACCAACAACAGCAACATTGGCAACCAACGATAATGCAGCCACATTACCAACAACAACAACAACATTGGCAACCAAAAATAATGCAGCCACATTACCAACAACAGCAACATTGGCAACCAAGGATAATGCAGCCACATTATCAACAACAACAACATTGGCAGCCGAGAATTGTACAACCAAATTTCCAGCAACATGGATCGCAACAACCTTACTACAAGCCTCAGCAACCACAAATCAGACAACAGCCTCCAACATCATATCAACAAAAGCATGAATCAATGGATGTTGATGCATCTCAACAATCAAAAAGGCAGACACACCACCAGGAGCAGAAATCATGTAAGAATTTAGAAGGTATTAACAATAAAATAGAGATAAGCGAAATGTATCAAGATGATTTGTATCAAGACAGTGTATATCAGGATAATAAAGAAGATCAATACAGTTCTGAATATGAGTATGGTACTAATGAAAATTTTGAAGCCAAAGCGGAAAATTTTCGGTTAGTTCCTTACAAGGAGCCACCGGACTTCCCTATATCATACTCAAAGGAAGATCAAGGAAAACAAGATTATTAATTGACACGGGTTCCACAGAAAATCTAATATGTAAAGATCATTGTCCTCCACAGTATATAAAAAATTCTCACACTCCAATATACATTAAAACTGCAGCAGGTGTCATTACGGTTGACCGCAATGCCCATTTTCCAAAAAATTCTATTAAGATTCCCCTTAATTCAGGTACAACATTTAGGGTGTATACCTTTCACAAATTCTTCGATGGAATATTAGGCAACCAAACATTACAAGAAAATTGTTCTGTAATTGATTATAGGAAAAAAGAAGTAAGTATTAACGGTCAAAAGTTCAGGATATATTTTGAAGGAGATTCTGAAGATGACGAATTTTCACTACAAACATTGCCAGAACTCCATCATATTAACATACTAGGAATTACTGAGCAGCTAAGGACAGACCACCTAAATACAGAAGAAAAATCAGAGCTCCAAAGATTAATAACTAAATATGAAAATGCCTTTTACCATCCGGGAGATGATCTGACCTTTACCAATGAGATAAAGCACAAGATAGAAACAGGAGATCATGGCCCTGTATATACGAAATCATATAGGTATCCAGCAATACATACTGAAGAGGTAGATCGACAAATGAATGAAATGCTAGAACAAGGTATAATAAAGCATAGTTCATCTCCATATAATTCTCCTATCTGGGTAGTACCCAAGAAGGAAGATAAAGTAGGAAACAAGGAATGGAGAATTGTTATAGACTATAGAAAATTGAATGCTATCACTGAAGATGATAGATATCCATTACCAGTAATTGACGACATACTAGATAAACTAGGTCGAGCTAACTATTTCACAACATTGGACTTAACAAAGGGATTTTATCAGATTGAGGTAGATCCAAAAGATAGGGAAAAAACAGCATTCTCTACAACAAATGGACATTATGAATTTATAAGAATGCCATTCGGTCTAAAGAATGCTCCGGCAACTTTTCAGCGAATGATGAACAACGTGCTCAGAGAGCATATAAACAGGATATGTGTGGTATACATGGATGATATTTTAGTATTTTCGACTTCATTACAGGAGCATATGGAAAACTTGGGAAAAGTTTTGAAAACATTAGAAGTTGCAAATCTAAAAGTATCCTTAAATAAATCAGACTTCTTGAAAAAAGAGACTGAATTTTTAGGACATGTAGTGACTAATAATGGGATAAAACCAAACCCGAATAAAATAAGATGTATTAAGGAGTTCCCCATACCAAAAGATGTTAAGGAAATACAAAGTTTTCTGGGATTAACGGGTTATTACAGAAAGTTTATCCCAAGTTATGCAAAAATTGCAAAACCCTTGACCATGAGACTTAAAAAAGATGCAATAATTAATACTGAAGATGCTGACTATGTACAAGGATTTAAGAAGTTACAACAGATTCTGATGTCCGATATGGTACTTCAATACCCGGATTTTGAAAAGAGTTTTACTCTGACTACCGATGCTAGTAATTATGCATTAGGAGCCGTCCTGTCACAAAGCAATGGACCAATAGCGTTTGCTTCACGCACTTTAAACCGTCATGAGATTAATTATTCCACAGTTGAAAAAGAATTACTTGCAATTGTTTGGGCAGTTAAGCAATTCAGACATTATCTTTACGGTAGGAAATTCGAACTAAGAACCGATCATAAACCCCTTATATGGCTGGCAAATCTTAAGGACCCTAATTCCAAACTAATCCGTTGGAAAATAAGGTTAAATGAATACGAATTTGACATCAAACATGTAGAAGGAAAGGATAATAAAGTAGCTGATGCTCTCTCAAGAATTAGAGAAGTTAATGCAATCACAGCTAAAAGAAAACATAAATGTGAGATATGTAATAAAATGTTTAGTAAGAAGAATCTGCTTAGGAAACATTTGGATGAACATTTAAAGAAAAGACCACCTTCACCTACTTCTACAATACACAGTGCTGACGAAGATGGCCATAATTTCTTTAAGATATCAGAGAAACCTCTTCAGCACTACAAGAACCAAATAAAAATTGACAATTCCAAGGACAATAAGACGACACATGAACGGATATTTGATAGGAATAGGAAAATATACGCTTATGAAACATTCGACGACGAATTAATATCACGAATATTGAATGAAGCCATGGAAAATAATCTTTCAGCATTGTATTGTGAGGATACGGAAATTTTATTGAAATTACAGGAAAAATATAAAACCACAAAAGATAATCCTTTAAATACAAAACAATTTGAAATCATATTAACAACTAAATTTCTGCAAGATGTTAGATACGAAGAACTCCTAGAAATCATAAATAGACACCACCGATTTGAAAACAATCATCCAGGAATAGATAAAACATATATTGAATTAAAAAAGAAATACTATTATCCGAATATGAAAAAGGAAATTGTTAAAATTATAAATAACTGCGTTATATGTAATTTCAAAATAGAAAGAAACCCCGTCAAATTACCATTCGAGAAAACGGAAACACCACATGGACCTTATGTTCATTACCACTTGGATATTTGGTATCTTAATAACCAAATATTTTATTTGACCATGATTGACAAATTTACAAAATATGCAGCAATGGAAGAATTATCTGACAAAACACCATTACAGGCTATAAAAGCTGTAAATAAATTGTTCCTCATCATGAAGAAACCCCAAAAGATTACTATGGATAATGACCCGACGTTTTCTAATCCAGTATTTACGGGACACCTTGAAGATAATGATATTCAGTATCACTTTACAACACCTCATAGACATACTGGTAATTCGGACATTGAACGTTTTCATAGCAGTTTAAATGAGAATATTAGAATATTAAAAATTAGGGAGGAAAATAATGATGTAGCATACAACTATGATTTACCTTTGCAGGCATTACAGGCATACAACAATAGTTTACATCTTTCTACGAAACAGAAACCCATTGACCTTCATTTTTATAACTCAGATATTCATATGGAAAAAGTTTATAATGAAATTGAAACAGCAAAGGAAAAGATGTTAAAATACAGAAATAAAGAAAGAAAGGATGAAGATATTAATCCTAAATTTGGAAGAACAGCAATCCCTCATAAGACCGAGACTAAAATAAAACAGTTGACTACACGGAAAATTAATGACAAAAAATATAAATTAGATAACCGAAATACAATACTTCATAAAGACCAGTTCATTAAAAGGAAATGTCTTTCCAGGTCTCTGGAAGTCCTTGCTGGCGATTTTCTTGATGATATCCCCAGTGGTAGCGCAGAAGCTCGAGGTAGTCGATTTGAATAAAGGCAACGGATATGCAATGATACAACTTAATGACAAAATGTTAATAGATGACTATATTAAAATTCTTCACATATTTAACACCACAAAATATATGGATTTTTTGAATGAATTGGGAGAGAAAGTTTCGCATATTAATGATTCATTTTTATCGCATGAAATCGAGCACATACATTTACGACTTAAAAGTATTATTCCCCATCAAGCTAGAAATAGAAGAGGTTTAATTAATCTTTTTGGTACAGGATTAAAATATCTATATGGTACAATGGATAATAATGATAGAGAAGAGATTGAAAGACAACTGCAAAATTTGGAGAAGAATGAACATAATATAATAACGCAAACTAATAATCAAATACACATAAATACACAATTTGACAATCAATTAGCTAACTTAACAAAATTATATAATGACCAAACAAAACTGTTGATTAAGAGCATGTCAAACGTTAAATCAATTAAAGATAACACAGCAAAAGCTGATAAAGTTTACCGTCTTAAATACCAAATTGATCATATGGGCAAATTATTAGATAAAGTAAGAGACCTAATCTTGGCTTCCAAATTAAATATTCTCACTCGAGATATCCTGAGTGATGAAGAAATTAGAATATATAATATAACCATAGATAAAATGAAAGAAATTAAGATGAATTTAGCCCTTTACAAAAATAATATAGTATTTGTCTTAAAAGTACCCCAATATAATCCTAAAATATTCCAAGAAGTATATATTCAACCAATACCTAATAAAGAAAAAATGCAAATTAATATTGCAGAAAAATTGTATATCACAAAAGATAATAAAATTTATTATGATGTTAATGAAACACCAAATCTAAGGGAAGTTGAGGATGATTGTATATCCAATCTGTTTAATTATAAGCTCATGAAATGTCATTATATACAAAATACTAAACCAAAAGTTGTCGAAATTGGCTTAAATATTATAATTGCTATAAATACTAATCAAATTGTTAATCATACATGTAACAAATACCCATTAAAATTATCTGGAAATCACATGCTGATCATAGAAAATTGCAAAGTAAAATT
This sequence comes from Musca domestica, assembly GCF_030504385.1. Taxonomy (NCBI): domain Eukaryota; kingdom Metazoa; phylum Arthropoda; class Insecta; order Diptera; family Muscidae; genus Musca; species Musca domestica. Next base: position 40,175,003 of record NW_026712249.1, read on the forward strand.
GGACAAATGGTACAATAAAGTAATGTTTCAAAACATGTTAATAATTCCAAATCCCTACAGAGACATACATATGATAAATGATTCATATGATTCTTTAGAGGAAATACAGTATCATCATATTAAAAATACCGAATTCATATCAGAAATAAAATTTGAACAGAAAGTAACTAATTACACAGTAATAGTCTTGACAGCTGTAATTATACTTATTATAGCATTGTATCTGTATGTAAAATATAGATCAAGCACAGTAAAAGTAAAAGTAACTATGCCCTTCCCCTCAGCTCCTTTGGAACACGGGAAAGAGTCTTCGTCCGGGGGTGTTATAACCCAAACCAAAATGCCTTTCCAATGACTTGGCAATATATTCATATTACAATTATCGTATTCATATTACAATTATCGTACCATCTGTCATTTAGAAAAAAGCCACACCCTTCTTGCAAATCACACAATCGATCGTATTTCAAATCATACGATCGAATCAAAAGACCAATAAATAATCATACGATGTATCTAGAATTAAAATAAACAATTATGTATATTGCACTCATTCACAAATAAAGATTTAGTTCTATTCCAGCAGCAAACTTTAATTGACGTGTTATTTTTTAACGCGAGTTTCGCCAAAGGAAGGAAACTCACTTTAGTTTTTAAAAAATATAATACTATTAAGAATGATTATAATTGACCCATTCCATTAAGTACTTCAGCCACAGAGGGTCAATTTTTGGAATTTGAAACAAAAGTCAATCAGCCCAGCATTTCTATCGACACAAGTTCTGCAACCTTACTCACAAAGGGGAAATAATCATCTGATTCTTTCCAAACATCGCACATACAAATATTTCTACAAGCACAAGATCTGATCCGCTTCCCTCCCAAAGGCTCAAAATTTTGAGTAATCTATAAAAGAGGAGATAAATAGCTGACTGAAAATCAACTCCCTGGTGAACGTCTGAAGCACGAGGGTCACTATTGAAAGGGTACGAAAAGTACTAAAATATACTAATACTTGAATACTTTTTATTAAAAAAACGAAATGATCTAGAAATTTAGAATAAGAGTCTCAAAGGGTATTTGGAAACTCGAACTTTAAAGTTACGAAAATTCTAAAATGGTATTATGGTATTATTCGGTATTATGTGGACGAATAGAGCTAGTATAGAAATTTGTTATGAAAATCAAGGTAGGTCATGATATCATGGTTTTGGAAATGTGTACTAAGTGTGTGAACTACACTAGGTTTTAGAGTTTTGACATTTGGTATCGCGGTCCCTGTTGGTGGTGGGTTTGTGAAAATTATGTGGTTTTGGAAATGTGTACTACAAGTACACGAAAAGTACAAAATGGTACTATATGTGATACAATTTGGTATTGGGTGAACATATATTGGAAGCTCTGTTCATATGTAGCCTGGACATATCGATGTTGTTTTACGAAAAGTACTAAATGGTACTAAATTTGTTATTGAGTGTTATTTGTACGAAAAGTAATGGTACTAAATTTGAAATTGTGTGAAGGGATAGGGATGCAATCCTCAAATTCGATATTGAGGTCTCTGTTTATATCTGGAATTGGGATATAGAGGTGATTTTAAAAAAATTACTATAATTGTAGGAAAAGTACTAAATAGTACTAAATTTGGAGTTGGGTTAATTAATTAAGTGTCTTTGGTTAAGATATGGAGGTGGTTTTGGAAATGTGTACTATTACTGTGCGAGAAGTACTGAATGGTACTATGTTTGGTATTGGGTGAAGGGATAGAGCTGAAATACCGGAATTTGATATTATGATCTCTGTTGGCATTTGAACGCGGTTTTGTAAATTTGTACTATAATTGTACGAAAAGTACTAACTTGAACTAAATTAGGTAGTGGGTGAATGAATAGAGATACATTTCTGAAATTTGATATTTAAATAGTGATATCTGTGTTTGAGACTTGGCTGTTATTTGGATATGCGTCCTATATTTGTACGAAAAGTACTAAATGGTACTAAATTTGGTATTAGGTGAAGGGATGGAGAAGAAACCGTAAAATGTTATATTGCGATAACTGTTAGTGTCTAAGATTGATACATGGAAAAGTTTTCTAAATTAGTACTAAAATTATACAATAAGTACTAAATATTACTAAATTTGGTACTGAGTAAATATATAGACCTGAAATCTTGAAATCTTACATGGATGTCACTGTTGGCAGCTTTAGTTGAAAGAAGAAGCTGGAAAGGAAAGAGAGAAGGAAGTGGTTTTGGACATGCGTTGTGTATCTATATAAAGGTATGGTAATATATTTGGAATTGGGACTTAAGATAGAGCTAAAATTCTGAAATTTGATATGGAGGCCACTATTGGTTTCCATGGTTTACATATGGAGACATTGACAGAAAAACTCGATGTGGGTCCATTGCACAATGATTTACTAATATCCTTCTCGGTAAATCTCAAAATGAAAGTTTTGAAGACTTTTTTGGAACAAATTGTGTATTTTAAAGCCTAAAACAAACTGTTGGAACGAAGTTTTGCCAAAGATCTATATACATTGTGGTAAACATTCCAGAAATGCGACCTGCCTCTTAACAAACGTTCTTACCACCTCAGATTGTTTCCTGCAGTAACTTCTGTGACCAATTTGCGTCATTAAATCAAACACAGAAAACTTTTGTGTTCCTTTAGCTCCCCTGTCTCTCTCTCTATATTCCTTCTTTCCGCTTAGTTATTGTAAGCTTGCTGTCGCAGGATATTGATTAATGTCCGCTATCTGCTACAGTTTATTTTTCCTGCAATTATTCTCTATTGAGGGAAAGCAATGATATAAAATCGCAAGAAATTTATGTCCATTGCAATTGATGAAGAATGTTTTGATCAAATTCAGAGACATCTATAAAAGGAGACCAACCAAAGGAAAATGAAGTAACCACAAAAAAACGCAATAATGAATTGAAAATCTAAAATAAGGAGAAAAAAACAGTATTGATTCATTGCAAGAAAAATTGTCCAACGAAAACAGAACTAGACAGTTGACCACAATTAATTACACTTTGAGTAGTTGGTTGTACGGCTAATGAAAAACAAAGATAAAATTCTTGGTAGAGCATAACAAATGTTCTGTCATTAGAAATCTTGACAAAGCTGAATTTAATGGACTAATTACATTTCTTTCGTTATCCTTTTTAATCAGACGGGTTTTTTTTTCTGGTTAAGCTCGTAGATTTCCAGAAGAAGTTGCAACACAAGGATGTGTCATCATGAATGTAAAACAAGCAAGTTATGTTCTAATAAAGAAGTATTTTTTTAAATTTTTTTTAGGTAAAGAAAAAACAAAAAAAAAATCAGAAAACTTTTTTAAAAAACTGTTCCGATGTAAGTGAGCTATTTTTCCTATAGAAAAAAATAATATTCAGAAAAACATAAATATTCCTTCATTGCTCACCAAAATCAAGCTGGGCCGCACTTACGGTTTCTTACAATACTCAAACATTACGGTTGTGTTTTGAATTATGCATTTTCTATAGAGAATATTGAGCAAAAATTTCAATCCTCCAGAACTCCGAGAATAGAAAATTAAAATTTTTGCCAACAATTTTTCATTAAAACTAATTTTCCCCTCTGTCTCGCTTAAACAATCTATGTCAAATGCAAACTATTAAGTCATTCAATTTTCATTTTATTGTCTGCCATATGAGCTTTAATATCTATGCCCTGTAAATCCTTCCTGAAAAGCCTCACTTATCTTCGCAATATGTTGTAAGTCAGTCAAATGAATCTAAGTTGCTGGGCAAAACACATTTAAGTTGACATTCGACCTAGTTGCAGGACAAATAACAGCAACAGCAAGCAATCTACTCAACCACTCACATAGATGAGTAACAAACACACACACACAACAACACAGTGGTTGTGTTCTTCCAAAAATTTACCGAATTCTTGTGCAGGATTGTCCAAAATGCAGATAGATGGAAATTTTCAACCAGATTAAAATAATACGATCAATATTTTCAATGTACCACAGATACCAACGGTAACGTCCATATCAAATTTGGGGATACCAGCCCCATCCCTTCACTTAATATCAAATTTGGTACCATTTAGTACTTTTCGTACAAATATAGAACGCATTTCCAAAACAACCACCATAGCCCAAACACATATATAAGCAGTTATCTAAATATCAAATTTCAGGATTCACCCAATACCAAATATAGTACCATTCAGTATTAGTCGAAAAGTACACATTTCCAAAACCAGCTCCTTATCTCAATTCCGGATACCAACAAAGACTTCAGTATCAAATTTCAGAATTCCTTCCTTATCCCTCAATTATCCCTATCAGCAGTTATCTAAATATAAAATTTCAGGATTCACCCAATACCAAATTTAGTACTATTTAGTACTTTTCCTAAAATTATAGTACACATTATAAAAACCACCTCTATATCGCAATCCCAGACACCAACAGTCACATCCATATCAAATTTGGGGATACCAGCCATATCCCTTCACTCAATGCTAAATTTAGTACCACTAAGTACATTTCGTTCAAATATAGGACTCATTTCCAAAACCTCCGCCAAAGCTCAAACACAGATATCAGCAGTAATCTAAATATCAAATTTCAGAATTTTATCTCTGTCCCTTCACCCAACCATTCGGTACTTTTCACCATTCGGTACTTTTCGTACAATTATAGTACACATTTCCAAAACCAGCTCCTTCTCACAATTCTAATATCAACAAACCCCCTAATATCAAATCTGAGGATTCCACCCCTAACCCTTCATCGCATATCGCAATGCCAAATAACAGAGAACTCAATATTAAATTTTAGGATTTCAGCCCAATCCCTTCAACTGATATACAAATATAGGACGCATTTTCAAAACCACCGCCAAAGCTCAAACACAGATATCAGCAGTAATCTAAATACCAAATTTCAGAACTTGATCTCCAACTCTTCACCCAATACAAAATATGGTACCATTCAGTACTTTTCGTAGAACTATAGTACACATTTTCAAAACAATCTCAATATCGCTATTCTAGGTACCAACAAACAACTCAATATCAAATTTTAGAATTTTAGCTCTATCCCTTCACCCAATACCAAATGTAGTACTATTTAGTACTTTCGCAAAATTACAATGCACATTTTTAAAACCTCCTCTATATTGCAATCCCAGATACCTACTGAATATCAAATTTTAGGATTTCTGCCCTATCCCTTGAATTGATTTTCAAAATTTTATCTCTACCCCTTCACCCAATTCCAAATAGAGTACCATTCGGAACTTTTCGTAGAATTATAGTACTAGTCTTTATAGTATAGTCCAATGCCACCTCCTTCTCTCAATTGCAGATACCAACAAAGACCCCAATATCGAATTTCAGGATTCCAGCCCTATCCTAAAAAATTTTAATATTTCAGCCCTATCACTTCACCCAATACCAAATTTATTACCATTTTCGTACATATAAGAATGCATTTCCAAAACCACCGCCAAAGCTCAAACACAGCTATCAGCAGTTATCTTAATATCAAATTTCAGAATTTTATCTCTGTCCCTTCACTTAATACCAAATATAGTACCATTCGCTACTTTTTGTACAATTATAGTACACATTTATAAAACCAGCTCCTTCTCTCAATTCCAATGTCAACAAACCCCCTAATATCAAATATGAGGATTCCACCCCCATCTTTCACACCACCAAATTTAGTACTACATGGTACTTTTCGTAAAAGTATACTTTATAGTTTTAATAATAGGAGGATGCGTACTATGCGTACAATTATAGTACACATTTCCAAATCCACTTCCATCTCGCAATTCCAGATACGAGCAAAGAGCGAGATATCAAATTTCAATATTCCAATCCTATCCCTTCACCCAATATCAAATTTCGTATCATTTAGTACTTTTCGTACAAATATAAGACGCATTTCTGAAACCACCTCCATTTCTTCAGGCTACACATAAACAGCGACTCTAAAAGAAATTATAAATTTTAAGCACTATATATTCACCCAATACAAAATTGTACCAAATATAGTACTATTTAGTACTTGTTGTGTACTTGTGTTACACATTTCCAAAACCATCTTATTATCACAAACCTACCACCACCAGTGACACCAATGCACAATTTTAAAATTCTAGCTTCATCCGTTCAAACTAAACCAAACTGTTCCAAATTTAGTACAACTCAGTAAAGTTCGTTAACTTGGTACACATTTCCTAAACCTCGTACATATATTAAACTTACTTTTCTTGATTCTCATACTAAATTTCAAGTTTTATGCGCTACCATACACATAATACCCAATGGTTCCATTTTAGAGCCTTAGTACCGTTTTAGAACTTTTCGTAATATTCGTAAGTTCAAATTTCCCAAAATCCTTTGGAATGTCTATCCTGCACTCCACCAGTGACTCTCATTCGAAATTTCAGAATTCTAGATCATTCCGTTTGTCAAATACAATTTATTCAAATTATAGTACATTTAAAATTGTTCGTTCACCCAGTACTAAATTTAGTACCAATTAGTACTTTTCGTATTCAAGAGTTAACAAAGTTTTATTTTTTTCCTGAAAACTATGAAAGTACTAATCTTAAATGTTTATTCAAACCCACCACTGTGCAACGCTATCGCTAACCCCCATTATAAACCTTGTAGACGAGTACCCTCCACACACAGCACAACAAAATCCCCTCAAGTGTGTAAATTTTGCTCTCCAGCAAAGTAAAGACACCAACCCGCACAGCAACGGATGTGTGAGTGAGAGTACAAAAGCATGTTTTTCAAAAATGAATTTAAGCCGAAAGTGTTTATTTTAGCCATTTTCCAAAGATAACTGACAACATTTGCAGACATATGACGGAAAGTCATAGCCAAAAGTACTTAGATCAACATTTAATTATTTTATGCAATGAAATTAATTGGTTCATGGCCAAGCAGATGGAAAACGTTGCGAAGGAAAAAGTGGAAAATACGATGATGGCCTTTGTTTTGAGAGATGTGCGAAATATTGGACAGAGTCCAAAAATACTTTATGTTGTCTCTCTGTTATAATCTTCGAATTTTATTATATACCAGCAAGTGTTCGCTACTTCGTCAGCGAAAAGTAGACCTTAAAAAGTTCGATTCGTTGCAATAGTTCGTGTTAGGCCTCAAAATGCACAATTTTTTAATTTTAAAATTTTTTAATGAATACTCCATACATCGAACTAAATTTTCTGACTTTCAAGGTTTTATATATCATACCAGTTTTTTCCTTTCTTCGAAATAACAATGGGGAAATGTTTGTCATTTATAACAAAAACAATTCTAAATCTTTCATTTTGAAGTTTCTCGAGGAGGATGTCTGTAAAACCATTGCACAATAGTCCCACATAAAATGTTTCTGTCCAAAACTATTTCAACGTCTCCATATGTAACACCAACACTGACCTCTCCAGGTACACAATTTAATAACATTTAGTACGCAAATCCAAAACAATTTACATCTCTGCATCCTAAACACCAACACTGAAACAAAATTAGTACCATTTAGTACTTTTTAAACAGTAAAAGTACACATTTGCAAAACCACTTTCATATCTAAACCACAAACACCAACAGCGACATCCATCTCAAATTTGAGGATTCTCGTCTTATCCCTTCACCCAATGCCAAATTTTGTACCATTTAATACATTTCGTCCAAATATAGGATGCACTTTCAGACTACCGCCAAATCTCAAACATAGACACTGTCAGTAATCTAAATATCAAATTTTAGAATTTTATCTCTATTCCTTTACCGAACACCAAATTAAGTACTATTTAGTACTTTTCGTACAATTATAGTACATGTTCTACAAAACCTCTCCATATCGCAATCCTCGATACCAACATAGACTTCAATATCAAATTTCGGTATTCCAGCTCTATCCCTTCACCCAATACCCAAGTTAGTACCACATAGTACTTTTCGTATAGTAAAAGTACACATTTCCGAAACCACCTTCATATTTTAACGAATGACACAAAAAATGGCATCGTTAAAAAATTTCAGGATTTCAGCTCTATCTTTCAACCAATACAAAATATATATAGTAGCATTTAGTACTTTTTTGTACAATTATGGTACACAATTCCAAAACCACCTACATATCTCAATTCAAGATACCAAAAGATACCATTATATCAAATTCTACGATTGCAGCTCTATCTTTTTACGCAATCCCAAATTCAGTACCATTTAGTACTTTTCATAAAAATGTAGAACGAATTTCTAAACCACCTCCAAATCTCAAACACGCATACCATCTGTAGTCTTCGCCCAAAACCAATTAAAGTACCTTTCTGTAATTTTAGTACATTCATAGCACGCATTTCCGGAACATCCTCCGTATATCCAGGTTACACATGAACAGTGACCCTAATACCAAATTTCAGATTTCAAATTCTGTATTTTAGTACAATCATAGCGTGTATTTCCGAAACCACCTCCATATGTCCAGGCAACACATGCACAGCGACCCTAATATCAAATTTCGAATTTCAAGCAATCTCTGTTCACCCAATACGAAATTGTACCACATGTAGTACTATTAAATACTGTTCGGTTTCTTGTAGTACACATTTCCAAAACTAACTCTTTATCACAATCCTACCACCAACAGGGACTTCTATACAAAATTTCAAATTTCCAAAAAAAAAAAAACCTATCTGTTTCGCAATTAGTACTATTTAGTACAAAGGGTTATTGAAAATTCGAACTTTAAATTTGGGAAATGTTGTAAAAATAAAAATTTGAATTTTCATTGATGCAAATATAAGAGTTTCAGCTCCAACGGTTCATCACAATTCCAATTTCTACCAAACTTAGTACCATTTAGACCACATAAGTAGGAATTTCCAAAACTCCCTACATGCCCTAATTCTACACTCCCACAGTAATACCAATTCCAAATTTTAGGTTCGCCAAAAATTTGTTTTATACATTTTAGTACATATAAGTACAAATTACCAAGACTACCTCCATACATCAACAACCTGCATCATAGAAACTAATAAAAATCGTATTTGCCAATATCAGGATTCCAGCCCTAACGGTTCAACCAAATCCTAATTGCTCTAAATTTAGTACTATATAATACACATAAGTACGAATCTCCAAAGCTTCATGCATCTCACAATTCTACATTCCCACAGTAATAACAGTTTCTAAGTTCAGTATTCCATCCTCATCCGTTCGCACATATACATACAAATTGTACCAAATTTAGTACCATATAGTATAGATAAGTAAATAATAACCCAATCCAACACTTACAGTACAATAGTAATCTTAATTCGAAGTTTCACGATACCTGATCTATTGGTTCACCTAAATCCATGTTGTACCAACTTTAGTACCATTTAGTACACTTAAGTAAAAGTACAGTCATAACCACCTACATCATACAGTCCACTAGAAATCAGGAATCCAAATGTACAAGTCCCCCAAAATTTAAATATCAAATTTAATACCATTAAGTAAACATAGGTGTAAATTTTCGAAACTACCTATATTTCTCAGTCTTAGAATACAAAAGTAATCTTATTTCAAAATCTCAGAATTCCAGCTGTATCGCTTCACCCAAATCGAAATTGTATCAAATTTAGTACCATTTAGAACTTTTTGTGCACATAAGTACCAATTTCGAAAACTTCCACAATTTCTCAATCCCTCACTCTGATAGTATTCTTGTTTCCAATTTTCAGGATACCAGCTCTATTGGTTCATCCAAATCCAAATTGTATGAAATTTAGTACCATTTAGCACACTTAGGTACACATTTTCATAACTACCTACATCATATAGTTGAATAGAAATCTTGTTTTAAATTTCAGGATTCAAACTGTTCCAGTCCACCCAAAATTTAAATTGTACCAAATTTAGTACTATTTAGTACACATAAGTACGAATCTCCAAAACTATCTACATACCTCAGCCCAAAAATGCAATAGTAATTATATTTCCAAATTTCAGGATTTCAACTCTATTGTTTCTCCGAAAATTTAAATTATGCCAATTTTTGTACCAGTCCTAGAATGCAATAGTAATCTTATTTCCAAATTTCAGAATTCCAGCTCTATCCATGAGGACTTTTTGTGCACAAAAGTACCAATTTCGAAAACTTTCTCCATATCTCAATCCTACACTCCGACAGTAATCTCGTTTCCAATTTTCAGGATACCAGCTCTATTGATTCACCCAAATCCAAATTATATGAAATTTAGTACCATTTTGCACACTTAACAACAAATTTAGTATCATTTAGTACACACAAGTACGAATTTCCAAAAGCATACCTCAGTCCTAAAATGCAACAGTAATCATGTTTTCAAATTTCAGGATTCCAACTCTATGGGTTCTCCCAAGATTTAAATTGTACCAAATTAAGTATAATTTAGTACAAATAAGTATGACTACTACGTACATGCCTCACTCCTACAATCGAATAGTAATTTCATTTCTAAATTCCAGAATTCCAACTCTATCGGTTCACCCAAATCGAAATAGTACCAAATTTTGTACCATTTACCACTTTTCGTGCACATAAATACAAATTTCGAAAACTTCCACCATATCCCAATCCTACACTCCGCCAATATTGTTAATTTCAATCTTCAGGATTTAAGCTCCATCCGTAACTCCAAATTCAATTTTGAACTTAATTTAGAACCGTTTGTACTTTTCGTACACACTTCCAAAACTAACTCCTTACATCGACTTTACTCCTCCACCTTGATTCCCATTCCAAATTTGATGTTGTTAGCACTAGCCTCTAATGGTACCTAATGCAGTACATTGTAGTACTTTTTGTACACTTATAGTACGAATTTTCACAAATCCTTTGGTATATCTATCAATCACTCCATCAGGGACCCTCATTCTAAATTTAAGAGTTCTAGCTCTACTTGAATTCAAAGAGTACCACATCAGTACGGATTTCGAAAAACCTAGCCTTAGCCCCCATAAATTTAATAATATAACCTGCAACATTTCAATTAAAATCACGCACCCGAACACAAAAAAATCCACTCTTCGAAAAACAATACAAATTGATTTAATCAGCTAAATTGCTGATGTAATCAATGCAATAAATTTTCCTAAGGATACCAAACCAAACCACATATCAAACAAGTGAAATTAATTTAATTGAATTCAAATTGAATCACCGAACATGAGTTTCAACAAATATGTAGCTGATCAATAATTGTATTTCTTTTCTTATGCAATTAAAACTTTAAAACAAAGAGAGAGAGGGAGGGAGACACACACACACTCCATCTGTGTCAAACCAGCCAGAACTGTCAACTACTTAAACAAATCAAAAGTCAAAACTTTTTACCTTGTACGTACGAGTACCTAATACTTCTGCTTCCTCGTTCGAAACAACAAGTCACACATCAGCCGAAATGAACTGAAAACAAATTAAAATTCTATGCCAACTATTTTGTGGGAGAGGGTGGGTGTTGAGTTCTTCGTTCCATGCAAACTGTCATCATGTATGGGAGAAAAATCGATTTCAATTTTAAATACCAATGAAATTTATACACACACGTACAAGTTTTCTTATTTGTGTGTCTTCACACACACACACACATTGCAATGCATTGCAAAACTTCAAGGTAAGAAATCTATGCAACTTCTTGAGTATTTTTGTTATTGCAAATTTGCAAAACAATTCGGGAGGTTTCCTTCTTCATATGGCAATGAGGATGGGATATTTTAGTCAAATGACAGCCCAATAAACTAAATATTCGGAGTTCGGTATATCTGCACTACGTGTGAAATTGTTTTTCGACGTGTCTGAGAGAAATCTGTCGGAACTTATATGAGGATAGCACTTTTCTAAATTTTTCCATTTGTGAGAGAATTTTTATACCCTCCACCATACTGTGGAGTGTATATTAACTCTGTCATTCCGTTTGTAACTCCTTGAAATACTTATATCAGACCCAACAAAGCATTTACATACATTCTTGGTCTGCGTAAAATTCTAAGTCAATTTAGCGATGTCCATCTGTCTGTCTGTTGAAATTTGGAACGAACTGAGATAGAAGGCTACAATTTTGCGCACATGTGTATTTTATCAGTAAGAAGTTCATGTTCGTAAATGAGTCAGACATTGGCGTAGCCCCCATTTGGTACCTCCCGAAATTCAGTATTTTGAAACTTTAGATCTTGACGATTTAGATTTCGACGACTTAAATCACATTCTCTGACAAAATTTATAAAATTGGGTTCATAGATTTCAGAATCGGTTTCACCTCATGTGACAAAATATGTTCTCCATGTAGGTCCACGTTTTCTTGTAGCCCCCATATAACTGTACCTCCCATTATTCTGTATTTTGAGGATTTTATCCACACTTTCAAACATAATAGTTTAATATTTAGTATTTCGAGTTTATAATGTGTTCTATCTCAAATGGCAGAATATTGCCGATATAGGTCCACCTTTTCCTATTGCCCCCATATTAAGGTACCTCCCGATATTCGATATTTTAGCCACATTCTCTAACGAAATAGTTTAAAATTCGGTATTCAGAGTTTATAATATGTTCTATCTCCTGTGGCAGTGCATTGCCTATATACAGGGTGAGATGAAAAAACTACAACCAACTTCAGACTGCTATCATTTCTAAGCCACTCGTCCGACAGTTGTTAAAATTATTCCAGTGACAGCTCATTATATTGTTTACAAGCGTACAAAAGCATTTTGGCGAGAATTTTCCATTTGGCTACAAAATGAGCTTCCTCGCTTGATTTCCAGCACACAATGGCCACCAAAATCTCCCGATACCAATCCGTTGGATTATTGTGTCTGGAGTATTTTGGAAAGCAGGGTTGGCACTAAAAAATACCGAAGTGTCGATCACCTCAAGCAAGCGCTTTGCCGGGAATGGGCCAATCAACCGCAGTGCAGCGTGTGACGGTTTCATTGGCCGTTTGAAGGCCATAATTTGTGCCAAAGGTGACCAATTCGAACAAATCTAAACATATTCTAAAATTTGATGCTATTTCCGACATTTTTTGCTTTCATTCAATTAAATTAAAAAAAATGTAAAAATTATGGCGTTTGACTTTGTTGCAGTTTTCTATATCACCCTGTAGGTTCACGTGTTCCTATAGCACCCATAAAATTGTACATTCCCGTATTCGGAATAGTTTAAAGTTTAGTATTTAGAGTTCATAACTGATTTAAATTGATCCTGAAGCAAAACATTGTCCATACAAGTCTACATTTTCGTATAGCCCCGATATAATTGTGCATTCCGATATTCGATATTTTGAGTTTATAACGGATTTAGTATTTGTATTCCGTAATGGCTTCTTCTGCTTAGATTCAAACACAATTCTGGTCTTCTGTGAGAAGACCTTCTGGTCTTCTGTGAGAAGAGCTTCTGGTCTTCTGTGAGAAGAGCTTCTGGTCTTCTGCGAGAAGAGCTTCTGGTCTTCTGCGAGAAGACCTTTGGTCTTCTGTGAGAAGACCTTCTGGTCTTCTGTGAGAAGACCTTCTGGTCTTCTGTGAGAAGACCTTCTGGTCTTCTGTGACCTTCTGGTCTTCTGTGAGAAGATCTTCTGGTCTTCTGCGAGAAGACCTTCTGGTCTTCTGTGAGAAGACCTTCTGGTCTTCTGTGACCTTCTGGTCTTCTGTGAGAAGACCTTCTGGTCTTCTGCGAGAAGACCTTTGTGAGAAGACCTTTTGGACTTCTGGGAGAAGAACTTCTGATCTTCTGTGAGAAGACCTCCTGGTCTTCTGCGAGAAGACCTTCTAGTCTTCTGTGACCTTCTGGTCTTCTGTGACCTTCTGGTCTTCTGTGAGAAGACCTTTTGCTCTTCTGCGAGAAAACTTCTGGTCTTCTGCGAGAAGACCACAGTGTGGCGTAGGGTATAAAAATAGTTGTGTATCATATTTGTATCCGATTTGTACGATTTTACTCGTGAGTGAAACACACTCGAAGAGAGTGAGTTTTATGCTCTCCTCTTTTTTGTTTTATGTAGTTTTTCTGTTGTTTATGTGTGTAAACAAAAAATCTACTCAATTTTGAGCTTTCACTCGAAAAGGAGCAAAGCATATTCTCTCTCTCTCTATTTTTCTCTCTCTTTCTCTGATAGGAATGGCATAGAAAACTGCTCAAATTCGAGAGAGTTTTTCTCTTCTCAATTTCTAGTTCCATTTCGGAGCTTTCAATGAAATATGCGAATTTTTTCGTTTACCAAATGGTACTGGATGATATTTAGAACTATTTATATCGTCAGTGTCCCATTACCTTTAAACTTACACCAAATCATCAGATTACTTTCCCAATTGGTCAAAATTTTAAAATATTTCTTTGCCACGATGGTATTCCCCAAAGTTTTCAAATGGTTTTAGTTCCATCACCATTGAATCAAGTTCAAAGAGCGACCATATCGACCCACATCCTCTCACACCACCCTTCTTAACATTTTGTGTCCGCTTAAATAGTTTGGCTTGTGTTCCCATTAAACAAAATTAATCACAGCCATTCCATCGACTAATTTCAAAAACATCCTCAAGCTGTTACTTTCATCAAAATATTTACATAGTGTCCTAAATGTGGGCCACTGTTTGCAGAATGTAATGGCGAAAAAAATCTAATTTTCATTAAACTTCGAAACGAAAATCCTTACCCCCACTCAAACACACACACACGCATAGCAAAATGTTTGGCGCTCTAAACTAACACATCCATTGACATTGTTACACATAAACCCACTCAGAAATGCGCTCCTTTTTTATTGAGTTGGATGTTTTAAGTGGTGTTGAATATAAATAATGTATTTAGTTGTAAAAATGTAGATTCACTAGTTTTTTCCGAACATTTATATGACGTTGTATGAGTGCTGTGTGATGTAACACCAGCACGTGTATAAATTCACACAAGCGAGCAGAAGAAGCAGGGGAAAAGAAGAAGAAAGGCGGATGAATTTTTGATTTGAATTGGAATGGCTACGATCCTAAAATATTCATAATCACACAGTAACATTCGAATCAGTTATAGAATTTTGAAATTTGATTCATCGTCATTATTAATTATGGGAAAATAACTAATTGATAGAAATAACGATTTTATTCAAATTACGATGACTCTTAAGAATTATTCCACAATTGTATAATTTTATAGTATCTGCTCAACCCAAGCCAATGTAGTGTTGTTTATATAAAACCAGCGATGAAGTCTATGTACGTGTGGACGTATGAGTATGTATGGCTCTACAGTTAGATGGGCAAACGATTTGTGGCCCGTTCAGTGAAGCGGAAAATACAAATAAATCGAGATTTATTTTCATTTTGTTTTTAAGGCTTAATTCGAACTAAATGGATTACTAACACACACACACACCAACACACATTTTTAAATCACAAATACACATATGCATAATTGTTTTTTTTTTTTGTATTTCTTTAATAGATAAAGCCATTTGCAAACAGCAGGCCATTTAAAAGTCCATGAGAAAAGTTTTGGTCGCCCATGAGAACAGTTCTTGATGTTCAAGATCACTTCCTATTCTTCTAAGAGAACGACATCTGGTATTCTATGAGAAGACCTTCCGGTATTCTATGAGAAGACCTTTGGGTATTCTATGAGAAGACCTTTCGGTATTCTATGAGAAGACTTTCTGGTCTTCTATGAGAAGACCTTTCGGTATTCTATGAGAAGACCTGCTGGTCTTCTATGAGAAGACCTTTCGGTCTTCTATGAGAAGACCTTTCGGTATTCTATGAGAAGACCTTCTGGTCCTCTACGAGAAGACCTTCTGGTCCTCTACGAGAAGACCTTCTGGTCCTCTACGAGAAGACCTTCTGGTCCTCTACGAGAAGACCTTCTGGTCCTCTACGAGAAGACCTTCTGGTCCTCTACGAGAAGACCTTCTGGTCATCTACGAGAAGAACTTCTGGTCCTCTACGAGAAGACCTTCTGGTCCTCAACGAGAAGACCTTCTGGTCATCTACGAGAAGACCTTCTGGTCCTCTACGAGAAGAGCTTCTGGTCCTCTACGAGAAGACCTTCTGGTCTTCTACGAGAAGACCTTCTGGTCCTCTACGAGAAGACCTTCTGGTCCTCTACGAGAAGACCTTCCGGTCTTCTATGAGAAGACCTTCTGGTCCTCTACGAGAAGACCTTCTGGTCCTCTACGAGAAGACCTTCTGGTCCTCTACGAGAAGACCTTCTGGTCCTCTACGAGAAGACCTTCCGGTCTTCTAGTCTTCTATAAGAAGACCTTCTGGTCTTCTACGAGAAGACCTTCCGGTCTTCTAGTCTTCTATGTGAAGACCTTCCGGTCTTCTATGAGAAGATCTTCTGGTCTTCTATATGAAGACCTTCCTGTCTTCTATATGAAGACCTTCTGGTCTTCTATGAGAATACCTTCCAGCATTCTAGACTTTCCGGTCTTCTATGAGAAGACCTTACTGCCTTCTAGACCTTCCGGCCTTCTATGGGGGTACCTTTCGGACTTCTATGGGAAGACCTTCTGGTCTTCTATGAGAAGACCTTCCCGCCTTCTATGGGAAGACCTTCTGGTCTTCTATGAGAAAACCTTCCAGCCTTCTAGACCTCCCGGCCTTCTATGAGAAGACCTTTAGGCCTTCTATGGGAAGACCTTCCAGCCTTCGATGGGAAAACCTTCCGGCCTTTTATGAGAAGACCTTCTGCTCTCCTATGAGAAGACCTTCTAGCCTTCCATGAAAATGCCTTCTGGCCGTCTATGAGAAGAACTTCTGGTCACCTATGGAAGACCTACTGGTCTTTTATGAGAAGCGCTGCTGGCCTTCTATGAGAAAACCTGCCGGCTTCTTGTCTTCTATGAAAAGTCCTTGTAGCTTTCTCTGAGTAGATTGTGTGAACTTCTGAGAAGACCTTCTGGCCTTCTATGAGAAGATTTTCTGGCCTTCTATGAGAAGATTTTCTGGCCTTCTATTGGAAGGCCTTCTGGTCTCCTATAAGACGGCTTTCTGCTCTTCTATGAGAAGGCCTTTTGGTCTTCTATGATAAATGCTTCTGGTCTTTTATGGTCTTCTATAACAAGACCTTCTATGGGAAGACCTTATGGCCTTATATGGCCGATCTATATGAGAAATGTTTCCAATTCTCTATGAGAAGACCTTTCCGGTCTTCTACGTTAAAACTTTTCCTGTCCTCTATGCGAAGATTTTTTCTGTCGTCTATAAGAAGACCTCTTTTTTTCCTCTATGAGAGGAACGTTCCTGTCTTCTTTGAAAAGACCTCTCTGTCTTCTTGAAGAGAGATAGGTTTTCTATGAGAATAGTTTGTGGATTGTATGACAACAACGGTTTGTCTTCTATCAGAGGACCTTCTGAACTTTATGAGAAGGCCTATGGTAATATCTTTTTCTCTTCTATGTGAAAAAACTCTCTTCTAATGGCTGGCTGACTTTAATGGGTAACCATTACAGACAGACAATACTATCTTAACACCATACAAAATGACATTCTTGTTAGACTTGTTAGACTAAAGAAAGAATAGAAGACACATCTTGTGCATGTTTCAGCACGTTGCACGTTCCATTTATGAATGAATGATTTAAATGCCTCCATGTTTAAGCTTTGTTTCCCTGCATTCTTTTTTCTCTTGTCGTCACTGCACAAACAAATGCACTGCCATATTTGTTACCCAACAAAATTCTGGAATAGAGCCAAGAATTTGTTATTCCACCACAAAACAGCAGCAGCAGCAACAACAACAGCAATTGCAATCATTGTTTGGAAAGAAAACAAATTAAACTGCTCTCATGGAATACTTACAGTTGGAGAAAAGTTCGGTACCTGCGGGGGTTTTGCTATAGGATATCCGATATCAGTACACTTGTAAATTCATAAATATTAGAAATTTTCAGACATGTTTTGCGATGTGCGGAATTTAAAGAAAACATAGGTTTATCTTGTATTGTTTTAAAGTAATGATTCTTTATCGTAATGGCTTCGGGAGAGTGAGCCGAAATTGTCGATTAGACAATGTTATAAAAACATTAAGGATCTGCAAAGAGTCACAAACTTAAAGGAGTACAGATTTTCCATTTTTAGAATTATAGGAGTATAGGGCATCCATTTGCCCCAAACTTCTCACATAGTTAAATTTTTGCTCAACTATGATCGACTTCGAAAATTAGAAATTTTCAAAGAGAGACATTTTCAAAGAGTTCGAATAGCGTATATCTCTCTTAGAAATAAAGTCTCTGATTTTGCTGAAGCTTGGTACCTCCAAATATTTTTATGATACTTTTGTATGCAAATGGGCGATACCGAACGGCTTCTTCTTGTACTTCCCCACCAAAAAATATTCTTATATCAAATTAAAGAGTTTTGGACTGGTCGCTGAAGGAATATAATTTTCGACAATGCAAAAGATACTTTCTAACATATTTTTTGTTTAGTTATCGACCTTGTCCCTGTTGGTGATGTAAGCACATCAAAGCGATAATTGCTCCCTGCATGCAGGTTATCGTGCACAAGCTATTAGTTTTAATTAAAATGCATTATTTTTTGCGTGGGTGTGTTCGCAAGTGAATTACGTTCATACAAGGAATGCAGCCAAATGATGACATAATTCAAACAAAATGCCCGCTAAGTATGAAATTTTTCAATTTTTTTTTAATTAGTACCAAACATTGTATATATCCTTCGCCATAAGGACTACATAAATTTTAGCCCAATCGATTAGAAAATGAGGTGAAGCCTGCTTTCGAAGTTCGGAAAAGAAACGAGTAAAAAAGCCTCTAATACCCTCCGCCATTTGGAAGGAACTTGAAAAATTGCAAAAAACTTCCGGAAACTACCACTTAAATGAAAACTGTTATATGGAGACTATACGAAGACGTGGACCTGCTTACGAAATTTTTTATCATAGGCAGTAGTACCCATTACGAACTTCAAATACCGAATTTGAAGCAATTCCGGTGAGTAATGTCGTTAAAATCATCAAAATACCGCACATCGCACAAATCACAAAAAGTATTTGGAGGTACCGTCATATGGGGGCTATACGAAGAAGTGGATCTGCGTACAAAAATGTTTGTCATAGGCTGTAGCACCCATTACGAACTTCAAATACGAAATTTGAAATAATTCCAGTAAATAATGACACTAAAATCATGAAAATAGCGAATATCGGGAGGTACCGTTATATAGAGGCTATACGAAGACGTGGACCTGCATACGATTTTTTTCCATAGGTTGTAGTAACCATTAAGATCTCTCAATACGAAATTTGAAACGATTCCGATGAATAATGTTGCTGAAATCATCAAAATGCCGAATATCGGGAGCTACCGTTATATGGGGGCATACATAAATATTTTTCATAGGCTGTAGTACCCATTACGAACTTTAAATACGAAATAATTCCAGTAAATAATGTCACAGAAATCATGAAAATAGTGAATATCGGGAGGTACCGTTATATAGAGGCTATACGAAGACGTGGACCTGCATGGTCCATTTACGAACTCAACCTGCCTAGTGGCTCTACCTCAATTCGTTCGAAAGATAGCGTGATTACAACAGACAACCAGACTGACATCGCTAGATCGTCTTAGAATTTTACGCTGATCCAGAATATATATACTTTGTAGGGTCTATTATAAATATTTCGTAATGACAAAGTTAATATACCCTCCATAAAATGGTGGAGGGTATAAAAAAATCACGAAATAAATCAATTTTGAAATTTTTGGCGAGGAGTATAGTTTGATTGGTTAAAAATTTGTAGATAAGAATTTTTATAGCAATTATCCGATATTTAGGTCCTCAGTCTTTGCTAGGCGTTGCAAAACAATATCTTTTAGAATCCTCTGATATCTATTAATATACGTCTACAAAATCAGTATCAATGTAAAGATCAGAAGTGCTACGAAGCATTTCACCCACTTAGTATAAGTGGGAGGTAAGCTTCTGTCCTGTATTAGACTCGATATCCATGGAAAATTCCTTGTAGATCGGCTGCAAAATCAATAAAAAAATTCTATTTATTGTCCTAAATATTTTGCAATCATCTCCAAAAATTATAGGCTTTCCTTCTTATTCTAGCCCTATGGGAATTGGACTATAATTGTGTATTGTCTCAGATCGTCGAGCTATGAAGACCAATATATTTCGAGCTATTATAAACTTTGGGCCCAATAAAACTTATATTGGTGTTGTAGAGCATATAAACAGAAAAGTCCAAAAATTGCTGCAATCATATCAACCAATAACATGTCACATTTGAACAATAAAACATGTTATTTTCGCTTCCACTACTCTGCACCCCTTATCCGCAAAAAGGCATATTTTTAAAAACTTTTTTTCTTTCCTAAGAAACAATTGTTTATAATTAAAATTGTGTGATGAATGATTGCACTGAATATTATTTATTGCATAATTACAACAAGACAAGCACATGAATATTTAAAATTTTAAAATGTATGCGTATGTGTAGATTTTTTGTGTAGATATGAAAATGAAATATATAATGAGAACTGAAATCAGAGTTGATATATTTTTTTTTAAAAAAAAGCACCAGCACCACCAGAAATATTCATAAAAGTAATTCTTTAATGTTTTCTTCCAATTCGTCAATTACATAATACCACATAAAATAATCTAAAGACATTAAATCGTACGATCTTGGTGGCCAGAACGTGACACGTCATGCGAGTCAAGCTCTTGCATTTTGGTCAAAAAAAGGTTGAATTTAAATTCACTGATCATTCTCAGTTACGTTACGATTTGTAGCACCTTTGAAGAATTTGTAGCTTTTTCAATCCAAAATCGACAATTCTGTTAATTTACGTACCCCTTGAGCCAAATGAGCATCATCGCTGGACACACAATAAAATTTCCTCACAGAGCAAGTATTTTAATGACGTTGTTCGTTTGTATGACGATTCTTGCCGGAGTGAACTTTTTGTATTCTGATAGCAAATTTTTCAAAAAGGTATTGCCGTTCTCCGAATCTCTTATCACATAAACCTCTCGAAACCTAAAACTTTAAAACTTAAACCGAGCATGCTTTTCAAATACCTAAACTGGTTAATTTTACCTAATTTTACCCAATCTGTTGAGTATTGTATCAAAAACATTAAACATCTCCAAAATCTTCTACGTACATTAAAAAAAACTGCAATCAGTTATAAATTCCACTAGCACAGATTTTCAAATTTACATAAAAGGTTCTGAAGTGTAAACAAGTAAAAAAGCAGTAAGTTCGTCCGGGCGAACTTGGAATACCCTCCACCATTTGGAACAATTTTGGAAATTTTCGAAAAAGATAACATTCGCCAATAATACTGTTAACATCTTAAAAATACCGAATATAGCCGTTATATTAGGGCCTGTACGACGTGGACCTACATAGGCATTGTTTGTCATTAGCCATTACCATTTCAAATTCGAAACTTGAAATAAACGGTGAATAATGTAGCTAAAATCATCAAAATATGGTATATAGGGAGGCACGGTTATATCGGAGCTGTGCGAAGACCTGGACCAGCATAGACAATTTTCTGTCACAGGCTGTAGCAACTATTATGAACTTTAAATACGACATCTCAAACAATTTCGGTGGGTATTGCACCTAAAATCGTCAAAATACCGAATATAGGGAGGTACTGATGTATGGGGTCTATACGAAGACCTGGATCTGCATAGACAATTTTCTGCCACTGACTGTAGTTCTTATAAAGAACTTTAAATACGTAATTTGAAACAATTCTGGTAAATAATGACGCTAAAATCATCAAAATACCGAATATAGGAACGTACCGTTATATGGGGGCTTTACGAAGACGAAGACCTGCACAGACAATTTTCTGTCATAGGCCGTAGTATCCACTACGAACTTCAAATACCAAATTTGAAACAATTCCGTTAAATAACGTCGCTAAAATCATCAAAATACCGAATATCGGAAGGTATCGTTATATGGGGGCTATATGAAAACGTGGACCTACATGGCCCATTTACGAACTTAACATGTCTACTAAAAAAATAAACATGTGTGCAAAATTCTAGCCTTCTATCTCAATTCGTTCGAAATATAGCGTGATTACAACAGACAGGCGGACAGACAGACGGACATCGCTAAATCGACTTCGAATTTTACGCTGATCAAGAATATATATACTTTGTTGGGTCTGAGAGTTTTATTATCTCACTCTGTATAGCGCCCATATAACGGACGTATGAAAGTTGAATATTGTTAAGCCAACCACAGATAACTCGAAATATAGAATTACAGCTGATTTGGTTGGAAATTGTTTAAAAAACATTCAAAGTACCAACAATCTTGGCTTGCATTTTATGGCGGAGATCATGTTCCAAAAAAACTAAATTTTCATTAAAAAAGTAACATAGAATACGTCTGAAGACACTGTGCTTGTCTTCCTAAAAATATTGACATCCAATAATTCCCAAAAATTAAAAAAACACCAATAACATAAGTTCATCATTCAAGGACTCGTAGAATTTGGCATCCATCAAAAAGTGAAACAATTTTGCCTATTATAATAATGAAAAAATATGTTATTTGAAATTGTTTGGATTTTTTCTTCCGCCGTCTTTGTTTTGTTTCGTCTCAAGAAAGTAAACAAATTTTCCTTTTTGCTGGAGTTCATTCACTCATTCATTCATTCGTTTTTTTTTTTCAATGCCCAAATCAATGTCATTTGCAATTTACATCCAGTAGTCAATGTATAGAGGTTTTGCAACCGTCCATGGCCCTTGGACTAGGCAGCTGTATATATGAAAAAAATAAGTAAATAAATAATGGTGAAACATATTTATTATATTTGTCTGTTTTTGTGATGTTTATTAAAAATGTAATAAAATCAGATTATTAAAAAAATACAAAATCGTTTAGAATGTTTTTTTTTTGTGAAAAAGTTGATTGTTGTTATATCAACATTCCTATTTTCCTGTAATAAGTATTGTAGATAATGATGTCGATGACAATACAATTAACCTGATTTTTTTTTTTTTTTTTTGTATATTACATTCTTAATTAATTTAATTAATTTTGATTATATATTTATCCAAGTAATATTACCTTGACCTTAGCCGTTGAACGTTTCCATGTAAACAAATCCCTCCCCCCTTAAATTGATAATAATTTGAACACACCCCCTCCCTTTGTGTGTTTCATTTATTTTTGTTTATGTTTTCATTGATTGATTGATTCTTTTTTGATATATATTTTTTTTCTTTCATTGTGGATTATGAAATAAATATATGTACACACAAAAATAATTCGAATACTGGAGAAGGTGATGGATACGTAACTGTTGATATATGGACAAGTGAATAAATCTATGTCAATGTCAAATCAATCTAATTTATTAGTTGCATTACGACAGAAAATATAATATGAAATGGATAGAACATATGTCGAAGCTTTAGATATGACAGAAAAGAGGGTGGGCAATGTGTGAATTATTTGGTAATTATTACAAAAATATGCTAGAAATATTTCCAAAGGCAGTTCCCGATTGGCTTCGAAATGAATCCCAGCAAAAACTCCCAAAATTAAATAATGAATTTTCTATCCAACTCAAACTTAGATCGAGATCGGAAATGGGCAATATAGGTAACTCTCCACAAAAGGTCAAAATTTTCAAAAAAAAAAAAAAAAGAATTTACTGCACAGAAAAAGAATATATGATCCGATTTTGCCCCAACTTGGCAAATTCTAATACTTGCATCAGTGCTAGGTTATGTGAGAAAATGGACAATGTCGGTCCACTCCATCAAGTACCAAAGGGTAAAACTTTTAAATAATAATAACTCTTATAAAATGTGGTGTAAGTGTCTGATTGTCTTCAAACTATACACATCACAATATTTTTATTAACCGAAGGTCTGGTGTGATTATGGAATGTATCGGTATCTCCCCACACAAGCTCATAAAACGCGAAATTAACATCCGATTCCATTTAGACTTGGCACATCTCAATATTTCAATAAACACAGGATCTGTTAAAAAGACGGTAAAGACCCGACCATTCCCTCTGGTACCTCCTTCACAAAGCATCAAAGTTTTGAATAACCAAAACATCCGAAATCCGGAAAATACAGGGTGAGATAAAAAACTGCAACAAAGTCGAACGACATAATTTTTACCTTTTTTTAATTTTATTGCATGAAAGCAAAAAATGTCGGAAATAGCATCAAATTTTAGAATAAGATTATATTTGTTCGAATTGCTCACCTTTGGCTCGAATTATGGCGTTTAAATGGCCAATGCATCCGTCACACGCTGCCCGAATGTTGGTCTGCGGTATTTTGACACATTCCCGGCGAAGCGCTTGCTTGAGGTGAACGACATTTTGGTATTTTGTAGTGCCAACCTTGCTTTCCAAAATACTTCAGACACAATAGTACAGCGAAATAGTATCCATTCTTGGATTTCGCGTGCTGAGTGCGATGGTGCGGAGTCCTGTTCGAATGTCCAAGGTCTGCGGCCAAAATGTTTGCGTGCCCAAGGCTTTAATACACCCTGCAGAATATTTTCGCGGTAATACTCGGCATTTATTCTGATGCCTCGGTCGATTAATGCGAGCGGAGATCAACCATCGGCTGTTATGCGGCCCACACCATCACCATTGCCGGCGCTTGAGTTTTGGTGGCCAACCGAAAGTGCACATTTTCAGCTGACCTCTTTGTCAAGTAAACACAATTATTTTGTTTATTTACAAGTTGCTGGACAACGAATGTTTTCTCATCGGAGAAAACCGAACTCGGCAGTTCACCTGTTTCGGCCTAGCGAAGCAACTCTTTAGCTCTTTAGAGTCTATTTTCTTTCTGCGGCGAGTTGCGGTGTAAGTCCTTGCACTTTTTGGAATTTCAATGGCTTTACCCCGAGCTCATTTTTCAATATTTGCCGAATGGTATATTGCGATATGTTCAGTTCACGAGCCATTTTTCAGTCACTGCGATGCGGGCTTCGGTCAAGTCGCTTCCTTATTTTTAGAACCATTTCTGCTGATGTTGCTGTTTTCTTCCGTCCACATCCTTGACGTCGGGATATGCTACCAGTATCACGGTAACGAGCGATGGTACGAGACACAAAAGATTTATTCACATTTAAATACTGGAGTGCTCTAACAATAGCCACTTCTGGTTTTCCAGCCAAATATAAAGAAATCGCACTATCACGCTTGAGTTCCATGGAAAATTCTCACCAAAATGCTTTTCTACGCTTGTAAACAATATAATGAGCTGTCACTGGAATAATTTTAACAGCTGTCGGACGAGTGGCTTAGAAATGACAGCAGTCTGAAGTTGGTTGCAGTTTTTTCTTCCACTCCTTTTGGTGCCTCCCCCACAAAGGGACAAAATTTTGAATATAAAAGAAGCCCATAAAACGTAAAATTAACATCCGATTCTATTCAGACTTGGCACATCTCAATACTTCTATCAACACAAGGTTTGTGATAAAGATGGTGGAGATTGGACCATTTTTTCTGGTACCTCCTCCCCATAGGGTTCAAGGTTTTTCCCCAACGACATCCTTATCTCAGGCGGCTTACCTGCCAACTTCGATTCGCATATACAATTTCAAGATTTAAACCCTATCGGTTAGAAAAACCTCAATGTAGCAAATTAGCACCATTTAGTACTTTTTGTGCAATTAATTTATCCTTTCCGAATTCTAGAATTTGAAAATCAAAATCAGAGAACCAAACAATTCCGTAACACATTT
Organism: Musca domestica; assembly: GCF_030504385.1. Classification (NCBI taxonomy): domain Eukaryota; kingdom Metazoa; phylum Arthropoda; class Insecta; order Diptera; family Muscidae; genus Musca; species Musca domestica. Next base: position 40,200,763 of record NW_026712249.1, read on the forward strand.
TCGCGATAATATTCAGTCGATTAATACGAGCGGAGAGCGACCATCGGTTGTAATGGCGGCCCACACCACCACCTTGGCTGGCGCTTGAGTTCTGGTGGCCACAATCAAAATCAGAGAACCAAACAATTCTGAAACACTGTGAGCGTCTAAATTTCTAATTTAATCGCAAGCTTAAGACAACCCCATATCTAATTTTCAAGGATAATAGATTCTATAAGCAAGGACAATATTGTAGAACATATCTACCCCCAGAAACACAAGGAAACCATCAACAACAACAACAAAAACAGCCCAACGAGATGATGTTCTGCCTCATAATCGAACAATCTTCAAATCACATTGAATATCCAAACCCAAAAATCATTTGTCACTGACAAGACAAGATATGCCATATGTCCTTCCTGTAACCCTGTAACCTTGGCATCAAAGTTCATATTTCATAAGAGAACAAAGATTACATGTGTGTGTGTGAGAGAGCGATTTATTGATTACACTCAAAAGGGAATAGCATTAATAACATATAAAACAATAATACTTATTACGACTTTATGAACTTACAATCTAAACTAATGCCTATTTGATTTTTCTAATTTTGTTTCTGTTTCTTTATTTTGTCTAGGAATTGGTGGCCATATCACCGGAAAGGCGTAATTGGCGTGGCATATTTATAGCTTTGCTAGTCATAGCAGCTGTCTTTAGTTTAATTATATTTTCAATATTTTTACTATCACCAGGTAAGTTGTTGTTGCAACGGCTCCATCTTTAAATATTTATGTTTCCTGTTAAATGTTTTTGTTTTATTTTTTCTCTCTTTCATTCTCCAAAAAAAAAAAAACAAACATCACTTGGAATTGCCCAGAGGATGAAGCTTTACGCTTACGTGGCGTCAGATTAACATTAAGTGATATTTTAAGTAAACGCTTACAATGGAAACCATTTAATGGTACATGGCATAGTGGTAGGTATTAATTTACGATTTTGATTGATAATGGTTTTTAAGGAGCTGAATTTATTGGTTGTTGTTGTGGAAACAAGTAAGTCACGAAAGTTTTCTTTAGAAGTCACAGAACTTGTCGATAATTTTTTGGGAATTAAATGATAAAATTTTGAATCAACAAAAAAATATATAACCGTAGCCGAACACTACCATGATATAAAAGAATGAAAAAATAACAAGTTCGAAAGTATCAGTCGATTTGCCGTCATAATCTGTCTGTATCATACATAAGAGTTCCATACGTAATTTTAACTTTTTGAGATATAGATGAATTTAAATGTATTTTGGTATGCTCCTGCAGAATTTCAAATATCGTAAATATCTCTTCTAAATTTCGAGATATCCTCATAAAAACGTTAAATTTTAAAGGATTTTCCAGATTTTATATGTACATGGTGAGATGAAAAAACTGCTACCAACTTCAGACTTCTGTCATTTCTAAGCCACTCGTCCGACAGCTGTTAACATTATTCCAGTGACAGCTCATTGTATTGTTTACAAGCGTTCAAAAGCATTTTGCTGAGAATTTTCCGGAAAAACAGTTATTCGTGATGGAATTCAAGCGTTATAGTTGGATTTATTTATATTTGGCTGGAAAACCACAAGGGGCTATCGTTAGAGCACTCCAGCATTTAAATGTGAATAAATCTTTTGCGTCTCGTACCATCGCTCGTTACCGTGATACTGGTAGCGTAGCCCGACGTCAAGGAAGTGGACGAAAGAAAACAGCAACATCAATAGAAATGGTTCGAAAAGTGAAGAAGCGACTTGATCGAAATCCGCGTTGCAGTGGCCGAAAAATTACTTGTGAGCTGAACATATCGCAATATTCAATTTGGCAAATATTGAAAAATAAACTCGGAGTAAAGCCATTGAAATTCCAAAAAGTGCAAGAACTTACACCGGAACGGAAAGAAAATAAACTCAAAAGAGCTAAAGAGTTGCTTCGCTTGGACGAAAGTTGTGAACTGTCGAATTTGGTTTTCTACGTTGTCCAGCAGTTTGTAAACAAACAAAATTATCGTGTTTATGTGCAAATGTGCACCTTCGGTTGCCCACCAGAACTCAAGCGCCGTCCATGGTGATGGTGTGGGCCGCCATAACAGCCGATGGTCGCTCTCAGCTCGTATTAATCGACCGTGGCATCAGAATAAATGCCGAATATTATCGCGAACATATTCTGGAGGGTGTATTAAAGCCTTGGGCACGCAAACATTTTGGCCGCAGAACTTGGACAGTCCAACAGGACTTAGCACAATCGCACTCAGCACACGCCACCCAAGAATGGCTACAAAATGAGGTTCCTTGCTTTATTTCCAGCGCACAATGGTCATCAAAACCTCCGGATATCAATCCGTTGGACTATTCTATCTGGATTATTTTGGAGAGCAAGGATGGCACCAAAAAATACCGAAGTGTCGATCACCTCAAGCAAGCGCTTCGCCGGGAATGGGCCAAAATACCGCAGAGCAATATTCGGGCAGCGTGTGACGGTTTCATTGGCCGTTTGAAAGCCTTAGTTCGTGCCAAAGGTGACCAATTCGAACAAATCTAAATTTATTCTAGCATTTGATGTTATTTCCGACATTTTTGCCTTCATTCAATAAAATTTTAAAAAAAAATGTGAAAATTATGGCGTTTAACTTTGTTGCAATTTTTTTTATCTTACCCTATATATTCTCCATAGTATGGTGGAGGGTATAAAAATCCACGATTTTTGTCAAAGAAGTCCCTTAAAATATGTGTTCTTTTATATTTATATGCAAATATTAAAAAAAAAAAAAAAAAAAAAAAACACATTAATTCTGAGACCGAAAATTTTGACAAATATAATAAAAATCTACGATTCTTAGTCTAGAAGTTCTTGTAGACATAGTCTTCCAAACTCTAAGCCCCTAGTTTGCCTTTTTATGAGAAATACTTTTTTTTCCAAATTTAAAGCAAATCCGGTTGTAAGATACGACTAAAACCCCTGTGACCTAAAAACCTTTATGTATAAATTTATAACCCTCGTCGTTTCATTCGAAAGAAAAAGTGCTTTCCACAGACGAGCATGGCTGAAACAATCTAGAATTTTATGCTGATAAAAAAATATATATTCTATGTAGGGTCTAAAGTAGTTATTTCCAGGAGTTACAAAAATAATATGCCCTCCATAGCATGGTGGACATAAAATATAAAAGTGTCGGCAAAACCGGCTGATATAGTCTAACTTGTTTTTCAACCTAAAATGCACATACATGATTGCTGTTGGAGATCATTTGATTTTCCCACACAACAACCACAATAAAATTCTCAAATTATTTGCCATAATTTTGTAATTTTAATTTTTCAATTGTCATTATTATCTCTTTGTTTCTACTCTCTCTCTCTCTCCCCCTCTTGCAGACAATGAATTAGTTTTTCGAGATCCCACTGGCGGTCTGTCTATATTAAACTTAGAGAACTATACAACACGTGTTTTAATGACCAACTCATCATTTGTAAGTTTCTTTTCTTTTTGATTTGCGCCATTAAATGGCTAAATAATAGAATGAAAATTGAAACAACAACAACAAATTGATAGTTTTTCCCACTATTGTTTGTTTATGTTTCAACAAATTCACAAGCATGCAAAATTTCAAATAATGTTTTGGTTTTTGCTTTTACAGAGGCAATTGAATGCTGAATCATTTTTAGTAGCACCAGATCTGAAATACGTTCTGCTGCAATCCGATAGCAGTGCGGAGGGATCAAGGTAAGTAAAGCGATAATGGAAATGGCCAAGAAAGAATGAGATAAACGAAAATATTGCAATTTGGCTAAAAACCAGACACCGACAAACAACCAACCCCACGTTCGAATAGAATCGATATAAAATTTTTCAAATAACTCTCCATTTGTTTATTAGGAGCTGTATAAACACACAAACATACACACCATATCGGTTTTTTGTCTGTCCACATGGCATTAGAATAGATGATATAAATTGTCCAATAAATGAAAGAGTGTGTGGTGGAGGCTTATGAGCATCGTCGTACTTAGTGTAATTGTTTCTGTTCTTGATGTTTTTAAAATATTAAATAGGAAAATAAAAATCGTTTGATCTTTTTTTTTCAAAACAGCTACTGGAAGTCATTTGATCTACACGTTCAACGATTATTTTTTATTTATTTATTTATTTATTTATTTATTTTTTTTTTTTTTTTTTTGAATTTTGAAATATTTAATTTTTGGGTATTTGCGGAATAAGTATAGAAATTACGAAGTTATTGGTAAACACTTCATTGTAGTGTTAACAAGAAAGAAGAACTTTAGGAGGTTATCTATAGACAAAATATATTTAAGATGTCGTTAAAGCAAAATTGAGAAGTTTCCTTCATATAGAATACTCTTGAGAGGTATTCTGATTAGAGTAAAAAATTCAACGGGTCTCCAAGTTAGAGACACATTTGAGTCCTTAGAGAAACCTAATACCTTTGAGAGTCCTTGTGAGAGGTCCTCAAGGGAAAACCCCAATTGATTATGAAACTAATGCTAAACAAGTGAAAAAGCAAGTTCGGCCGGCAAAACTTTGAATACTCTCCACCATTTGGAAAGAATTTGGACATTTTCAAAAAAAACAGTAAAGAAAGTCTTAAAGTCGGGCGGGGCCGGCTTTATGATACCCTACACCACTTTGCTAATTTAGTAGAAGCATTTGTATCTTTTAAATTCAGACTTGTATTGTCCATTTGGTGCACATCTAATTTGAAATCGGATAAAGATATATATGGGAGCTATATCCAAATCTGAACCGATCTTGATATATTTTGGCAAAGATATTTCTGAGCTGTATTTGATATATTTCCTTGAATATCGTTGTTACGGAGTACATATTACGGCTGTGGGTAACAAATATAACAAATCGGATGAACAGTATATATGGGAGCTATAGCTATATCTGAACCGATCTTCACCAAATTTGACATACTAGCTTCTAGACTCAATTCGATCGTAAGTGCCAAATTCCATCCCACTTGTACAAATATTAGACGTTTGGTGCAAAATAAAAGGTAAATCGGACGAAGTTATATATGGGAGCTATATCCAAATCTGAACCGATCTCGATAAAATTTTGCAAATTTATTTCTGAGCTGCATCTGATATATTTCCCCAAATATTGTTTTTACAGAGTGCATATTACGGCTGCGGAAGACAAAAATAACAAATCGGATGAACAATATATATGGAAGCTATAGAGCTATATCTGAACCGATTTCGATCAAATTTGGCATACATATTTTCAGGCCTAATTTGGTTGTATTTACAAAATTCCACACTATTCGGGCTGATATTACACGTTTGGTGCACAATATCGGACGAAAATACATATGGGAGCTATATCTAAATTTTGACCGATTATCTCCAATTTCAATAGGGTTCGTCCTTGGGCCAAACAAATGATTTGTGCAAAATTTCATCTTGATAGGTCAATAAATGCGAACTGTACTTTGTTTACAAAAATACATGGACAGACGGACTGACGGACATGCATAAATCGACTCAGAATGTGATTCTATGCAGATCATCAAAATGGAACTATGTTACAAACAAATGCACAAAGACATAATACCCTGACCACCTTGTGGTGTAGGGTATACAAATATATAAAAGGAATCCGTTATAAATTCTCTTAAAAGGGAGTTACCGTAATTTTGCGATCTATAGGAAGACGTGGACCTGCAATTTTCTGTCACAGACAGTAGTGCCCATTACGAAGTGCAATAATGTAGCTAAAGACATCAAAATACCGAATATTGGGAGGTACCGATATTTAGGGGCTATAGACAATTTTCTTTCACAGGAACTTAAAATACGAAATTTGAAATAATTCCCGTGAATAAAGTCGCTAAAATCATCAAAATACCGAATGTGCAGGTGCTATACGAAGACCTGGTCCTGCATAGATTATTTTCTGTTATAGACAGTAGTACATATTAGGAAATTTAAACACGAAATATGAAACAATTCAGCCATTGTATAATGTCGCTAAAATCATCAAAATATCAAATATAGGGAGGTACAGATATATGGGGGCTATACGAAGACCTGCATAATTTTTTTTCTCTCATAGACTGTAGTCCCTATTAGGAAATTTAGCTACGAAATTTGAAACAATTTCCGCGAATAAAGTCGATAAAATCATCAAAATACCGAATATAGGGAGGTACCATTATATGGGGGCTATAGGAAGACCTGCATAGACTGTAGTACATATTAGGCAACTCAAACAAGAAATATGAAACAATTCAGTCATTGTATAATGTCGCTAAAATCACAAAAATACCGAATATAGGGTGGTACAGATATATGGGGGCTATACGAAGAAAAGGAAATTTAGACACTAAACAATTCCGATGAAAAAATGTCACCAAAAAACAAAAAATACCGAATATAGGGAGATACAGTTATATGGGGCCTATACCTAAACGTGGTCCTATATAGGAAAATTTCAAAACCAAAACCTGCAGGCGGAACACACATTTGACTAAAATTTTATCAACCTACTTCAATTCGTTCGGAAGCTAGAGTAATTTCCACAGACGGACGGATAGTCATCGTTAAATCGACATAGAATTTTCTGTTGATCAAGAATATATATACTTTGTGGGGTCTAAAATGTATATTTCGAGGTGTTACAAACCGTATGGCAAACTTAATATACCCTCCATACTATGGTGAAGGGGATTAAAAAGAAGACAATTTTTTACGGTGCTGTTGTAATACACGAACGTCTTTTATTTTTACCTAATTTTTATAAAATAAAAAATTATCCCATACAAAATAATCGATCCAATTTGTTTCTTTCCTTTACCAGACACAATGTCTACGAAGTGCAAACAGCCAACGTTTTCCCCTTGGGACCAACTGAAAATATTGCCGAAGCTCCACGTCTGCAGTATGTTTTATGGGCACCCTATAATGCTTTAACTCCCAACAATAATGGCAATGGAGTTGATAGCGGCAGCAGCAACAATACACCATCCTCTGTCATACCAACGGCTAGTGCAGCGGCTGCAACACCAACAACTTCTCCAACACCTACAAGTAGTATTCTCCTCAGTAGTTTAGCCAATGGTGCCGTAAATATGGCAGCAAATTTAGTTAAACCACCACCACCTATACAGTTGCAACAACAACAACAGCAGCAGCAACAGCAACAAAATCCCCAACAATTATTACAAAATAATCGAGCTCTGGCCCAAAATCAGGCCATAGCATTTGTTCACGAGAATGACATCTACTATAAGCCCAAGGTGCAGGGCGAACTGGTGTGTCGAATAACAAAGACAGGTAAGTGAACCGATTAAATAACTCATAAAATGTAGTTTAGATGTATTTATTTTTTATTTCAGGCCAGCCAGGTGTAATATACAATGGCATACCTGATTGGACGTATGAGAATGTGCCCGAATTGGACAGTCGCGGCAGCAGCATGGCCTTCTCTCCGGATGCTCTGTACTTGGCATTTCTGACATTTAATGACAGTGAAGTTAGTGAGTACAAGTAAGTTATTGTTCGAAGCCTACGACCCGAATGCTCACGTCGCACATCACAAAGCGAACAAATGGCTTATTTTTTTCAAAGAGAATGAGACATCTCAGAAAATTCAGTCAGTCAGTCAAATATTAGTAAAACCATTGCACAATGGACCCATTTCCAAATTTTTTGTCTAAAACTATTTCAACGTCTCCATATGTAAACTCTAGAAACCCACAGTGACCTCAATATCAAATTTCAGAATTTCAGCTCGATCCCTAAATCGAATTTAATAACATTTAGTACGCTTATGCAAAACAATCTACATCTCTTCATCCTGGACTCCAAGAGTTATCCAAAATTAGTACCATTTAGTGAGTTCCCTACCATTTTTGTATTCATTGCAAAACCGTTTGATACCTCAATACCAAAAGTTATCGTAAAATACAATTTCATGGTTTCAGCTCTATCCCTAATTTAGAACTTTTCGAACAGCTAAAGTAAGGATTTCCCAACCGACCTCCAAATCTCAACTTCAGATACCATCAGTTATATAAATATCATATTTAAGAATTTAATCACTATCCCTTTAATTAATACCAAATTTTGTACTACTTACGACTTTTTCGTAAAATTGTAACAAACAATTCCAAAATCACATCCATATCTCAATTCCAAATACCAACAGAGAGACCTCAATATCAAATTTGAGGATTTCGATTCTATTCCTTCATTCAATGTCTCAATTTAGTACCATTTAGTAGATTTCGTACAAATAAAGTACGCATTTCCAAACCACTGCCAAATCTCAAACACAGATACCATAAGTAATCGAAATATCAAATTTGCGAATGTTATCTCCATCTCTTTTCATAAAATTCTGGTACAAATTTCCGAAACCACCTCCAGAGGAACATTGACCCTAATTCCAAATTTAGTACATTCCGAAAAAGATCTACATATCCCTTACCTACACTCCGACATTATTTTATTTTCACTTTTCAGAATACCGGCTTCGTTGGTTTACCCAAATCCAAATTGTACCGATTTTAGTACCATTTAGTACACTTAAGAACAATTTTTCATAACTACCTACATTAAACAGTCCAATAGAGATCTTATTTTAAAATTCCAGCACACAAAAATTTAAATTGTACCAAATTTAGTACCATTTAGTACAGATAAATACGAATTTCCAAAACTACCTACATTTTTCAGTCCTAGAATGTATAAGTAATCTTTTTTCGAAATTTCAGAATTCCAGCTCTATCGGTTCACCTAAATCGATCCATTTCACCCAAATTAGTACCATTTAGTACATTTCGTCCACAGAAGTCCACATTTCGAAAACTTCTTCCATATCTCAATCCTACACTCCGCCAGTAATTTTTATTTAAAATTTCAGAGGTCCACAGAAGTACACATTTCGAAAACTTCTTCCATATCTCAATCCTACACTCCGCCAGTAGGGTTTATTTAAAATTTCAGGATTCCAGCTCAATTTTTTGCTCCAAATTCAAATTGTCCTAAATTTAGTACCGGTTAGTACATAAGTACACACTTCCAAGACTACCGCCTTACAACGACTCTACTCATCAACCTTGATTCCCGTTCCAAATTTCAAGTTTTAGCTCTAACCTTTCACATGATACGAAATGGTATGAAATATACATTTTTGTACTTTTCGTACATTTATAGTGCGAATTTCCGAAAACCTTTTGGTACATCTATCATACACTTCATTGGTGACCTTCACTCCAAATTTAAGAGTTCTAGCTCTACTGCTTCCTCAAATACATAGGTTAACATATTTAGTACCGGTTAATACTTTTCGTATCGTTCCGAAAAATCAACCTTATCGGACCCCTTCGGACCAAAATTTCAAGATTCTAGCCTCAGCCGTTTCGTCGGTGCGTCGATGAATCGTAAGTCCGTCAATCAATCAGTATTTAGTATCTTTTGATACTTTTCGTACCGTTCTAGTACGAATTTCCAAGTTATTATTAATTCTTCATTTTCATACAAAGAGTATTGAGGTCCTGGTCTAATTCATATAACTCTCTCTCTCTCTTCCTCTGTCTCGCTCTTTCATAACCCCCTTCTTTGTCTTTTTTTTCTTGCAGATACACTTGGATGGGCGATGATCTTAAATATCCAGCTGTGCTGACACAACGCTATCCCAAAGCCGGTTCTATCAATCCCAATATTACTGTCAATGTCGTCAATCTTTCCGTCCTTAAGTATATTTTTCCCACACAAATCAAACTCCCAGCTGAACTGAACAATGGCAGCTATATAGGCGGTCTCACCTGGGCTACACCCATCGATCTTTCGGTCATAGTTACAAATCGTGGCCAGACAAAGGCCACCACGGTCATATGTCGGGCACCAGAGTTTCATTGCAACATCGCCCACACTGAGGTGACGGTCAACGATGGCTGGGTGCTGCCCAACGAAAAACCGATTTTCTCCAAGAAACACAATAGTCTTCTCAAGAATCTGAACAGCAATCAAACGCTGGGCAACGAAAACTTCCAGAACATAACGAATGGCCAAACAACCTATGAGATAACCAATGGTGGTTATTTGCTGAAACGTCTTCCGGTGCGCGATGGTGAACATGGTCACTTCCGGCATGTTGTGTTCACCTCATCGCTGGACAGACGTGCCGTACCCCTAACCATGGGCCGTTTCGAGGTGACCGAACTTGTCGGTTGGGATGAGGACAACGAAATCGTCTACTTTATGGCTGCTCCTGAGAAGCGTCCCGGCGAGAGGCACCTCTACAAGATCAGCCTTAAGTTGAATGTAACGAAAACCAATCGCACCTACATTACCTCATCGCAACCCACATGTCTCACATGTGACAACACTCCCTCGACGTTTAGGCTGCGAAATGGACGAGCCGCAATGGAGCCCGAAGATGTGGATGAAGATGAGAGAGATTTAGTCTATGTTATACCCAAGAATTGTCTCTACAACAAGGTGTATTTCAGCAAAGATTTCTCGTATTATGTCCAGGAATGTCTGGGACCAGAATCGCCCAGTGTTTATCTCGTTGAGACACAAACGAATTTAAAGACCATGGTCTTGAATGCCGGTGATAGTTTAAGAAATCGTCTGATGCAGTATGCATTGCCACAGATACGCACATTCAATGTGGAAATACGTCATGGTTTCCATGCCCAGGTGAAGCTCTTTTTACCGCCTGGCATGAAGGAGGATGAGGAGGTGGCCTTTCCATTGATATTGCAAATGTAAGTGGAAGGGGAGGAGGACGGGGTCCAACAGAAAAAAACTCTAACTGATATCTCTCATTTTACAGCGATGCTTCACCTGGCTCCCAGCTGGTTAGTGAACGTTTCCAGGTCACATGGAACTGGTATTTGAGCAGTCAACGTTCCTTTTTGGTGGCCCAGATTGATGGTCGCGGCAGTGGCTATCAAGGTGAACTTTTGCGCACGCAAGTGCATGGCAAACTGGGTACAGTGGAGATAGAGGATCAATTGGCAGTCCTAACGTAAGTATTGCAGAAAAAAAAAACTATTTTAAAATAAAAAAAAAAAACCAGCCAATAATGAACATTTCGTTTTAGATACTTGCGTGATAATTTGAAATTCATTGATCCGTCACGTATCTGTGCTTATGGCTGGGGCTATGGTGGCTATGCCACTGCAATGACTCTCATCGATGATTCCCAGCAAGTGTTGCAGTGTGGTGTGGCCGTGAATCCTATCTCATCATTTGCCTATCACTGTAAGTGGCTTAGTGTGTGTGTGTGTGTATGTGTGTTTTGTTAAACGATAACGTTTTCTTTTATCTGCCATCAGATTCATTCTTTACGGAACGTTATATACCCTTGAAGGGTGACTATTTACGTGCTCTGCAAGAGGCTGATTTAACAATGAAAGCTGGCAACATAAAGGGCAGAAATCTCATGTTAATACATGGCACAGCGGATACCTTAGTGCATCAGGACCATACGCTAATGCTGGTTAAAGCTTTAGTGGATCAAGAAGTGAAATTTAGACATCAGGTAAAATATAAAAACGGCAGAAATAAAAGATTAAAACTGACTGTTTGATTCATGAACGACCAGACGAAACGGCTAAAGCTAGATTATTGAAATTTTGCATGTGTGCGAATGTTAGCGGGTAGTGGTTCGGTAAGGCCGATGTTTTTGAAATTCGCACTAGAAGTACTAAAAACAACTAACCTTCGTTCCTTCTGGTATTTTGAGAACGGATACTTTTAAAATCTGGTCATTTGGTATAAAAGTTAAGTTTGGAAAATATGTACTAAGTGTCACAATTGTACTAAATGGTACTAAATTCGATACAATTTGATTTTGGTCGAAATTAAAATGTTGGTATTGGGGTATCCGTTGCTGGTGTAGGGTTTCTATAAAGAGTTGGTTTTGCAAATTCGTTTAGCAAGCCATAAAAAATTTAGTACCTTTCCTACGGTTGCGCGAACGGATATTGCTTAAAATCTGAACAAGAACGTTATGATCCCTTTAACTGTTTAGGATTGAACTTTGGAGGTGGAGGTGGTTGGAAATACGTACGATTGAGTTGGAAGTCTAAAATTTGGCATTCGGATCACGCTTTGTGCGATTTGGTTGATATATGGCGCTGGATTTGAATATAAGTTCTAAAAAAGTACGAACAGTACTAAATAGTACTAGCTTTGGTAATGGGGGAAGGGATAGAGCTGGAAACTATATTTGGTATTAGGTGAAGGGATAGAGATGCAATTCAGAAAATTGATACAAAGACTAAAAATGGTGTCTGTATATGAGATGTACAAAAAGTACTAAATGGTACTAAATTTGATATTGATTGAAGGGATAAATTGGAATTCTTAAATTTGACATTAAGGCTATTATTGGTATCTGGAATTGGTAGTAAACTTGGTATTATCAGAAGGAATAGAGATAATATTCTGGATTTTGATATTTAGGTTACTAAAGGGATCTGTGGTTAAAATATGGAGGTGATTTTGAAAATGTTTACTATAATTGTACGAAAAGTACTAAATTTGGTATTGGTATTGGAAGGAATAGGACAGGAAGACTTGAATTTGATATTAAGGTCATTGTGGTATCTGAAAATGAGATATGAAGGTGGTCTTGGAAATTTGTACTATAATTGTACGAAAAGTACTAAATAGTACAACATTTAGTACTGAGTAAAGGGATAGGGCTGAAATCTTAAAATTTAATATTGAGGTGCTTTTGGTATATGGAATTGAGATATATAGGCGGTTTTGGAAATGTGTACTATAATTGTACGAAAGTTACAACGTGGTACTAAATTGGGTATTGGGTGAAGGAATAGAGCGAAATTCTTGAAATTTGATGTAGATGTCACTGTTGGTGTCTGTGGTTAAGAAATCAAGGTGGTCTTGGGAATGTATATATATTGTACGAAAAGCACTAAATGGTACTAAATGTAGCACTGAGTGAAGGGATACGGCTGGAATCCTCAAATATGATATTGAGGCGTTATTTGGTATCTGGAATTGAGATATGTAAGTGGGGAAATGAGTACTATAATTGTACGAAAATTACTATGTAGTACTAAATTGGGTATTGGGTAATGGAATATATATGAAATCCTGAAATTTGATATTGATATATCTGTTTTAATTGGTACTAAATTTGTTAATTAAAAAAATTACAGAAATGAAATCCATCCTGACAATTGATATGAATATCACTGTTGGCGTCTGTAGTTGAGAAGAATGTGGTTTTGCAAATCCATACTATATTTGTTCGTAAAGTACTAAAAAGTACAAAGTTTGGATCAATGTTGGTGTCTAGGATTGAGAGATGTAGATTGTTTTCGAAATGCGTACGTAAACCCGAAGAATGTATAATAAATTGAAAGTCTGAAAGTTTAATTGTACATTTTGAGTACTAAAAAAGCCTAACGCAATTTGATGGAACGAATCCAAAAAATTTAAAGTTGACTTTTCGCTGACGAAGTAGTGGGCACTTATTTGAATATTAAATTTGTTTGAATCTACAAATGGTTATAAATTAGACAGCTACAAATCATATCTTTTAAAACATGTTTTACATTTACACCATATTTTTCTTGCAATTATGACTCACAGCCCTATTATGTATTTATTTTTTCTTTCATTCAAAACAGGTCTACCCTGATGAGGATCATTTAATGTTGAAATCTATATCTCATGTCTACCAAACCATGGAATGGTATTTTGAAGAGTGTTTCGGTCCCAATGAGGATGGTGAATGGGATCCAACCGGACTGTTTGTGTTCAAACAATAATTGTTAATGTTAGAAACCATTTAAATTTTTTTTTGTAACAATTACAATTTTAGTAACTAATTAGAAAATTTTAATTGATTTTTATATTAAAAAGGCAAAAGTAAGAAAAAAATTAACTAAAACTATATAACATAACATAAATAACAAGAAAAAAGTGAGACGATAAACTACATGTTAACAAAGAAAGTGCGCAAAAATATTCGGCGGTGCCTAATTGAAAAAGCGAAAAAAAAAATTAATTTCAATAGCCTTCCTAATTTTTGTGGCAGATTTCTCATGTCCCCTGGAAAATATATCAGCCTAAATAACACTTTTCTGAGGGGGTTTTATTTTTTTAGTGGGCACCTCCGCGTATCCTACACAACGGCAGCAAAAGCGAAAAACAAAATATAACCACATAAATGAACAAAAGAAGCAAACGTGATGAATTCATTATTTTTTATTGTATGACTGAGTAAATTTAAAACAAAATCACACACGCAGAGACACATGATATATTAATTATAAACTTACATATGTGTACTTATAGATTTATATGTATATTTATGAGATTAATATTTAATTTTTGTTTGATTGTTTTTTTTTTCTTAAATTTTGTTACTCTTAAAGAGCATTTAAAACGTGTTAGTGTGTGTAATTATATATGTATATATAAAAAAGATTTGTTATATATTTGTTATATTTAAGTTGTTGATTATAGTTTTTAAATAATATTTTATAAGAAACTATATAAATGATATTAGAATAGATGTAATAATATTTTTATTCTTTTTTTTTAATTTGAAATAATTTGTTGCCATACATCTTGTTTTTATTTTGAATTAAACCCGGCATTTCAGAATCGGGATTCCTGGTCAATTTTTTAGCACATTATTCTTCTTTCCTGGACAGGTAACCTCTTATGCTTTCCTTGTGTCTTATTTTTTTAACAGCATAGCCTGGTAACCTTGTATATTTAATAGTTATTCTCTAGATCATGGAGATCCATGGATTGTATATATTCGTCTCTTAATGTGCACGGTCTATTCGTGTCATGAGAAGGCACCCTGTTGCAGTTCTCAATCGCAATTCTGAGAGGTCTAAATATTTCACCAAAGTCATACCTACCACAAATAGTTTTTCTTTCCCACATCCCAAGTAAGACGAGGACAGGTGCCAATCAGAAATTGTGACTTTTCAGTCATAAATGCCATAAATAAAGTGGAGGGTATATTAAGTTCGTCTTTCCGTTTGTAACTCATCGAAATAACTTTAAACCTAACAAAGTATATATATTCTTGATCAGTGCAAAATTCTAAAGCGATATAGACCTGTCCGTCTGTCACGCAAAACAAATTAAGATAGGAAGCTAAATTTTTCCACATATCAGTCTTTTGTGTGTAGGCAGGTCAAGTTCGAAGATGGGCTATATTGGTCCACGATATCGTATGGCTCATATAACGGTACCCCCCGATTTTCGTATTTTGATGATTTTAGGCGCATTTTTCATTGGAATTGTCTGAAATTCTACACAAGGAATTCTTCGTGACTAATTTAACTCCTGAAAAAGAATGGTCTATATAGGTCCACGATATCGTATAACCCCCAAATAAGAGTATCTCCCGATATTCGGTATTTTGATGATTTTAGGCACATTTTTAAATGGAATTGTCTGAAATTCCACACAAGGAGTTCTATTATGAGTACTTTATTCCCTGGAAGAGAATTGCCACGATATCGTATAAACCCCATATAAAGGTACCTCCCGATATTCGGTATTTTGATGATTGTAGCCAAATTTGTCAATGGAATTGTCTGAGAGTCCACACCAGGAGTTGCTTCTGAGTTCTTCAGCCCCTGAAAGAGAATTGTCTACATACGTAAACGATATCGTATAGCCCCCATACAATGGTATTTCCCGACATTCCGTATTTTGATGATTTTAGCCACATTTTTCAATGGAATTGTCTGAAAATCCACACAAGGAGTTCCCTCTGAGTACTTTAGTATATTTAGCTCTACTGTATATGTAAAGGGATGTAGGGTATTAAAAAATAATATACAGGGAGAGATAAAAAAAACTGCAACAAAGTCAAACGCCAAATTTATTCTAAGATTAGATTATGGCCTTCAAACGGCCAAAGAATATTGCTCTGCGGTATTTTGGCCCATTCCCTGCGAAGCGAGGAACCTCATTTTGTAACCATTCTTGGGTGGCGCGTGCTGAGTCCTGTTGGAATGTCCAAGCTATGCAGCCAAAATGTTTGAGTGCCCAAGGCTTTAATACACCCTCCAGAATATTTTCGCGATAATATTCGGCATTTATTCTGATGCCACGGTCGATAAATACGAGCGGAGAGCGACCATCGGCTGTTATGGCGGCCCACACCATGACCATGGCCGGCGCTTGAGTTCTGGTGGCTAACCGAAGGTTCATATTTTCAGCTGACCTCTTTGGCAAGTAAACATGATCATTTTTTTTTTTTTTTTGTTTACAAACTGCTGAACAACCAATGTTTTCTCATCGGAGGAAACCAAATTCGGCAGTTCACCATTTTCGGTCAAGCGAAGGAACTCTTTAGCTCTTTTGAGTCTATTTTCTATTTGTTGCGGTGTAAGTTCTTGCACTTTTTTGGAATTTCAATGGCTTTAGTCCGAGCTCATTTTTCAATATTTGCCGAATGGAATATTGTGATATGTTCAGCTCACGAGCCATGTTTCGGCAACTGCGACGCGGGCTTCGATCAAGTCGCTTCTTTATTTTTCAAACCATTTCTGCTAATGTTGCTGTTTTCTTTCGTCCACTTAACGAGCGATGGTATGAGACACAAAAGTTTTATTCACATTTAAATGCTGGAGTGCTCTAACGATAGCCACTTGTGATTTTCCAACCAAATATAAAGAAATCACACTATCACGCTTGAAATCCATCACGATTAATTTCTTTTTTTTTTTTTTTGGAAAATTCTCAGCAAAATGCTTGTAAACAATATAATGAGCTGTCACTTGAAGAAATTTTACGGCTGTCGGGCGAGTGGCTTAGAAATGACGGACCCCAAAATTGTTAAACATAAGAAAAAATCATTGTGTGAAAAATTAATGCATGGGTTCACTTCTTCCAATCCACCCTTCTCGTATATTTTAAATAATAATAATGCGCACTAAGGTCGCACCATATGCCGGCTGATACTTTCTGATTTGTTTTATCAAAAGAGGTTGAAGATGTTTTACATTTTTTATTATTATTTCTATAATATTTGTAATAAACCAGTTAATATAATCATTTTCTACTTCACACATAGAAAAAGAAGCTATGTCTTTGACCGATGCAAACCTTTATAATCGATATAATTTAAAGCTTTACAACTTTTGTATATAATTTTCTTTTGTAACAAAAAAAAAACAATAAAATACATCCGTTAAAAAGTATATCAACATAAGTTTTTGTTGTTGTTGTTTTTTTTTTTTTTTTTGTTTAAATTAAATAATTATTAACAACATATATTAATGTAATTTTTCCATTTGTAGTTATTATTATTATTATTAAATAATGTATTACATTTTTAAATACAACAATAAATTAAAACATTTAAATTTAGACAGAATGAAATAAAACTATAAATTTGATGAAATCGTTTCAAAAAATTTAATGAACAGAAAAGAAGATGTCAACAAAACGTAACAAAAAAAATGGCAAAGCTTTAAATGTTTATAAGTGTGATCTGTGTAGTTTGCTTAACATTTCACAATATATAAGGAAATAAAACAACCAGAACAACAGATAATAGTGACAAAAAAATATATAATATATAAAAATAAATAAAACCACAGTAATAATGTAAATGAAAAGGAACAAAAATGAAAGAAATAAAATTTAAATACAAAAAAAAACATATTCCACCAAATTCTGTTTCATTTGAAAGAAGGAGTTATTTTAAGTTCGTTCGTTTACTTTTCCATCAACATATACTTAATAATAAGTTACTGAGAAAAAAATACGATTCCTTCTCTTGAGAGAGAAAAAAATTGCAAAAAGTAAACGAACACCATTTTGCAAAACATTTGTAAGATAACAGCAGATTCAACTTGGGCGCTAATCTTAGCAGCAGCTACATTTTGATGCAGTTTATTTGTTTTTACATTATCGTTACAAAAAAAATGAAAAATAACCCGTTTCCATGCACAAAGATACCGTCTACAACCAATACCTATTATTCCAGCATCTCCAATTGATGTAAGCATGGGCACTGGTGTTCCACGGATCCAAATTTTGTAGCTGGCTACCTGACACCTAAATGAACAAAAAAAATCTTTTAAATTTTTATCTTTACTTACATTTTATTTATCCATTTTTATACCCTCCATCATAGTATGGAGGGTGTATTAAGTTTGTCATTCCGTTTGTAACACCTCGACACATACAGGATGAGGTTAAAAAAAGTTGCAAGAAAGTCAAACGCCATAATTTTTACATTTTTTCATATAACTGTACCTCCCTACATTCGGTATTTTGATGATTTCAGCTACATTATTCACCAGATCTGTTTCATTTGAAGTTCCAAATAGTGAAGTTCCTATGACAGAAAATTGTCTAGGAAGGTCCAAATCTCGTTATATATTCGTTATTTTGATTATTCAATCGACAGTATTCATCGAAATTGTTTCAAATGTCGTATTTGAAGTTTATAAGGGTTACTACAGCCTATGACAGACAATTGTCTAAATATCGGTACCTCCCTCTATTCGGTATTTTGCTGGTTTCAGCGACATTATTCACCGGAATTGTTACAAATATCGAATTTGAAATTCCTAATGGGTACTTCAGTCTATGACAGAAAATTTTATATGGGGGTCCAGGTCTTCGTATAGCCCCTAAATATCGGTATGTTTCTATATTTGGTATTTTTAAGATTTTATCAGAATTTTAACGGTTTCTATTTTTTTATACCCTCCACCATACATAGTATGAAGGGTATATTAAGTTCGTCATTCCGTTTGTAACTCTTCGAAATAATCATTTTAGACCCAACAAAGAATATGTATTCTTGATCAGCGTAAAATTCTAAGACGATTTAGCCCTGTCCGCCCGCCTGTCCGTCTGTTGTAAACACGCTACAGTCTAAACGTATTAAGATAGCAAGCTAAAATTTTGCACAGATCTCTTTTTTGTCTGCAGGCAGGTCAAGTTCGAAGATGGGCTATATCCACGATATCGTATAGCCCCTATATAACGGTACCCCCCGATATTCAGTATTTTGATGATTTTAGCCACATTTTCCAATAGCCTTGTCTGAAAATACACACAAGGAGTTCTTTGTGAGTACTTTATCCCCTGGAAGATAATTATCTATATAGGTCCACGATATCGTATAGCCCCCATATAACAGTTCCCCACGATATTCGGTATTTTGATGAGTTTAGCCACATTTTTCAAAGGAATTGTCTGAAATTCTACACAAGGAATTCTTTGTGAGCACTTTGCCCCCAGACATAGATTTGTCAATATAGGTCCACAATATCGTATATCCCCCCATATATCGGCAACTTCCGATATTAGGTATTTTAAAGATTTTAAAATAAATTATTGATGGATTTTATTTTTTTTTTAAATTTTCTAATCCGTTCCAAATGGTGGAGGGTATTCAAAGTTCGGCCGGGCCGAACTAACTGTTTTTTTTAATTTCCAAATTAGTTCCAAATGTTGGAAATTATTTTTTTTCTCAAGAAATTAATTTTTCATCCTAGCTTCTTCCAGTTTTGTAAATAAATTTAATTTATTAAAAAAAATAGATTGGTTACATGATTTGTTTGTTTACAAAGCAACTGATTATTGAACAGCTGATGTTGCTGGATAATTCTTACTAGGGAAATATCCCCAATAAGAATTTGCAAACCCTCAGTAACTCAAATGTCAAATGTCTCTCTCATTTCACTCTCACTTACTAGAAGTTTGGGTAAACGAACAGCTTACAATAAAATATTGTAGAAATTATCGAGTTAACGAACACTCCCATTATGCCGTTGGTATTAACACACTCATTTGTCGCCCACCCAGCTAACAACACCATGAGAAAGAGCCAAAATGGTAAAAACTGGGCAAAATGCATTTTCGAGCAATGGTTTGTGTCTAAAATACATAGAGAACCGGTCATGACAGAGGCATGCTAATATATAAAAACCTCAATTACAGAAACGAATGACAAATGAAAGTTTGGAAAAAAAACAAAAATAAAATTTCAAAATTCTGTTCCATAGACCTTTCCAAAAATTTACACATTGCCATAGCAGTTGAAAACAGTTAATATTGGAAACTTTTGTCTTTTACTTTTCCTAAAATAAGGTATAACAAAAGTGGACTATAAAGAACAAAATGTAAGAACGGGCCTATGTATTTGCTTGTAGGTTCTGGAACAGACCAAATACTTGTCATTTTAATGAAATTTCATGAAATGACTCGTTTATGGACGGTAACAGCCATTTAATCTTATCAATATATACATATATATGTATACTACAACGATTAGTTTCACTTGAATTTCACCATCGAACAATTGATTGAAGCTTTGTGTTATTTTGGTTTTAGTTTAGATAGAGACAACAACTCAAGAATTATTGGCAATGGGAAACGAATTATCTCAGAGATTTCCCGTCGTATATGGAACTTCAATATTGGAAACAACATTGTCGATGTTAGAAGACATACCAGAGACATTGAATGGAGCCATGTATAAGGGAAAATCAATACAATCAGCCGGAGGATCGGGTACAAATATAGCCAAAACTATGTGTAAACTGTTTGGAGAAGTCAAATTTATTTCTGCAATTGGTGACGACCTCATGGGTGAGATTCTACTGAAACTTTTACCTGAACCATCGCGGTGTAACATAACAAAATGGCCAGGATATTCAACTTCCTCTTGCACTGTGATAGTTGACCAGACGGGAGATTGTAAATGTATGTTACGCGACATGGAAATGCAAGATCAATGTGAAACCGGCTACTACGATATTGAATTTAATCATATATATAAAGCATCTGTTGTCATATTTGATGACAATTTACCACTCAAAATCATGGAGAGGATTTTCTTTTTTGCCTCTCGATTCAAAGTGCCGATATTTTATGAACCGACAGATTTGAAAACAGCTGGAAAACCCTTCTACAACTTTTTGCCACTTTCTACCAAATTAATTCGCCTTGTAACCCCCAATTACGACGAACTGCAAGATATCGTTAAATCAGAGTGGGGAGAACTTTTAATAGTTGATAGAGAGGATTTGAATAATGTTGAAGAAACTCTTGCATCAGTTACGTATACGCTTATACATATTGCACACAGGTTTGATTGTATTGCGGTTAACCTGGGACAAACTGGTATAGTGTTGTGCATTAATTCGTCATTTAATCCTTACACACAATCTTTGTTTGTCAATCAGAAGTACATATTCGATCCTACTGAACGAACCGAATTGTCGAAACAGATAATATTCTTTCCCACTCCAAATATGGTAAAAGGGTTTGTAAGTGATTCTGGCGTTGGGGATAGCTTTGCCGGTGTTTTCTTTTCAGGACTATTGAAGGAGTACACCGTGACTCAATCGATTGGCTTGGCATTTCATGCTGCTGGACAAGCTGTGGAAACATTTGAGATCTGGGAGGATTGTGAAGTGTGGAAGCGTAAAATGGACGACTTTAAAAAAGAGGGTTATTTCAATGAAAAACTAATGTTTAAAAGCCAACAGATAGGAAATACCCACGGCCAATGTTCGATTAATTGAATGTATTTTGATTTCTGTTATGATTATTCAAATTTTTGACCCTCTATGGAGTGTGGGCCAATAGGAATGGGCAATATTGTCAATTTCGGT
The DNA here is from genome assembly GCF_030504385.1 of Musca domestica. NCBI lineage: Eukaryota > Metazoa > Arthropoda > Insecta > Diptera > Muscidae > Musca > Musca domestica. The sequence continues at coordinate 40,222,408 of NW_026712249.1, forward strand.
TCCGAAACAAATAAATATGATATAATTATTACGACGTTCCAGGTTTGGACTATATTGGTTACATCACTTTACTTTATATGAGATATGTGGTAATTTTTAGAAAATGTTAAAGTACCAAGGTACCGACAGAAGTATTCCATTTTCATACTTCATCTAATAAAGATAAAAATATTGGCATGGACAGTTTTATGCGAAATCATAAATTCCATATTCATCTTAGGATTCCTGTTAAGGGAAATATTTATATACAGCCGGTTGTAAAGAATAGCTGACGTATTTCGCAATTATGACAGATATAAGTATTGGAAATTGTGACCTTTTTTGGTTGAGGTACCAAAACGGGTTGGCATATATCTATTATCTTCAAAAGAGAATTTGTGTTAGCAAAAATCTTTGTGTGTGTGTGAAATTTGAAGAGAGATGATGCTTATTCAGATTTTTATGAGCGCTTAGTTTTTTCAAAAATTGTAACTCGTCGTGGGGGAAGTGCCAGAACGAGTGCGCCGATGTATCCCATTTTCACAGCAGATCTTATGTTAGTATAAATAATGGCATGTGTGTACCGGTTGCTTATTTCGGATTTTATGATCGTTTTAGTCATTCAAAATGTTGACCCCTTGTGGGGGAGGTACCAGAAGAAATGATCCGATCTCTACCATCTTTATAGCAGATCTTGTGTTGATTGAAATATTGAGATGTACCAATGGAATGGAATCAGATGTTAATTTCGCGTTTTAGGAGCTTCATGGATATTCAAAGTTTCTACCATTTGTGATGGAGGTACCAGATAGAGTGCACCGATTATCCCATCTTCTTGTGTTAGTAAAAGTAATCGGATATGTGAGATTTGAAGATAACCGGATGCTTTTTTCGGATTTTAAGATCGTTTTGGTTACTCAAAATTGTGACCCTTTGTGCGGGAGGTACCAGAAGAAATGGTCCGGACTGTACCATATTCACAGCAGATCTTGTGTTAGTAAAAGTAATAGGATGTGTGAAATTTAAAGAGAGTTGAATGCTTTTTAAAATCATGGACCCTATTTGGAGGAGGTGCCAGAAGAAATAGTTCGATCTCTTAAATCTTTATAACAGATATTGTGTTGATTGAAATATTGAGATGTACAAAGTCTGAATGGAATGCGATGTTAATTTCGCGTTTTAGGAACGCTTTGGAAGGGAGGTACCAGATTGAGTGGACCGATATATTCCATCTTCACACCAGACCTTGGGTTGATAAAAATATTGTGATGTGTGTAATTTAAAGACAATGGACAATTACATCACATTTTATAAGAGTTATAATTATTCAAAATGTTGACCCTATGTGGGGAAGGTACTGGATGGATTGGGCCGATATTGACCATTTCCACACCTGGCCTAGCACTGATGCAGATATTAGGATTTGCAAAGTTGAGGCAAAATCGGATTATCATTCCTCTTTCTGTGCAGTTACATATTTTTTTGAAGATGTCGACTTTTTGTGGGGTTGGTCCTAGAAGGAGAGGACCGACATTGTATATCTCCGAACTCGATCTATGTTTAGAATGTACCAAGTTTGGACCAAATCGAATACTCTCTTCGAGAGTTGTCGTGGGGTCCAGCCAGACAGGCGGACGGACGGACATCGCTAGATCGACTCCAAATATCATAAAACGGATTTGGTCCAAAGAGACCTAGGGTCTTCAACCGTTATTTCGATGAGGCACGTTTTTGCCGTATCAAATGATATATACCCTGTATAGCCATATGGCTGAGGGTATAAAAATGCTTGTGTAACAAATACTGAATACTCGAAATTAAACCCTCATTTACAGCCTTATACTTGTACTGTTCGGCCGAGCGAACTTTGAATACTCTGCTCCATTTGGAAGGAATTTGAAAAATTTTAAAAAAATCCTTTGAAAAATACCGCAAAAATTACAAAAATCGTGAATGAAGACGTATATATGTAATTTTTGTCTCAGGCCATCACGATATTACAATACGAAATTCGGAACAATTCCGGAGAATAACGTAGCTAAAATCACTAAAATACCGAAAATAGGGAGGAACCGTTAAATGGGGACTATACGAAGACCAGAACCAGTATGTGAAATTTTCTGTCATAGACTGTAGTACCCATTAGAAACGTCAAATATGAAATTTGACACAATTCCGGTGCATAATGTCGGCCAAGATAAGGTAATAATAGATAATCAAAATACTGAATATATGGGGAAGTACCGTTATATGGGACCTATACCAAGGCGTGGTCATGAATAGACAATTTTTGGTCACAGGCTGCCGCACTCATTACGAACCGACAATACAAAATTTGAAACAATTCCGGCGGATAATGTCGCTAAATATGGGTAGGTACATAAAAAGGGGCAATAAGAAGACGTGGATCTGTATGAGCAACTTTTTGTCATAGGATGTAGAGCCCATTAGGAACTCCAAATTCCTCATTTGAAACATTTCCGGTGAAATATCACAAATCATCAAAATACGGAAAACTTAGACCTATATTGACAGTTCTATGCAAGGGCGTTGCCTACATACTTCGGGTTGAAATTGTGGCGCTACACCAAAACCTGGACCTACTTGATCCATAGGTGAGATATTTTTCCATATACATTTATTTAGAAATAATTCATTACATATAAGCTTACAGGTAATACAGAGGCTATAGTATTGTTAAGCGTAGGGTTGTAATTGCTAGTTAAGCTAAACGTGACACATACGCTTTCCAAGTTTATTCTGAGTAACTTTTCAACTCATACAAATATAACTTTGAACAGACTAAGTGTTTATTTTTTTAAGACATTTTTTATCAGCAGTGTTAGGGCCAGCGTCAAGCTTTTGCCACACATCTAAACAAAACCCCTTCCCCTCATATTCTTTGCAATAAACAAACAAACGGATTAGTTTCACTTGAATTTTCATATCGATCAGTTGATTACTAATTGTTGGTCGGAACATTGAGTTGTGTTAGCTGAACTTCAAATACAGATAACAATTGTTTAATAACTGGCAATGGATAACAATAAAGAAGAGGAGAGATTACCCTTAGTCGTTGGGGTTTCTATATTAGACATAACAATGTCAATGAAAGAGGATTTACCATCAACAATTGATGGTGCCATGTACTATGGAAAATCTGCACAATCAGCCGGAGGAGTAGGAAGAAATTTGGCCGAATCTATATATAAACTATTTGGAAAAGTAAATTTTGTTTCATTAATTGGTGACGACATTATTGGAGAAATTATGTTAAACCTTTTGCCTGAACCTTTACGGCACAACATAGTTAAACTTCCAGGCTCTCGAACTTCTTCTTGCACTGTCATGGTTGACAAGGCTGGGGATTGTAAACTCATATTAGGCGACATGGAAATTCATAACAAGTTTCATGCAGAATATATTTCACGGAAGCTTTTACACACAGCATCTGTTGTCATAATCGACGCAAATTTACCCATCGATACAATACATTGGATTTTAAAAACGGCTCGCGAGGTTAAAGTTCCGGTATTTTATGAACCCACAGATTTGAGAATATCAGGAAAACCTTTCTATAGCAGTGTACCGCATCTTACCAACATAATTCGACTTATAACTCCCAATTATGCCGAACTTCAAGATATCGTTAGATCTGAATTGGGGGACCACTATGAATTTGATGAAGTGGATTTAGAAAATGTTGAAGCAACTCTTGAATCAGTTAAACGTATGCTTAAGGCTATTTCTCATATGTTTGACTGTATTGTGGTTACCTTGGGACAGGCTGGCATTGTATTATCTCTAAACTATTCAGTTAATCCCTTCCAACAACCTTTGTTTATCGATCAGAAATACATATTCGATCCAACTGAAAGTACCGAAACATCGAAGAGAATTATATTTTTCCCCACTCGAATTGTAGAAAAAAATGTTGTCAGCGTTTCTGGTGCCGGGGATAGCTTTGCTGGTGGTTTCATTTCAGGACTACTAAAGGAATACACCGTATCTCAATCGATTGGATATGGCTTTCATGCTGCTAGGGAGGCTTTGAAAACCGAAGCTGCTGTGCCAAAGGAATACTTTCCACCAGGTTGGGAGGATAGTGACTTTTGGTTGAGGAGAATGGAGTACTTTAAAACACCAAGTTGGTTCGGAGTAAAAATTTGGGATTATGTAATTGACTAGAATATATATAAATTATTTTTAATAATATTACTATTAATAACTAATAAAAATACACAAATATTGATCATTAATTTAGCTTTTACTAATTTATTGGATAAATATTGTTTGTACAAACCTAAATATGCATTTGCATAAATTGAACGGTATCTTATAACTATGACATACAGAGGAAATGAGAAGATGAAAATGATGATATTATGCTTAGAATTCACGGCGATGATATTTGTCGGGATCAAAGTAAGATGTAACTACTACCCGATCACTAAATTTGCGACCCGTCAACGCCTGTTGAGCCTTCTGACAATCCATGACAGAATTGAATTCGACAAACACTTTGCCCAAACCGGGTACATCGACACCATCGATGGGTCGTGGTATTTCAACACTACGTACAACACCGTATTTATTGCATTCCTCCTTAATATCTTCTAGAATATCTTCGTATTCCTCTTCGTCACGTAATTCATCTGGTGTAACCATGTTGAGCAGACACAACACCTCCGTGGGTGGGCCAGATGAAATGAAATTGGACAAACCAGGCACCTATAGAATGTAAGTAATTTAATTTACCGCAATGTTAAATATCAGTTCTATGAATAAATGTAGCTTTTCGAGCTCGAGGTCGTTATATAATTGCTTTTATTTCCAATATTTCGGAATTCTATGAACTCAAATTATATTTAAGACTTCCAGCTCGATAATAAAATAAAAAATTTAGTAAATTACTGAATATGGTGGACATGTGGTCGTTTGGTTTAGTGGTAGGAAAAATAATAAAATCTTTAAAATAATTCCTTTTTCCTTTCTTTATAATTCCTTTCTTCCATGCTTATTATACCCTCAGCCATATGGCTAGAGAGGGTATATATCATTTGATACGGCCAAAACGTGCCTCATCGGAATAACGGTTTTAGACCCTAGGTCTCTTTGGGCCAAATTCCTTTCAGGACATTTGGAGTCGATCTAGCAATCTAGTCCGTCTGTCTGTCTGGCTGGGCGCACGATAACTCTCGAAGGGAGTACCCGATTTGATCCAAACTTGGTACATCGTGATATTATTGTCAAACCTAGATCGAGTTCGGAGATGGGCAATATAGGTCCACTTCTACTGGTACCAAACACACACCCCATCCCCGAAATGTCAACATTTTCAAAGAAAACAATTTACTGCACAGAAAAAAAACGATAATCCGATTTTGCTCCAATTTTACTTATCCTAATATCTGCATTAGTGCTAGGTGAGGTGCGAAAATGGACAATATTGGTACACACCAACCAATACCTCCCCCACAAAAGGTCAAAATTTTGAATAATTATAACTCTTATAAAATGTGATGTAAGTGTCCGATAGTCTTTAAATTCCACACATCGCAATATTTTTATTAACGAAAGGTCTGGTACGAAGATGGAATATATCGGTCCACTTCTTCTGGTACCACGCCCAAAAATCGTCAAAATGTTGAATATATGAAGCTTATAAAACGTGGAATTAACATCCGATTCCATTCAGACTCCATATTTCCATCAACACAAGATCTGTTATATAGATTGTAGGGATCGGACAATTCCTTCTGGTACTTCCCCAACAAAGGGTCAAGGTTTTAAACAACCAAAACGATCATAAAGTCCGAAATAAGCATCCGGTTCTCTTCACATTACACACATCACAATATTTTTAATAACACAAGGTCTTGTGTGAAGGTGGGATATATCGCTCCACTTCTTCTGGTATCTCTCCCACAAATAATCAAATATTGAAAATATATGGAGCTCATAAAACGAGAAATTAACATCCGACTCGATTCAGACTTGGTAAATCTCAAAAGAGATCGGACCATTTGTTCTGGTAAGATTTTAAAAAACACATAGGGTTTAAGATTTTAAAAAACGCTCAAAGAAAGCGAAATAAGCATCCAACTCTTTTCAAATTTCACACATCCAAATATTTTTGCTAACGCAGGATCTGTTGTGAAAATGCTATATATGCGAACCCCTTCTGGTACCTAACATAGATTTTCAATACTTTTATCTGCCATAACTTGCAAAATAAGTCAACGATTCTTTACAACATGATATATCTGAGTATGTCTCTTAACCAGGAATCTTATATGAATATGTAATTTATCGAAATTTATGATTTCGCATAAAATTGGATATAAATGTTCGATTTCCTTCAAATGTTGCACATACCAATATTTGTATCTGTATTAAACGAAGTATGAAGATGGAATTCTTCGGTCCGATATATCTGTTACCTTACGCATATTTCCACATTTTTCAAAAAGTTGCACATATCTCATATAAAGTATAGGAAGTAGTCGACATAGTCCAAATCTGTCACGTTGTAATATTTACATCAGTCATAGGCAGATACGAATTGGTCCATATTGGCCAAAAATTTGAACAATCACAACTCAAGGCTGGGGGTATGCATCTGAATATTATGATATTATTTTACTTGTTTTAACAGTATTTAAGTCATGTGGCTTCATTTCAACCGAAAATATTTCTGAAGGTCCTAAAAATAATTTTACACACGGAAAAATTTGTCGAATGTATTCATAATTGCCTGTGTGATTCTTAATTAATTAAGGGGAGAATTCACCTTAAACGACCAAATGACCATCTTCGACTAAATGTGTACTTAACCTACCTGTATTGTGACTGGTGTGGCCACAACTGCTTGATTATTTTGAGCATTTTTGGCACCAACACTTGCCCTTTGAACAATAAGTTTCTTTTCGCCCAATTGCATGCCATTCAAACCGGCTATAGCCTGCGATAAACAAACAAAAAAAAAACGTTTAATACGGATTGTATAAAATCAATATCTGCGAATGAATTACCTGATCAGTTATGCTCAAATCGACATATTCACAAAAAGCATAGCCCTTGCTCAAACCAGTCGATGCATCTTTAACCAAATTAAAAGCCCGCAATTGTCCAAAAGATAAAAGTAGCTCTTTAACCTAAAGTAAAAGACAATTCAACATAAAACAGAAATTAATAGAGAATATTCTTCTTCATTTTTTTAATGTTATTTAGTAAACAAATCAATTTGTCATTGAGTATAGTTGCCCATCGGACTACAATTGTTTATGTTCTTAGTTCTTATTATATAAACATAACTTGCCTTTTTTTGAAGTTTTTTTCTTCGTTAGAAGAAGATAGGTAGGTATCTTTTGAGAGTTTGTGTTTATGACTGTGTTTCTTTTTGTTTATACAATATAAAACAATTTTTTGTAAGAAATACTCATATTTTTATGGACAAAGGCTGTCGCATACGCTGAGTTGCACATACTAATCTACAATTATATAAACGAATAAAAACATGTATCAGTAAATTTGCATCAAAAGTTATGTGCTGAAAAGAACTGCCGCTGAAAGAGGGGGTGTAAAGAAAATATTTGCTGAAACGAGGAGATTTTTGCTGAAAAAAACGTTTTTTGCTGAAAAGGAAAATTTTATTTTGCTGGAATGGAGATATATATGTATTTATTTCCAATATTTTGCTGAAAAATCAATGGGTTTTCTGGTGAAATGGATTTATTTGCTAAAGATGCAAATGTTCTCTATTATATAGTAGATTTTTAGTCATACAATTTTTCGGTGTTCCTACTTAATTGGAAAAATAATATGATGGTCAAAGGAACTTCTTTATATACCTTACTAACCGAACCTTACTAAAAATTCGAACAAAATAGGAAAACAAAAATCTTCCCAATCGACTTCTACAATTTTCCAACATATCTTAAAAAATACAAAAAACGGGAACAAGACCGGTATTTTGATGAACATTCACCACAAACAAATCTTAAATCCTTAAAATGTCCATGGTACAATCATTACAATAAGGGTTGGTTTAATTTGAAAAACACAGCTCTGAACGTTTTGCTTCAAGTTTGCTTATTTTAATTTATTTGACACATCCTCACAGTATTTCTATTTATGAGAAAATCGCAAAAAATGAATGGATAAAGCATGAATTTAAATGTCAACAGCATTTGAAAATTTAACCATTTTTTTGTTATATCCCGTTTTATAGCCCGTTTACAGAACTTTTGTTTAAGGCAAACAAGCAATTGCTACCCAGACAATCAAATTTTTATTTCAGTTCAGTTACATTTTTTGTCTGGGAGTAAAAGATCATTTCACATATTGCCCTACTGTCAAAATTTGTTTGTTTCCAAAAAGAAAATTTGTTTATTTTTTCAAAAATGACTGCGTCCGTTTGTTTTGGTGTTGACGTGTCGGTGCCCGGATATAATCCACACGGATCCCCATGTGGGGTATGACTGTTTGCAGTGTGGACATTTTTTTTTCCCTCTTTAGAAAAGTGATCACAAATAATAGCTAAAAACCCCGAAATGTCAATATGTAAGGAGTTATGGCCATTTTAAAGTATGCTATTTTTCCTCTTGCGAAAAGTGATCACAAATAATAGTTAAAAACCCCGAAATGTCAATATTTAAGGAGTTATGGCTATTTTAAATATGATGTTTTTCCTCTTTTGAAAAGTGATCACAAACAATAGCTAAAAACCCCGAAATATCAATATTTAAGGAGTTATGGCCTTTTTAAAGTATGATATTTTTCCTCTTTAGAAAAGTGATCACAAATAATAGCAAAAAAAACCCGAAATGGCAATATTTAAGGAGTTATGGCCATTTTAAAGTATGCTATTTTTCCTCAAGCCCCGGTCAAAGGCCATCTACTTGCAAAAATTATGAAATTTAGGTGCAAGACATACCCAGAGGATAAAATCTCAATTTTTTCACACACCCAATCGTTTTGGACATGCCCATTCTTATAGGGCTTATGTCCGAAACTTTCTAGGGATTGTGGCCTAACTCCATATTATGTCCAAGAAAAAAAAGGTCATAAACTCCAGAAAGTAGCGGACATAACCCCCATAATAATGGGTACGCCAAAGACTTTCTCTTCTGGGTATGTCCCGCACCGGCTATTTATTGCGTACGGAAACCAATAACTCTATTTGTCTGTCATTTGCCTTCCATTTAGAAAAAAAAGTTTGCTGAACAGGCTATTATTATTTAGAATTAAAAAAATATATATCTTAAATTAAAATATTGTGATAAAAGTGAAATTTAAACTAAACAACTTGTTGCATTTGTGACATAAAATTATAGATAGAAAAAGCAATGTTGGTCGTAGAATAGATACATTTTTTTTCGTGTATTTATGTCTATAGATGCAAAGCATTATCCTATTCAGACAACGCAAAAAAACGTCAGAAAATATTCACTCATCTACTATTTGAAAATGATAGATGAATTGCAATTAAAGAAGGTAACCTCGTGTAATCATGTTTAAATTATTTTTATAATTATTTATTTCAGAACATCGCATTGTCAAAATGCATTATTCATAAATACCCACTTTATTTGAGAATTTAATATACGTAAGTTATTTAAACGTACGCCTATATCTTAACAGGGCGAATGTGTGAGAATTTAGGCATTCAACAAATTTCAACATTTGTTAAACATCCTACATTTCGTTTTAGACATGGGAAAAGCAAACCCCCCAATCTCACTCTAATACCACTGCAAAAAACCTAACTGTTCCAAAAAATAATTTTGTTAATATTACAGCCGCATTTAAATTCAATGCAAGTATCTCAGCCCAAATTTTTACTATTTTACTTACCTGTTCATCGCCCAAATAGTTGGGAAGACCACCAATAAATATTTTATGTGGTGAATCTGGCACAACTGTTGATATAGTGACTACTTTAGCTGCAAAACAAATGAATATATTATAGTTATTACAAATGTTCGTTAGAATATTTCCGCAAATTTTCTACACATACATGCCAGTGTTTGTATGATTTTTGTATCTGTTGTCCCCGGCAATGGTTGGTAGTCATGCGGTCTACGAATTTTCAAAACTTGACCCTTAAAATTAATACCATCAAAAGCCATTGCTTGGCTGGTCTCGTCAATCGAACGAAACTCAAGGAACGCAAAATTCTTATCCAAATTTATTTGACAGGCCAATACCGGATTGCCCTCAGCCTGGGCTAAGCCAACCAAGTGCATTTGTTGATTAAAGAATTCCATCATTTCATCTTCAGTCACACCAAATGGTATATTGCCAACATATAAACGGCGAGCCTGTCGGGCAATTGTCGAACCCACAACAGGAACAGCAGCTTGTGGTACTTCTGGAACTGTATTGGGTGGTATTTGTCCGGAAGCCTGCATTGCTTTGTACTGCATGGGAGTTATATGCTCAAAGCCAGGTGGCGGTACATCCCAATAAAGTGATGGTTTGCGTCGATAGGATTTGTGTCCTCGACGCTCTCGCGAGCGATCACGGGAACGATCGCGATCACGAGATTTAGTGCTTTTCCGATAGAAACGGTCTCTGGAGCGTGACCGAGAACGGGAACGTGAACGAGAGCGTGATCTAGAATGTGAGCGATTTCTTTTGCGTCCTGTCAAGTTCAAGTTGATTACAAACGATTACACAAATCACTTTCGCATTGAAACTTACCATCGTAACCCATATTGCATATATGTTTTTCTATGAAATTCAGGAAGATTTATTACTAAGTATCTCTTTTTGAATAATCCTTTTAAATGAATTATAAGCTGAATTTTTTCTCAAAAAATGACAATATTCTCCCCGTAAATTGTTTCCGTTTTCTTTCCAGAAACTGCTTTCTGTTGGATATTTTCTTTCTCTTTCTATCAAATGCAAAGGAAACATAAAACCAAACGTTGATGAAGGTTTAGAATAATAACAAAACCCCAAACAATAGGGATCTGTAGATATGGTGAAACCTAAACAAGTACTCTTTAAAGCCCGTTTACACTATACACCTATTCTATGATTAAGTGTACTATCACCATTTATGGGCTTAATCCGATATCAAAGTAAAAGCTTTTACAAAAGAAAAAAATTGTATTCAAGTATTTGCTATGCCTTACCTTGTAAATGAATGTACCATGTATGGATGCAGAAGGAGACTGTGTATTTTAATAAATATAAATAGTAACCTGCACATTTGATAATTTGTCTGAAATTTCGCGTATGCATACGTAAACCAAAATCAGCTGATTGACATGCAAACTAGTCTTAAGGTGAGAATACATAAAGCGCTTATTTAGCTGGCTTAAATATGCAAGTACATAAACAGCATGAATTCATGTCTAGGCATATTAATGTCAAATTATAGCGGAATACGACCGAAGGATTTAAGTGCAGCTCTGCAATCCCGTTATGAAATGTCACATAAAGCGCTTATTTGGCTGGCTTAAGTCATTGGCTGGCTTCTTCGGAAATGAACAAAGGAGCCTAGGGGCAAAATCGAACTAAGCACTTTACGTAATCCCACCTCAAGCCAGCTGGTTGAAAATTGGATTAGAAATTTAGTCGGTTTAAAACAATTAATGACCTATTAGACAAATTAATTCATTTGAAAAATGAAGCAACATATGCTTATCTTTCCACATTTAAGTATTTTAATGAGATACATTACTCAAAATTGTGAGCTTTCGGGTGAAGGAATTGGAGGGAAGAAAACAGTGTACTCGCCTTCATGTCATCGTAATATCAAATATTTGCGTTTTTTATATTCTCATTTCATTTTCTCGTTGCTGAAGTTGCCCTTTTTAATTTTTAAAATTTTCTTTGGTTTTATTTGGTTGTATGATAAATTGGTTGAAATGGAATTTTTCTTTGAATATTTGCGGTATTTGTTTCTAGCGTTCCCTGTTCGACATTTTTGAAGGGAGTTTATTCAGTGAGTCATATGGAGTCACATATATTTTTTTTGTGCGAGACATGAGAATTGTGAAAAATGTTGAATGATGTGTTCACTACTAGGAAACAACTAACAACGAAAATGATAAGCTATCATTTCATTATGATTGACACTACAGTTGAACGTATCAGTCATATGCGATTGTCAGTACACAAACATTGTTTTTTTTCTCTTTTTTTTGTTTCTGCAATGAGAACATAGCGTAAGTCCAACAATATACTATGAATAGTCGAGTACTCGGTTTCCACCCAAGTCCATAGTCGAGTTCGAGTTTCAGAACAAAGTCGATTATTCCATTAATCGGAAGTCGACTTACCTATCCCTAGCACAAAATTTGTTTTTAATTTGTTTTGTTTTTGCCGGTTTTGTTTGGTTTATTTGCGATGAATACTAGAAAGGTATTTTATGCGAATGCTAATATAGACTATACTTAATCAAATTTCCTCTTTAAGAAAACCTGGGTCAAATCCGTGTTCTCACAGCTTCCACCGGAGACGAATAATAACTCTGTAGCCAGCCCAAGCTTAGTCGATAAACAAAAGCCCAAGAGATCCTTACGAAGTAAAGCTAGACATGACCACACGCAAGATATAACCGCAGTTGTGAATTTGGATAGTGATGAAGAAGACAGCAAGCAGCAGCAAATGGAATCTAACGTAATCCAAACCAATGCTTGTATAACTAACGAAAATTGGATAGATTTGTATGCTCCCAAGAAGATTGAGGAATTGGCTGTACATCCAAAAAAGATACAAGAATTAGAACAATGGTTGAGACACTGCGAAATAATGAAAAAGAAAAAACAACCAGTTCAGTTGTGTTTGTTGACTGGTCCCTCAGGTTGTGGGAAAACTGCAGCTGTACAGGTACTTGCCAAGGACATGAAGTTTACCATTCAGGAGTGGACAAATCCTGTTGACCAGGATATGATTTATAATTTGGGCGATCAAGTATTTGGAGAGTCGAATTTTACAAGTTCCCAAGTTGATGCTTTTAAAGCGTTTCTCTTTAAAGCCTCACGCTACAGGTCACTTTTTGAGATTGCTGGAAATGATAGGCGTTTGTTACTCGTTGAAGATTTTCCCAATTTTTTATTAAGGGATCCCACTGCTCTTGAAGCCATACTTGAGTAAGTTTGTAGTGAAGTGATAATTTAATGATATTTTAATTTTTGTTTTTTTTTTTTTTATTTTGGCAGTGATTATGTCATCTATGGTAGAGCGCCACTCATTTTCATTGTAACAGACACCAAAAGACGTGGTCTAAATTTAAGCTACAATATATTCAATGATCAACTGAAACAAAAATTCCTTATCAATCACATCAGCTTGAATCCAGTGGCGGCAACGATTATGCAAAACGCCATGAAAAGATTTTGTAGTTTAATGCGCCACCCTCCATACAATGAGTTGTATCGTCCACCCTCAACCGATTTAATAGATTCAATTATTTTGTCCGCCCAAGGAGATATACGAAATGCCCTCATTAACCTACATTTTTCCTCGCTGAAAGGGGCACCACAATTACAGACAAAACCATTGGAGTGTTCACAAGAATCGACACAGGACAACAGCAAGAAGACGTCAAGAAAACGAAAACATCAATCCACACTAAAGTCTGTGGGCAGAGATGAAACGGTAACCATGATGCATGCATTGGGTAGGATATTTAATCCAAAATGTAAGTTATAAACAAAATATCTTATCTAAGCTATACCAAACTGATATATTCTGCTTGCTTTCACAGTTACAGAGTCCAATGGTTTGCTACATGCTCCTGCAGATATAGCACAAGCTTTTGTCACAGAACCCAAGAAATTTGTCGATTTTATACATGCAAATTATTTGCCCCATTTTTCTGACATTGAAACCGTGGTAGATGCTGCCAATGGTCTAAGCTTATGTGATTTAATTTTGAATGAATATCGTGAGGATACCTTAGCATTAAGTGGCCTCGATTTGGGGGTACGTAATGTAATGCTGGCAAATAGAAATCCTGTTTCAGGATGGATGCCTGTTAAAGGACCAAAACGTCTAAACACAGATAATGCTAGTATCATTCCTGCAAAAGCCAGTACATTTTTGCCACCACATCATAATATATCCAAAAGTCAATATGCTATAGAATATAAGACATTTGTAAATATAGTATCGGCATCGAATTGAATACTAACTGTTTAATAAATGAATATATATTAAGAAATTAATTGTACATCCAAAATTTTAAAAATAAATTATTGTTATTCAGTTATATTAAAATTATTGTTATTCAGGAATATTTAAATTATTCTTATTCGAGAGTCCTTAACAACAGAAGATTTTTGAATTTCTTAAGAGACAAATGACAAACATGCTGCATGATTATGTTGCTGTTTTTGTTTGCATACCCTTAACAAGTTTTTATTGGGTTTGAAAAATTGGGCTGGGTTGTAGTCATAGATATTCCGGGGGAGTTTGGTAGGTATGACATACAAGTAGTATAGATTTTATTCCATATAGAAGTCATACCTGGACCTACATAGACAATTTTCTATCATAAATTGTAGTACCTATTAGGAAAATCATCAAAGTATACCGAATATAGGGGCTATACGAAGACGTGACCTACATAGCCAATTTTCTGTCATAGGCTGTAGTACCCATTACGAACTATCAAAACGAAATTTGAAACAATTTCGGTGAACAATGTCGCCAATAGGGGATATACCTAAACGTGGAGCAAACACACATTTGAGAAAGATTTTATCAACCTACTTCTATAGAGAATAATAATCTATAGAGAAAAATATAGAATAATAATTATACCATGTGTATGTGCATGGTAAAATCATAGTAGAAGAATACAAGCAGTCGCGTCAACACAGTTGCTGGGACAATGAACTGTCAAAACAATTTTGGAATTAAAATTTTGAAAAGAAAAATGATTCTAACTTGTAAAAATTGTTAAAAATGCATATCATAACCTAACATTGGCGTCGACGATGAAAACATATACAAATCATCTACCTGTAGTCTTCTACTAGGGGTAAAATTAAGAAGGTAAAGTAATATCAAATAAGCATTCCCAACTTTTGTAATTTACCTTGTAATATTTCAGGGTAGAGAAGGCAGTTTCCCAATGAACAATGGATTTAGAAAAACATGTTTTGACAATGAGATGTCAAATGAATAATTTTGAAAGAATTTTACACATATGAATGCATGAATTTGCCTTCTTGTTTCTACCATGTGTATGTGTTTGTATTAAAAAGAATTCATAGGGACAATACACAGAATTAATTATTGCACACTTAAGGTGGGAACACGTAAAGCGCTTATTTGGCTGGAAGGTTGACTTAGTTCGATTTTGATCCTAGGCTCTTTTGTTCATTTCCGAAGAAGCCAGCCGATGACTTAAGCCTTTAAGGTGGGAGTACATAAAGTGCATATTTGGCTGGCTTAATTCATCGGCTGGCTTCATCAGAAAATATGCGCTTTATGTTTTATTTCCACCCTTAGACTCAAGGACAGAGATGCAATTTTTCATGTTGCATTATGTCATGTTACCTCAAAGAATGACTTTTAATGTAAAAAAGGAGTGGGATGAAAAGGTTGAAATTCTGTAAGGGTGGAAATACATAAAGCGCATATTTGGCTGGCTTAAGTCATCGGCTGGCTTCTTCGTAGATGAATAAAGGAGTTTTAGGTTGACTTAGATCGATTTTGGCCCTAGGCTACTTTGTTCATTTCCGAAGAAGCCAGCCGATGACTTAAGCCAGCCAGATAAGCGCTTTATGTATTCCCAGCTTAATCCCTAACTCGCTTCCCAGCGTACCTAAAGCTGGGAATACATAGATCGCTTATTTGACTGGCTTAAGTCATCGGCTGGCTTCTTCGTAGAGGAACAAAGGAGTTTTAGGTTGACTTAGTTCGATTATGACGCTAGGCTCCTTTGTTCATTTCCGAAGAAGCCAGCCGATGACTTAAGCCAGCCAAATAAGCGTTTTATGTATTCCCAGCTTAACCTGTCATTTGCACAAAACAAATTATATCCAACATGGCTTGGATTGAAATCTACATACTGTATGGGATTTTCAATGACATTTCTTATGACATATATATACGTAAACAGAAATGTGCAAATTAAATAGAGCTAATAAAGCAGCTTCTCTAAACTTTCTTATTTTTTACTATAGTTTCAGTAATTGTCTGGATGCCTTCGCCAAACAGAAAAAAATTGTTTTCACAATAAATACATAAACTGAACTGTTCCGTCTTTTCTAAATGCCGAGGTAAATAAAAATTTTCTAAATCCTTAAAACACCAAAAACTATGTTTCATAAAATTCAAATGTAAATTTGAACAGTTTGTCTAAAATGAATAGTTTAGCAGCATGGTAGAAGAATACAGGTAGTCGCTTCGACACAACTGCTGGGACAGTGAACTGTCAAACCGATTTTGGAATTGAAAATGTTGAATAAAAATTTATTAAAATTTGTAAAAAATGTTGAGAAATGCATATTGTAACATCGTATAAGAAAATATATAAAAATCTACTTATTTTTGACAAAACAATTTTAAAATTTTGACATATCAATGTTCGCAAGCGTTGATGTATCTACCTATATTCTTCTTCCATGGTTTAGCAGCAAATGTCGTATGTAAACACTAGCTAAGACAACTTGCTATCAATTCGATGTGTAACCGGCCACCCTAAGACAAACATGGCTTTCTATCGTTGACACTAAATTGTAAAAGATTAGCGTGTTTTGAAAATACACGAATCACCCCATGTTTGTGTTAAACTAAAAACCCCAGCAGCAGGGAAAATTCGTCAAGATATTTTAGCTTCCTTTTTTTAACAAGAGCGTACGGAATATACGATTGAATAATTTCAAGGCCAAAGAAAACATAAAACCAAGCTAATTTTTTCAATATGGGTGCAGATGGTAAGTTATTATTTCAGCTGCGAGTTCAAGAAATGCAAATTTTGCAAAATGTGTATACCAACACGCGCTGGAGGAAACATTGATTTAGCACGCTATCAATATGCTAACATTTCCTTTTTTTTGTAATCTACGTAGATCGGGATAGGCGCAGGCATAGGAGTCGCTCACGTTCTCGCGATAGGCGTCGTTCACGTTCCCGTGATCGCGATCGTCGTGACCGTCGCGATGAGCGAGGCATGGCCAATATACCCGGCGCCAGCAGTGGGCCCCGTGGCAGAGGTAACACAAAACGTCGCAAGCCATCCTTGTATTGGGATGTGCCTCCACCGGGATTCGAACACATTACGCCGCTGCAATACAAGGCAATGCAAGCATCTGGTCAAATACCCGCCAATACTGTACCCGATATTCCCCAAGCCGCCGTACCGGTTGTAGGTTCTACTATCACAAGACAGGCTCGACGACTGTATGTTGGCAACATACCATTCGGTGTAACTGAAGATGAAATGATGGAATTCTTTAATCAACAAATGCATTTGACCGGTTTGGCTCAGGCTGATGGCAACCCCGTCTTGGCTTGTCAAATAAATTTGGACAAAAATTTTGCATTTCTTGAATTCCGCTCAACCGATGAAACAACTCAGGCCATGGCTTTCGATGGCATCAACTTTAAGGGACAAAGTTTGAAAATACGACGACCACATGATTACCAACCAATGCCGGGAGTTGTTGATGCCTCACCCATGCCGCAACCTGTTTGTAAGTTGCTTGTCTTGTCTGTTCTCAGTTAAGCAAACGTTTAACAAACACTTTCTTTTATTTTTAGCAAATGGTGTTATATCCACAGTTGTTCCAGATTCTCCGCATAAAATATTTATTGGTGGTTTACCAAATTATTTGAACGAGGAACAGGTATTTAATAACATTCTGTTGGCGGCATTGAAGAAATGTTTAGTTTCGTTCGAAGTTAACATTTCTTTTCGCATTTAATCCTTGGCAACTTTCCACAGCACTGAATATCAAAGGAGAATATGTTCTCAAAGTTATTATTGCCATTTAAATCTCAAAATATTTTGCAGCTAATATCAACTTTTATTGGCTTTAAAAGTGTTTTGTCAAAAAATTAATCAAAATTTAAAATGTTCATAGCATCTTTACTCGTTGAGAAATTAAAACTTTCGCGGATGCTAAAAATATCTGGGAGCTGCAAAAATGGAAAGGCAATTGTTTTTGACTCAACTCCAGTTCATTAAAACTCTCCGATTTTCTGAATTTGTAATTTGATAAAAGAAACACCTCAGGTCTTTGTCTAAATAAAATATAAATCATTTGATACATACGAAATATGTCACGTCGGAATAACGGTTTTAGAACCTAGGTCTCTGGCATTTGGCAGTTCCAACATTTCTATCAGCACTAGATTTACGGTTTCGATAGAATATATCGATCCACTCCTGGTGCAATCCTTCAGAAACACCAATTTTTCAAAAATATCTCATAGAAAACGAAGGAAGCATCCGATTAGGTTGATTCCACGAAATGTTAACATTTTCAATGATCATAACTCTTATTAAATTCGAAATACTTTACCCATTTTCAATAAACTTTGCAAAGTTGTAATGTTGCTACCAAAATTAATACCATGGGAAGTGAGGATGAAACGATTGGACACCTTTTATGGCACATTCCTGCTATATCAAGGTAAAGAGTTACGGGGGTACATTCGACTAATGATTTTAGTGTGCATTCAGACACGGATCCATTTGTCATCTATAATTTTGTAATGTAATGTATGGCACATTCCTGCTATATCAAGGCAAAGAGTTAAGGGGGTACATTCGGCTAATGATTTTAGTGTGCATTCAGACACGGATCCATTTGTCATCTATAATTTTGTAAAAAGGCTTTACAGGCTCTGGCGCCGGAGTTTAAACACAACTTTGTTCGATGCTTTTCTCCATCGCATATATTTCTCTCCATAGGCCTTTCATTTCTAGCTACTTGCATTTCTTCTTCCTTTTCTTTTTTTCCGCAGGATGATCATAACGGACCGAAAAGACTCCGAGTGAGATTGTTACAATTTCAATTATAACTACACATCTTTTAACCTTACCTAACATAAAACCATGGGAAGATGGGATATATCAATCCACACCTTTTTACCTTTAAGGTTATAAATCTTAAATTACAATATGTCTCATAAAACGTTAAGTTATTGCCTGATTTTCTTCAAATTTCGCGCCTCTCAAAATTTCTATTATAAATATTAGAAAATCGTAAACTTCATAAAAAATATAAAGCAAACCGAATCTGCGTACGCTCATCAGTCCACTCCTTCTCATAACCAGCCCTAAGTGGTCAAAATAATTGGACTTCCAGTGATCATGATATACAGGGTGAGATAATAAAAACTGCAACTGCAAAGTCAAACGCTATAATTTTTACATTTTTTTAATTTTATTGAATGAAAGCAAAAAATGTCGGAAATAGCATCAAATTTTAAAATAAGTTTAGATTTGTTCGATTAGTTACCTTTGACACGAATTATGGCTCTCAAACGGTGGTATTTTGGCCCATTCCCGGCGAAGCGCTTGCTTGCTTTCCAAAACACTCCAGACACAATAGTCCAGCGGATTGGTATCCGGAGATTTTGTTGACCATTGTGTGCTTGAAATGAAGCGAGGAACCCCATTTTGCAACCATTCTTGGATGACGCGTGCTGAGTTCTGTTGGAATGTCCATGGAAGTTAGTTGCATTTTTTCATCTCACCCTGTATATACTTTGTGGTATTAAAAGGAATTGCCAGAAAAAATCCATTTCCATTCCCTTTACCTTTTTATTCGCACAAATAGAGATTTGTCCCAAATAAACGTGCCTAATGTCAGTCGGACTTACACATATATATAAATCAAATATATTTTGAAGCGGGTTCAGTTCAGTTAAAAACTTTTCCAAGAGAAAATACATTTCATTTTTGAAATTTCAGTTTATTTTTAAACATTATCAAAGGAATTGTTGGAAGCTGTAAAAAAACTATCAAAATATCAACTTTACTATGGCCTTTTAAAATGTAAATAGGATATTGAGAAGCATAAACTTTGTATCTGTTTTGAAAAAATGTTGCAGTTGTTTTTGTTTCAGCGTAAAACTACTTTGTGAAAAAATGAGGCTCTGTGTTACAACAGATGCTAAATCGAATTCCTAGCCTTTTCGGAGGGACATCATATCTATAATTTTGTTTCAGCCTTTTCTATGCATATATGGTGGTGATAGTTCCCTCCTCCATTTAGGTTTCAGCATTATTTCTTTATAATTTTTTTCAGCTATAGCCCAGCGGGATTCTAGATTTTAAATTGTTGTTTTTGTTTCAGCTATGCAAGAACCAGTTGTTCCCTTAAGCAAAGATGAAACTAACGACTGCAAATACGAAATTTATTAAATGCTCAAATTCCGTATTAAAATTGTATTTCGATTATAACGTTTTATTACAGGCTACATATATTTTCAGCTTAAACGAATATGTATTTTTGTGTTTTGTACATTAAATACCTATATTAATAATTTCGTGGTATTCTTGCAGCTTAGGTGGTGGTGGTGGTGTTGTTGTTGTGCCGTAACATTCCAATTATTCTTGTTGTTACATACATACGCATTGTTTTTGAGTCCTTCCTTCCGCTCGCACTACATGTCAACCAAAAAACCAAGACCAAAATCAATGCCTGCAGAGCAGACGATTTCTCAGACACACACTAAACGCCAATCAATAACTTTTCGAAACAAACCCATCTCCATGCAAAAAAGGCAAGTTTCTTTTTTGATTTTCAGGAAATACCATAGAAAAATATGTACACATTTCCCCCCTCTAGTCAAATTTATAGCCCAAAAAAAATGCAAACAGGTAACACTAATTTCCAAACAGCAGCAACTACCGTGACGTGATATAAATATTTAGCGCGTTCATTTTTCTAGGTTCAATTTCAATTCGGGTTCATACACAAAGGAGGTTTTCACTGCAACAAAACAGAATTTTCACATTAAACTATTATTGTTTTCGTTTAGATCTTTATGAAATGTGTGTGTAATGTAAGTCAATTTGTTTGTTTTCTCATTTCGATTAAACACAGGTTAAGGAGCTACTTCTGTCGTTTGGCCAACTTAGGGCGTTCAATTTGGTTAAGGACGCTGGCACCGGTCTGAGCAAGGGTTATGCTTTTACCGAATATGTTGATCACACCATAACAGATCAGGTAATAATTGTTAATACCATCTAATGTGGTTGTAAATTAATCCATTACGTTCTTTCTTCATAGGCAATTGCTGGTTTGAATGGCATGCAATTGGGCGATAAAAAGCTTATTGTACAACGTGCCAGTGTTGGGGCTAAAAATGCTCAAAATAACTCAGCAACAGCAGCGCCAGTTACCATACAGGTACCCGGTTTGGCAATGTTGGGCATTTCTGGACCACCCACCGAAGTTTTGTGTCTTCTCAACATGGTTACACCCGACGAGCTGCGCGACGAAGAAGAATATGAGGATATCTTGGAAGACATCAAAGAGGAATGCAATAAATATGGCGTTGTTCGAAGTGTGGAGATACCCCGACCAATTGAGGGTGTTGATGTGCCGGGTTGTGGTAAAGTTTTTGTAGAATTCAACTCGGTTATGGATTGCCAAAAAGCCCAACAGGCATTGACCGGACGTAAATTCAGTGATCGTGTTGTAGTCACATCTTACTTTGATCCAGACAAATATCATCGTCGTGAATTCTAAGGCAAAGAAACAAAGCGAATGGGGAAGTACAATTAATTACCTAAAGATAATGAAACAATTAAGAATCAACAACCTCCTCCCCCTGGTACCAACAACAGTTTACAGAAATCACAAATATTTTGAGTGAACATAAATGTTCGTATATAAAAATTACTTTATTAAACAACAACAGCAAAATCTTTTCATATATACAAATATTAATATACGATGGAGCGTTTAATGAACGTCAAATCTCTTTATATATAGATATTTGTAGGTATATTCCTAACATATTTCATTCTTTTATATATGAGTGTATTGATAATTGACAATTTTCTTCTTTGATTTTGTTAAATTGTAAGCTAGTTTAATATATTTGCATATACTACAGACATACAATATTTCTTGCGTGTAAAGCAGAAGTCGAATGGACATTGATGCCACTGGAAGAAAAAGAAATTAATTTATCAATAAAGTATAACACAACAACGCATATGTTTTTTGATTTTATAGGCAAAGTATGAAGTAGAAAACAGAGGGTTTTTAAGTAACTGTTAATAGCTTAGTATATGGCGTGACAGTCGGATGCTGTCATACCTTTCAAGCACATCTAAATGCGATGTTCAGACTCATTAAGATGGAATTCTGAATTCTATGTCAGCCAACCCGAAACCTTTTGAAAATACCTATTCAACAAATGATCATGTAATGATTAACATACTCGATTCGAGACTTATAGAAAAACAATTTGTATTTCGTATCCGGATTGTAGCATAATAATGTTTAAATGAAATTATTTTCTACTAAACGTATGTCGTCCAAAACTGCGAACCGGCTACAAATTTGTTCTTCCATCTGTCCATGTATTTTTATGCACATTGCAGGTCGCATCTAGTCTTCAATTGAGACAAAACATTACACAGCAAGTTTTTAATCCTTTTGAAATTTGCGGTAGACAGTTATAATCTGGATATAGTTCGCATACATATCTTCGGCCGATTTTAAGTATATAATGGACCAAATTCTAAGATGCAAAACCATCAATCATCCATACATGAAACGGAATTGTAGGTCCAACCTCATTTAAAAAAAAAGATCCACTAACACCTTTCCTTTTTTCTTTTCCAAGCACCAGATGCAATTTTGTTTACGGTATCCATCATCGCCAGTTACGATGATTTCCACCGGGTCATTAACTGGAGGGCGTTTCTCCACAATAACTCTTGGGCATCAGGTGCTTGATGCATTTTCGTTTAGCGTAGCCGCATCACAAACATATCCCAATAGGTCGTGTAATGGTTTATATAAGATATATTGTGATTTAAAATTCAAAGAGAGTGAAATCACTACAGTGCAAACACACTAACTAACTTTAACTTATATAGGCCTTGGGTCGGGTATTGTGGTCCGACAAGATGCTTTTACTTACAGAGTTTTTTTTATCGTCTACTTTTCTTTCCAATTAAGCAATGAATTTTGAAAAATGCTACTTTTCTCGTCATCTCATATTAGCATCACTGTTCAAAATGTCTCCCTTTAATCTATTACGAGACAAATGTCAACAAATCATTTGCTTTGTTTAACTTGTTTAACGGTGCTCGCTTCGTCTTCGAACAGTTTTTCTTTGAAAACAATGTTAAAAAGTGAAAAAAATTGAAGATTTTTTAAAGTTTCCGTTGGTTTTTAGTTTTTATTTAACAATTGTAAATCGTTTTTCTTTTGTGCTGTGTTTGTTTTGAGTGTGTCATTTTCATTTCGGTTTTATTTTGCGTGAATGGCTTTTTGGCGGAAAATGTTTGATAGGCGGTAAGTCAGTAATGGCAATAAATGGTATTATTGAAAGTTTAATTATTTCTTGGTATTTATAGTTTAAAAATTTGCCTTTTTGCAGTCTAAATTGTTTAGATGCCATCAACTAAGGTCAATCTGTAGGAGCATTTAATAATTGGCATTCATAGACACGAGGATATTGATTTTCAATAAAAAGGTTTCCTTTCTAAGTTATTAATTACCATTCCATGTTAAGCTTAAACAATTGTTTTTTTTAATCATCAACGAATATTCAATGGGCGAGAAAAATGACTTCGAAATAACGGATGTATGGTTACCTGTCTTGCAGGAATTATCCAGCAACTTTCTTTTTAAAAATAAATCTCAGGGTGAAGTAGAGTTGCAAGTGAATGCAAGAAGATATTTGTCCGGACAGACTTTCCAAAATATCTACAAAAGAAATGTAAACATTCCTCTCTCGAATTGCTCTCTTAGTCTTGTACGTTCTGGAACAGGACACTGATTTCCATAAACAATTTGTAACAATTGTTACAAATTTTCGAGAAACAGTGTACACGAAATACCAATTTAGTTACCCTGGAACTGGACATTGATTTCCATAAACAATTTGTAACAATTGTTAAAAAATTTCGGGTAACCGGATATACGTAATACCATTTTAGTTACCCAGAAATACGAGAGAAAATTATATAAGAATAAGTTTCTATACCCTCCACCATCATTTCAAGTTCCTTCCAAATTGTGGAGGGTATTAAAATTTCGGCCCGGCAATCTTAGATGCTTTTTTACTCGTTTGTGTTTAAAAAAGTTGAATCAAAAAAAGAGTACACCTTCGATTATTTATTCTATTCTTTTTTCGTACAACTATGTAGCGCAATTTTTTAAAAAGGTAAAAAAAGTTTATTTCATTTTTTCGTGGACCAAGGATTTAACATCGGGTATAAATTTCGTCTTAAATCACAAATAATTTTATTTTGAAATTATACCACAGAATTTACTAGATTCTGAAGTATTATTGAAAAATCAAGTAAAAACTCATCGGTCGGCAAATCGACTCATGGCTCATGACAGTAGCTTGAATTTCCAATATTTGAAAAATTGTACTGAATTTATACCAAGTTTATATTTTTTTAGTAATACTACTAAGTAGAGGAGAATAGATATATATTTTTACTTAAGGCTACTTTCACTTATTTTGAATATACTTTACCAAGGACCAATAGAGATACAATCGTGGATTTTTGGAAAATATTTTAAACGGCGCATCAAAGTATTATCAGCGGATCTTTATTACCCTTTTTAAATGAAAAGATTAATTATTAATTAAGATTTTTAGGAACATCTTTTCGTGGCCTTAAATAGAGACAGATTCTGTCGTGAATTTTTTTGAGAACAATTTCGAAGCTATCATAATAGTGGATTTTTGAGAATAATTTATTTTGTTATACTATTAAAGCAAGGCATAAAAATTCGTTTTTTTTTAATTTTCCAGAAAAAAAAAAACATTGTGATCGCAAAGTCTAGAGCAATCAAACAACTGTATAACTGACTGAGTTCCGTTTTTACGACAATTGCGATCATTTATAATGTCATAGTATCACATAACCATAACAAACAACTCTCTATGATGATGCTTTAAACATCTGGTACACTGAAGTTGGGAGTTTAAGAAAAAAGAAATAATGACTAGAGCTGTCTAGCGCTGTAAGCAGTGTATGTGTGTGTAAGTAACAACAAATCTTGTTATCTGATCTGACTGTCTGTTCATTAAATAAGGAGTGAATCTCACGGTCTGGAAGGTCGTTTGTATTTACAGTTGAATTAAAAAAATGTAGTACTTTTGCATGTGAATTGTAATAACATTAGCATTGTTGCATGGTTTGCAAAAAGTGAGTTTTTTTTATAGTTAGAATTTGCAGAAAAACACAATTTTTTATTACGGAAGTAGGTGGAGGTCAATATCATTGTATTTAATTTGTTTTAATAATAAACTTAAGGTTGCTACTGTTTTAATTAATCTTTTTGAGCGAAATCTCATAAATTAAAGTTGGTCTGACTCCGACTTAGCAGACCATATCTACATGGAGTCTGAGACTCTGTAATTATCTACTTGATCGTTTTTTCATTACGTTTTCTGTAGTATCTAGAACATTTTAGCTAAAAAATATTCATGAGGTATATGGCTTAGCTATTCATAAATTGTGAGCTAAGGGCCCCTATGCTGAAACAGTAGGCAAGGATTTAAGCCGTTTGTAACTCTTCGAAATAAAAATTTTAGGCCCCACAAAGTATTTACATTTTGATCAGCATTAATTTCTGTGACAATTTAGCCATGTCTGTGAAAATCTATCTAGCTTCCGAACGAAATGAGGTATGTTGATAAAATTGTACTCAGATGTATATTGGGCTCATATAATTTTTATACCCTCCACCATTCTATGGAGGGTATATTAACTTTGTCATTCCATTTGGAACACCTATTCAGGTCCACGTCTTCGTATAGTCCCCATATAACGGATTTAATTTTTTCGGATTTTTTTTTTTAATTTGTTCAAGTTGCTTTCAAAAGGTGTAGGGTATTAAAAGTTCGGCCCGGCCGAACTTTGCTGTTTTTTACTTGTTGATATTTAAAACGTGAACAAACCTATTGGTTTAGCCACCATACAACTAACTGCCAGATTAAAGGTCTTTTCTCTTTGTATTTTAGTTAGAGTGTGTTGTTGGTGGTTGGTCTGTGATATAGAGGTGGATTTGGAAATGTGAAAAAGTACGAAATATTACTATATTTGGTATTGGGCGAAAGGGATAGAGATAAAATTCTGAAATTTGATATTTAGGTTACAGATGCTATCTGTGTTTGAGATTTGGCGGTGTTATTGGAAATGTGTACTATAATTGTACGAAAAGTACTAAATAGTACTCAAGTTGGTATAAATAAAGAACAAATTGCCCATTTTCGGTACAAAAATAAACTAGTGGTACGATTCTATAGTTTGAAGCTGGACTTTTTGCTGACGAAGCAGTGGACGCTTACTAGGCTTTTATATAATTGTATCTCCCAACATTTGGAGTATTTTAGATGCATTTTCCATTAATTAAAAATTGGTATTTGGAGTTCACAATAAGTCACTGCCTTTTCTGGCAGATAATTGCTTACCAAGGTCCAAGTTTTCGTATGGCCCTACATAGTCTATATGAGAAATTTTAGTATTTTTTAGCAACATTATCTAACTTTTCATTTTTTATATTTTAAAATAGGTATATGGAGTTTACACCACCCTCTTTGGCAGATAATTGGCTATATGAGTCCAAATTTTCGTATAGCCCTTATATTACTGTACCAAACCATATTCGATATTTTGATGATTTAAATTTGGTATTTGGAGTTAGTAATGGAAACCACCTGTAATCTATTGGGTCCATGTCTTCGTAAATCCCCCTATAATGGAACCTCTCGAAATTCGGTATTTTGACTACATTAGCCGTAAAAGATTGATTTCAAAGATGTTTGGTGTGAAGGTGGTATATAACAGACCACTCTTACTATCTCCGACACAAAGGATTTTCTACAAAAAAAAAAAAAAAAAAAAATGCCTCAGATTCTCTGGGGCGTAATTTTTTATATTTTAAAATAGGTATATAGAGTTTACACCACCCTCTTTGGCAGATAATTGGCTATATGAGTCCAAATTTTCGTATAGCCCTTATATTACTGTACCAAACCATATTCGATATTTTGATGATTTAAATTTGGTATTTGGAGTTAGTAATGGAAACCACCTGTAATCTATTGGGTCCATGTCTTCGTAAATCCCCCTATAATGGAACCTCTCGAAATTCGGTATTTTGACTACATTAGCCGTAAAAGATTGATTTCAAAGATGTTTGGTGTGAAGGTGGTATATAACAGACCACTCTTACTATCTCCGACACAAAGGATTTTCTACAAAAAAAAAAAAAAAAAAAATGCCTCAGATTCTCTGGGGCGTAATTTTTTATATTTTAAAATAGGTATATAGAGTTTACACCACCCTCTTTGGCAGATAATTGGCTATATGAGTCCAAATTTTCGTATAGCCCTTATATTACTGTACCAAACCATATTCGATATTTTGATGATTTAAATTTGGTATTTGGAGTTAGTAATGGAAACCACCTGTAATCTATTGGGTCCATGTCTTCGTAAATCCCCCTATAATGGAACCTCTCGAAATTCGGTATTTTGACTACATTAGCCGTAAAAGATTGATTTCAAAGATGTTTGGTGTGAAGGTGGTATATAGCAGACCACTCTTACTATCTCCGACACAAAGGATTTTCTACAAAAAAAAAAAAAAAAAAAAAAAAAATGCCTCAGATTCTCTGGGGCGTAATTTTTTACGTTGAGAAAAAAACACCTCAGTTTTTATGTGAAAACCAAGTGATATTTTTTCTTACATGTTGTGTTTCTAGTTCTAAATTTTTAAATCTGAATTAATCCCGATATGAATGTTCCAATGATTAAGGGTCTGCCAACTTTTTGTTCGTATTCAGAAAAGTGCGATTATCATTTCTTGACATTATTATTATTCGTTGTTCCAAGTGCTCTGCCTTGATGTGATGGATCATTTTTCTCGATTGTCCCACTTTATTGTCTGTATAAAAAAATTCCCACTTCTTCCAATATTTTTATATAAGATTCGGAAATGTTGACAATTTTGGTTCAGTTTTTTCTTGTCGCATGTCACACAATTTTACCTTAATTATACCGGAATAATTTTAATTGGTTTCCCAACACACTAATCCATTGTCTTCGAAGTCAGGGTCCAAGTAATAACAAAAAGTTTCAAGTATTTCTTAACAACTGTTGCAGCGATGAGAAAATGAAAATGAAAAAAAGAAACGGCAACTTTTATGCAAATACTTCCTACTCTTATTTGCCAAGAGGAAAAATGAGTCAGCTTATCATTGGCAACTGACATTGTTGATGGCGACAGCAGCAGTATCACCAGTGTCTGGCTACCTTCCTATACATGTCTCGGTATTTCTGTTGTCTCAGACAAACAAACATTTCGGAATGGATGCTTCCAATATCTTCTTGATTTGCCAGTTTTTGCAAATCACCATCATCATCATCACCACCACCACCGCTATTATCTTCTTCATGCAAATGCTTTAATTATTGCAACAATTGAAAAAAGCGGAAAACAATAAAATATAACGAAATAAAACTCAACCTTCTCAACTGCAACAAGCATTTACAACTCCATTGTCTATTGGAAAATGTCTAAGAACGATGGTGCGGAATACAAACTACAGCCACAAAATGCAAATGTAATTTGTGGTACCAGAACGAACAGCTTGTTTCCAGCTTGCGAGTAGCACAACAAAGCAATGCAAAGCTTCTTAATCAATTTGATGTGGTGGTTTGCTTAAATTTTGATTTCACCCAACATGAATGACGGCGATGATGTTAACAGTTTTTGTTTATACTTTCAACCACACTTTGGAGGGTATATTAAGTTTGTCATTCCATTTGTTACTTCTCGAAATAAGCATTTAAGACTCCACGGTACACATTTTCATGATCTGAATAAGATTCACTCGAGCTTCCGAACGAAATGAAGTAGGTAGATCATCTTTCACTTAAGTTTATTTTAGGTCCTTAAAATTTTCATATGGGTTCCCCCATATAAAGGTACCAACCGATTTAAGGTATTTTGTGTGGGTTAGTCACATTTGTACACTGAATTTTGCTGTAACTGACAGTTTGCGCACTCAGCATGTAGAAAACATCCTTGTGGAGAACTGTATATATAGGTCCACGTTTTGGTGTAGACCCCATATAACTGTCCCTCCCGATATTCAGTATTCTGATGATTCAAACGACATTGTTCGAGGAAATTATCTAAAAGTTATTATCTACTTAGCATCACATTTTTGTATAGGCCACATATAAGGGGTTGGTAGTAGTTATACCCTACACCACAAGGTGGTCAGGGTATTATGTATTTGTGCATTTGTTTGTAACAGGCAAAAGGAAACGAGATAGACCCATAGTTCCTTTTGATGATCTGCATAGAATCACTTTCTGAGTTGATTTATGCATGTCAGTCCGTCTGTCCGTCCGTCCGTCTGTCCATGTATTCTTGTGAACAAAATGCAGGTCGCATTTATTATCCGATTGAGATGAAATTTTGCAAACAACATTTGTTTGGCCCAAGGACGAACCCTATTGAAATTGGAGATAATCGGTAAAAATTTAGATACACCAAACGTGTAATATCAGCCCGAATAGTATGGAATTTTGCACATACAACCAAATTAGGCCTGAAAATAAGTATGTATCGGTCCAGATATAGCTATAGCTCCCATAGATATTGTTCATCCGATTTGTTATTTTTGTCCTCCGCAGCCGTAATATGCACTCTGTAACAACAATATTTGGGGAAATATTTCAAATACAGCTCAGAAATACCTTTGCTAAATTTTATCGAAATCGGTTCAGATTTGGATATAGCTCCCATATATAACTTCGTCCGATTTACCATTTATTGTGCACCAAACGTCTAATATTTGTCCAAATGGGATGGAATTTGGCACATACGAACGAATTTAGTCTAGAAGGTAGTATGCCAAATAAATATCTTTGCCAAATTTTATCGAGATCGGTTCAGATATAGCTATAGCTCCCATATATATTGTTCATCCGATTTGTTATTTTTGTCCTCCGCAGCCGCAATATGCACTCTGTAACAACAATATTTGGGAAAATATATCAAATGCAGCTCAGATTTACCTTTGCTAAATTTTATCGAGATCGGTTCAGATTTGGATATAGCTCCCATATATATTTTTATCCGATTTCAAATTAATTTCACACCAAATGGGCAATTTAAATGATACAAATGCTTCGGCATATTTAGTCCTTTGAATTTTAAATTATAATTATAATCATAGCGTGTATCATTGAATTCTCCCATAAAAACTTTTAATTATTAAGTGGAGCTCAACTAAATTAGCAAAGTAGTGTAGGGTATCATAAAATCGGCCCCGCCCGACTTTAGGACTTTCTTTACTGGTTTTTTTTTAAATATTGCGGGTTACCATATAATATCGAATTTCCAAAAACCTTTTAGTGCACCTATCCTGCACTCCATAAGTGACTCTCATTCCAAATTCAAGCTCATTCCGTTTGTCCAATACAAAGCGTTCATTTTACGCTCAGCCATATGGTATATATGATATGGCTAAAACGTGCCTAATCGAAATAACGTTTTTATATACTAGGTCCCTTTGGACTAAACCTGTTTCTGGACATTTGGAGTAGATCTAGGGATTCCGTCCGTCCGTCTGACTGGATGGGGTCCACGATAGCTTTCGAAGGGAGTATCCGATTTGATACAAACTTGGTACATTGTAACATTATTGTGAAACTTAGAATGAGTTCGGAGATGGGCAATATCGGTCCACTCCTTCTGGTACCTCCCCACAAAAGTTCAAAATGTTGACAGAAAATAATTTACTGCAAAGAATGAGAATGGATAATCAGAAATTGCTCCAACTTTGCAAATCCTAATATTTGCATCAGTCAGGAGCGAAAATTTACATAATCGGTCCACTTCGTCAAGTACCTCCCACACCCAGGAAGGCTCAACATTTTGAATAATTTTAACTCATAAAATTTGATGTTAGAGATCGATTGTCTTCAAATTACACACATTACAATCTTTTTATTAACCTAAGGTCTGGTATGAAGATGGAATATATCGGAATATTCGGTTCGTAAAGCTTATAAAACACGAAATTAACAACCGATTCCATTCAGGCTTGGTACATCTCATTTTTTCTAAAAACTGGAATATATCTAATATAAAATGAATGAAGTAACCATTATAGTCCATACATGACACGTCGCAATATGTATATCATATTTATTGAGGTCCGATACAAATGGACAATATGGGCCTTCGGAACCTATTCCATAGAGGGTCAACAATTTGAATAATCATAACAAACGTCAAAATATATTGAAATAATCGAAAATTGGCTGAGGGTATACATCTGTCGGCAAAACCGACTGATACTTTTTAACTTGTTTTTGGCATTCCCAAAAACCCAGCCCTATCACATGCCTACGCACCAAGGATGACCCACATGCAAAATTTCAAGTTTCTAGCTTCAGCCATTTTGCCTGGGACAGTCAATTATTTCCCTATTCTTTTATATATAGATATTCCGTTTAAAATATTATCCCTGCTACATGGTATAGGGTGTTGTAAACACGTCTTTTCTTGTTGTTATTATTATTATTATTGTCTTACTTATCTCTGATGGTAGCCTCTATTTAACAAGCATGCAAAATTTGTTAATATTCGCTTTTATTGTTTGGTTGCGTTTGAAAAACGTTTGCAACAATAGCTCATTCGCAACACAACACAACCCAATTCACACCCCTCTTCCCCCTCCAAAAAAACACATAAAACCACTGAAGCTAGGCTTAATTTTGATTGATTCCATTGTTTTGCAGCAGATAAGTAGTGGTTGTGCGAAGTGATTTAAATTTATAATAAGGTGTGATTTTGATGAAATTCAGAATGGTTTATTTTATTAGATTTCCAAGAAGAACGTTCGTAACAATGGTTACTTTTACCCAATTGAACATTCTGTGACCTAATTACGTTTTTTTGTAAAGCACGAAATAAATTATAGGCATATAATGTGTTTCTGGTGCTAAAAAAAAAGAATGAGGCAATTTTAAAGAATATTACGATAATTTCAATCTTTTCAATAACTTCATGAAAAAATAAAGTTCCTCATAAAAGTATAGCTAAAAATAGAAGGCACATGTATTGGCGTTTTAAAGTTTACATCGCAATGTAACCTAAATTGAGGGGGAAAGTTTCCCCTCTTTTATTTATATACCCTCAGCCATAGGGCTAGAGGGGAAATAATGTTTTTAGACCCTAGGTCTCTTTGGACCAAATCCGTTTCAGGACATTTGGAGTCGATCTAGCGATGTCCGTCCGTCTGTCCGTTCATCTGTCTGGTACCCGATTTGATCCAAACTTGGTGCATCGTAATATTATAGTCAAACTTAGATCGAGTTCGGAGATTATACTGCACAGAAAGGGAAAGGATAATTCGATTTTGCTCCAACTTTGCAAATCCTAATACTTACATCAGTGGAACATTTTGAATAATCGGTACCTCTCCCACATGGGGTTCAAGATTTTGAAAAACAAAACGTTAAAAGAAGGCGAAATAAGCATCCAACTCTCTTCAAATTTAACGCATACAAACATTTTTGCTAACACAAGATCTGTTGTGAAAGTTATATATAACCACCAACCCCTTCTGGTACCTCACTCACATCCTGTCACAATTTTCAGTACTTTAATCTGTCATAATTTGCGAAACAAGCCAGTGATTCTTTCTGCGATATTTTGGCCCATTCCCGGCGAAGTGCTTGCTTGGGGTGATCGACACTGAATTTTTTTTTAGTGCCAACCTTGCTTTGCAAAATACTTCAGGCTCAATAGTTCAACGGATTGGTATCCGGAGATTTTGGTGGCCTATGTGCGCTGGATATAAAACGAGGAACCTCATTTTGAAACCAATCATGCGTGGCGCGTGCAGACTGCGATGGTGCTGAGACCTGTTGGAATGTCCAAGGTCTGCGGCCAAAATGTTTCCGTGCCCAAGGCTTTAATACACCTTCCAGAATATTTTCGCGATAATATTCACCATTTATGTTGTTGCAAAATGGTCGGACTTATTCCCTTTATTGTTGTTTTTATAAAAACAACGTTTGTTTATTAGTAGAGAACGATGGTAATGTTTACCGGGGGTAAGGCAGGGAATACCTAGGTTTCGGAAAGAGCCACTAATCCTCATCTGTCGATATTCTGATGCCACGGTCACTTAATACGAGCGGAGAGCGACCATCGGCTGTTATGGCGGCCCACACCATCACCATGGCCGGCGCTTGAGTTTTGGTGGCCAACCGAAGGTGCACATTTTCAGCTGACCTCTTTGGCAAGTAAACACGATAATTTTGTTTGTTTACAAACTGCTGGACAACGAATGTTTTCTCTTCGGAAAAAAACCAAATTCGGCAGTTCACTACTTTCAGCCAATTCTTTAGCTCTTTTGAGACTATTTTATTTCTTTTGCGGTGTATGTTCATGCACTTGTTGGAATTTCAATGGCTTTATCCCGAGCCCATTTTTCAATATTTGCCGAATATGTTCAGCTCACGAGCCACTTTTCGGCCATGGCGACGCAGGTTTCGATCTTTTCGACGCTTTTTTACTTTTCGAACCATTTCTGCTGATGTTGCTGTTTTCTTCCGTCCACTTCCTTGACGCCGGGATACGCTGCCAGTATCACGGCAACGAGTGATGATACGAGCCACAAAAGATTTATTAACATTTAAATGCTGGAGTACTCTAACGATAGCCACTTGTGGTTTTCCAGCCAAATATAAAGAAATCACACTATCACGCTTGAATTCCATTACGAATTATTTTTTTTTTCTGAAAAATGCTCACCAAAATGCTTTTGTACGCTTGTAGACAATATAATGAGCAGTCACTGGAATAATTTTTGCATCTGTCGGACGAGTGGTTTAGCAATAACAGCAGTCTGAAGTTGGTTGCAGTTTTTTCATCTCACCCTGAATATCCAATATTCTGCCTTCGTGGTTTGAATCCATTACAAACTAGAGCTACCAAATTTTAGACAAATTCTTTAAAAAAATGAGGCTTAAGTCACCAAGAGAACAAATATCCGATGGTACAATCTTAATATTGGGCCTATGGGAAAACATTGGATCTTTATGAAAAAAGGAGGTAGAATCCATTTCAGACCCCAAAAACCAAATTTGAAACAATTTCGGGAAAAATTTTGTTAACTGGTCTACCCATCCTAGACACCATACAAACTATTGTTCCAAAGTTCGAATAATACGGGTTATTCAAGAGATGGACATTGTTAAATCGACTTTTATTCTGATCATGAATATATATATTTTTTGGAGTCAACGACCAATATTTAGATGTTTCACAAAAAGAATGAAAAATTTAACATACCTTCCATTCCATGGTGGAGGGTATAGCAATTGGAGGAGGTTATAAATGCCTTGACACTTCATTTGTCAAAATCCGACTCAATGCTCTCATGGTAATTTTTCATAAAAATAAATGGACTTCACACACACGCACACACACTTTATTTTGCTGGACCATTTCAAATCAACAAGTCATCAAAAGAAATAAGCGAAAGTCTAAACATAAACTCTTTTTATTTTCATTTGAAAGAAACAGAAGAAAAAACGCCGAAAAACATGCAAGCTTATAAATTATGTGTAGATGAGAAAAAAAAACTTGGCTGTAATTAACAATTACAACAATGGACATGCATTGCTCGTCAAACATACATATTTACAATGCCGAGGTAATGTACCACCACCGCCACCCATGACAATAGGGGCCGGCAACAGTGAGAGACAGAGGCAGCATTTAGCCATTGCCGGCTCTCTCCCAAATAACAGTATTTAGTGTTTAAAAATTTCAATAGCTCTCTCCAGAAGACATTTTTGAGTGTTATATGAGATTCAAAAACAAAAAAGTTTCACTCAAAATAATTTAAATTTTTATTAAAGAAGAAAAAAACTCACAATGTACTCAACAATTGAGTTGTAATGTAGATCGTTCGTCTGATATTACATACGTCCAGAAGGTGCTGCACACGTCCACAATGCTTGCTGGTGCGCATGCTCAATTTACTCTGTAAACGATTCTCTGGCAATGCCGACAATTGGCCTCTTGTGTGAGGGGGTAAGCCAGCGCAAAGCGGCCGTTTTGTAGCACCAACAACAATCTACTTCTCCGGTTGTGGCGATGGCGGTGGCAGAGTGGTAAGACGACAAGTTGGTACTGGGGAATTTTTCAATACTGGCCACTAGACAATTGTAGAGGAGAGACAAACTTTTACTTTAGTTGCAGACGTGATTTCAAGCCGAACGTTACATTTGAACGGATACTGTTTTTTTGGGATAGTGCAGTGGAATAAAACAAAATTGAAAAACAAATATTAACAATTGTTATTGAATTCAATTAAGGTGTTGTTATTGAAGCTTCACACAGGCGAATGTATGTGATTTTTTGTGAATTAAAAAAAACTGAAATGGAATTGAAAAAAAAAAGAGAACTAATTGTGACATTTTATTGAGGGACTCATCTCCTCTGTTGCCAGGATGAATGTGGCTCCTAATGTTTTGTTTGTGTGTCTATTTATTTTTTTGGTTTCCTTTAAGTCTCCCTCAAAATTTTCCTTTTTTCTGCTTCTTTGTTACGTAAATTCTGCGAATAGTTTTATCCGATTTATTATGCAGGTGAACCCAATCCGGTTTCCTTAACATTTTTTTTTATTCCGAAAAATTTCTGCAGCCTGGTTTGGAAACTAGTTTTACGATTATCACCTCATATCCCTGAATGTGTTTAATGTTAGCTTTAATTGCAAGATTTTGCCACAAGCACCAGCGGCAACAGCAGCAACAGCAAGTGCCAGTGTTACGGGTTTCACATTTAATGGACCAACTCCCAAAACAAATACAAAAAAAAAAAAAAAATAGTTCATAGGTATACATATGAAATTCCTGGATGATGGCTGTAGTATGACTCTTTCATTCAATGAAACTTGAATGGGTTTTGAAATCAAGATTTTTATTTCGAAAAAATTATGTTTCACAAATAAATTGATGTAATCAATATCAAGGTTATAGGGTAAGTGTGCCTAAGTTCGGCATGTCCCAGTAGTCGGCACTTTTTATTTTTAAGCCCAAATAAATGAAACTATTATAACTAAATGTATTTTGTTTACTTCAAATATATTGTCAGCTATTTTTGTGTACGATTTCGCTAAGAAAAGATAATTTATTGTAATAAAAATTAAATTTTTGTCTGTGAAGGTCCTCAACAATTCATATTCTTAAGAAATGTACAATAAAGACGTCGAATCAGTTTAACTAAACAAAAATATTATATTTTAATGAATTAATTTATTATTATTATTAATTATTCTTACAAAAAATTGGTATGCCGACTGTTGGAAAATGCCATACCGACAATTGGCAAGTGGTGCCGACTACTGGCAAAAAAGCATTGTTTTAATAAAACTACAAATTTATGAAATTTAATAAAAAGTTATTAAAACTTTATTTATTATTGCAAAAACTATACAAAATTTCGAATCTGAATAAATTAAATTTGTAATAATTGAAATGTTCCACTCACAATGATGACCAAATAAAAACGCGAAAATCCTAAAAGTGCCGACTACTGGTACACTTACCCTATATGAAGTAAAAATGAAAGTGCCTAGCTGAATTCGATGATAGAAAAGGCAAACTTCTCGAAATCGGAAATTATAATCATAATCTGAAATTCAAATCGGAGATTGTAATGCTTTTGCGCTCAGCCTTATGGCTACAGAGGATACTAGAGAATTTTTATTGAGTCAATCAAGCTATGTCTGTTCATCTGTCTGTCTGGTCATCTGGTTCGCACAAAAATGTTTAAAGGAAGTACCCAGTTTGGTATATTCTTGAAACATCTTAATATTTTCATGAAATTTAATTTGAAGTGAAAGATAAACAATAAGGGTCCTTTCCTACCAGAATCTTCTAACAAAAGTTCAAAATGAATGCATATTTTTTGTAAAGTTAAGGAACTACCCCATAGAGTACAAAATTGACACATAGGGCAGGGGAGAAAATGAAATATTTGCACCATACCCCTCATAAACCCTCAACTCACAGTCGGATTTTCCACAAAGAATTACACATCCTAAAATTTTTGCCCATATTTGATAAAGTGTTAAAATGCAATATATATTAATCTAACCTGACTGGTACCTACCACACAAAAGCTCAAAATTCTCAAAAGATATTACATATATATTATACTAGCAAGTGCCCGGTACTTTGTTAGCGAAAAGTCCCCCTTCAAAATTTAAGGTCCTTCCACCAAATCATTTTAATACTCAATATGCACAATTTGCTAGTTATTCCTTGGAAAAAAAATCCAAACAAAACTTCATACATCGTACTTACTTTTCAGCTGCTTATATTCAAATTTGTTCCTTTATCGAAAAGATTATTCGAAAAATGAGTACTTTTCGCACCAGAAAGTCTTCAAAATCTTTCATGATTCCACATCCATTTTTTCAGATTCAAACTATTTTATAATAAAAATTGGTCACCACCATATCTAAATCATAGAAGCCAACAGTGACCTCAATATCATATTTCATATATTTCAGGATTCAATCTCTATCCATTCACTCACCGGCAAATTGTGTACCATTTAGTACTTTTCGACAATCACACACATTAGTACGCAAAACTATATATCAACAGTGGCCTCCATGTCAAATCTCAGAATTCCAACATGTTCAAAGCCACCTCCTTCTCTCCACACTATACACCAACCGTAATCTCGATAAGAAATTTCAGAATTCCGTCTCAAAACCAAAACATTTTATGGCATTTTGTACTTCCTTCTCTTAATTACAGAAACCGACAGAGACATCCACGTAAGATTTTGGGATTTCAGGTCTATCCCTTCACTCAATACCAAATTTAGTACCATTTAAATCTTTTCGTACAGTTAAAGTAGGCATTTTTTCCATATCTCAAACTCAGATACCAACAGTGACCTTAAAATCAAATTTCAGTTGTGTAGTTTTAGTACAATTATGGTACACATTTCCAAAACCAGCTTCTTCTATCAGCTACAGACACCAACACTGACTGACAAAATTCAGGATTTCAGCTTTATTTCTTCACCTAATATCAAATGTAGTACTTTTTGCACATTTTAGTACTCATTTCGAAAACCATCTTCATATCTCAACCTCAGATATCAACAGAGACCTCATTTTCAAATTTCGGAATTCCAGGGCTATCCCTTCACCTAATACCTAATCAGTACCACTTAGTAATTTTCGAACATATATCGCACATTTAAAGTACGTATTTTCAAAACAAAGCTTAATATTAAATATTAAAATTTAAGCTCTGTAATTTCACACACTACAAAATTTAGTACCATTTAGAACAATTATAGTACTCATTTCCAAAATCAGTTCCTTCTTTCAAGTACAGACACCAACAGTGACGTCCATATCATATTTCAGGATTTCAGCTTTATTCCTTCACCCAATACTAAATTTAGTACTATTTAGTACTTTTCGAACAATTATAATACAAATTTTCAATATCACCTCCATATCTCAATCCAAGATACCAACAGAGATCTCATTATTAAATTTCAAGATTCCAGCTCTATTCGCTTTATCTCAATCAAGAAACCAACAGAGTTCTCATAATTAAATTTCAAGATTCCAGCTCCACGTAGTACT
This sequence comes from Musca domestica, assembly GCF_030504385.1. Classification (NCBI taxonomy): domain Eukaryota; kingdom Metazoa; phylum Arthropoda; class Insecta; order Diptera; family Muscidae; genus Musca; species Musca domestica. The sequence goes on from NW_026712249.1 coordinate 40,261,242, forward strand.
TTTTGAGCAAATATATACATATTTCCAACACCACTTTCACACGGATACTAAATCTATCTAATCTAAATATCAAATTTCTGAATTTTGTCACTATTTCTTCACCCAATACCAAATATAGTACCATTTAGTACTTTTCGTACAAATATAGTACACATTTCCGAAACCACATCCATGTGTCTAGGCTACACATGAACAGCGACCCTAATACCAAATTTCAAATTTCGAGGACAATATGTTCACCCAATATCAAATTTTAGCAAATTAGGTACTATTTAGTAATTTTCGTGCACTAAAGGTACACATTTCCAAAACCACATTTTTATGACAAATCTACCATCAACAGGGACTCACTAAACAATTTCAATATTCCAGCTTCATCCGTTCATCCTAAACGAAGCTGTTCCAAAATTTCGTACCATTTAGTACAGTTTGCATACACCCTTTTCATATACTAAACTTACTTTCCAACTTTGATTCTCATACCAAATTTCAAGTTTTTAGCTCCATCCGTTCACATAATACAAATTGGTACCATTTTACAAGTTTTGTACCATTTTAGAACTTTTCGTAACCTTGTGTTCGAATTTCCAATATGGTACATCTATCCTGCACTCTATCTCATTCCAAATTTCTGAATTCTACCACATTCAGTTTGTCCTATACAAAGTATTCAAGTGTTAGTAAAATTTAATACTTTTCATACCCTTTTAGCACGAATGTCCCACATTTATCCCACGCTTATGCACCAAGACTGACCCTTGTGTAAAATTGTAAGATTCTAGCTTCAGGTGTTTCATCTGGGCATTGATTCTCAGTAAGTCAGACAGTTTATTCACTATTCTTTTATACATAGATATATCAGTTGGATCTTAGACTGAAGCTTTCTAACTTGTAAGGAATATATTTTAATGACTTCCTGTCGTGGATTTAAAGGACCTTCTGGTCAGGTATAACTAGTCGGGAACACATTTTTGAAAAGCCCCAAAGGTTTAACATTTTTTTATAAATCTGAAAGTTAAATTTATAAAGAGCATTGAATTTTTAAAGAATATTTTCACAAGGTCATTGTGTAGAAAACAGCCCATTTTCACAAAATTTGCTTCAAGGACCCTCGGAGCGAAACCAGCGATTTTAAGAGACTGTTAAAATTTTTAAGATTTATTATTGCATTCTGCAATTGCAATGAACATTTTTTGAGGAAATTTTTGGCCTAAATATTCATTTGCCTCGGAATAGTCCTTCTTCTAGACATTTTTACTTCTAAGCGAGTCTTTTTTATTTTTTAAACCCAAATCCTTTGGGGTAAAAAACGTGTAGACATTTTAAAAATTGAAGAAATGTGGAAAGCAGTTTTGAAATATTATCAAACCACTTTTGGCAAATTGGCCATAAAAACTATAATCTCCCATTGGACCATACTGCTGCTGGTCATAAACATTGGTGCAATTGGATGATGTAGCAAGAAAAACAGTCAGTTAATGTATGATAAAAGTACCCGTTTGTATTTGACATAATATAAATGCCGCGTATCACAAAATGATGTACATTTGATTTTTTCTTACATTTGTGTGTGTGCCGTTTCTTTTTATAGAAAATTATGTTATTTTGCTACTGTTGCGACTGCCATTGGCGATGACCGAACGAATGAACCGCTGTTACCAATTTCACCAAGACATAGTTTTAGTTTTTTTTCTCTTGCTCCGTTCGCCAAACAACAATGATTTAATTATATTTTGTAATTACATTGATGAGGATTATGGTCAGTGTTTTTTTTTGCTGTTGTTTTTTTTTTGTTGCTGCGGGGAAAGCAAGGGCAATGACTGTAATGTTATCAATTTATTTTTTTAATGTTTTTTCTCAAAAAAAAAAAATCTTTAAAGTTGTTTGAAGAAAGTAGTCCAAGCAATCTTATTCCCCAACGGGTTGTTGATACAATGCATTTTTTATGAAATAAGAAGCTAAAAATACGAAATTGATATTAAAAATAAAAATAACAATATCAATAATAATAGTAATAGTAACAAGTAAAAAGTATCGGTCGGTTTTGCCGACAGATGTATACCCTAAGCCAATGTTCGATTATTTAAAAATATTTTGACTTCTGTTATGAATTTTTAAACTCTTGACCCTCTATGGAGTCGGTTTTGAAAAAATGGGTTAATATATTCCATTTTATATCGGACCTAAATAAATATGATATAAATATTATTATAAATATTTTTGGATGCTTATTTCACTTTTTTTAAGCGTTTTGTTTTTCAAAATCTTGAACCCTGGAACCCTGGTGGAGCAGTTAGCAAAAGAAAATGTCCGATCTCTACCGTCTTTATAAGAGATCTTGTGTTGAAGGAAATGTTGAGATGTACCATGTCTGGAATGGAATTGGATGTTGATTGCGCTTTTTATGAGCTTCATGGATATTCAAAATTTTGACCATTTTTGGGTATCAGAAAGAGTGGACCGATATATTTCATCTTAACACCAGACCTTGGGTTAATATAGATATTGGGATATATGAAATTTGAAGACAATCGGACTCTAACATCACATTTTATGAGAGTTGTAATTATTATTAAATGATACATACCCTCTGTACCCATATGGCTGAGGGTATAAAAATGGTAATTTGTTAATGTCCAAAAAAAATCTAAAAACTGATTTTAAACAGAATTGTAACATGACAATATATTCTAGTATAGGCACCAGAACACTTCATCTAAATACCATAAATACATATTAAAACCAGTAAGGAAAGCTCAAAAGTCGGGCGGGCCGACTATATGTTACCCTGCACCACTATGTATATTTAGTAGAACTCTCGTAAAAGAAAAGTTTATATTGGGTATTTCTGAGCTCTGTGAGATATCTGGTAAAAAAATGGTAGAGTGCATATTCCGAAAGTTGAAGATTTAATCGGATGAAAATATACATGGAGCTACAGCTATATCTGGACCGATTTCCACCCATTTTTAAATGTTAACTTCTACAATAAATTCGCTCGGAAGTGCAACTTTTCACTCACTTTGGGCTGAAATTAGCCATTTGGTGCACAAGAAACCTAAAATCGGACTAAGATATATAGGGAAGCTATATGCAAATCTGATCCGATCTTGATAAAATTTGAATCATGAATTGCTGGGCTGAATCTTATATCTGGTGCTAAATATCAATATTGTGGAGTCCATATAACGAATGTGAGGGACTTAAACACCAAAATCGGATGTAACATATATATGGGAGCTATAGCTATATCTGAACTGATTTTCACCAAATTTGAAGCACATGTTTGTAGGCTGAATTCGGTCGGATGTATCAAAATTCACACCATTTGGACTGATATTAGCCATTTGGTGGACAAGAAACCTAAAATAGGATGAAGATATATATGGGAGCTATATTTAAATTTGGACCGATTTTCACCAATTTCAATAGGGTTCGTCCTTGAGCCAAACAAATGTTATTTAGAACATTTCTTTCAATCGAATAATAAATGCGACCTGCATTTTGTTTACAAAAATACACGGGCAGACAGACAGACGGACGGACAGACGGACGTACATGCATAATTCGAGTTTAGTATAGATGTAACTGTTGGTGTCTGTGGTTAAGATATGGAGATGGATTTGAAAATGTATACTATAATTGTTCGAAAAGTACTAAGTGGTACTAAATTTGGCATTGCGTGAAGGGATAGGGCTGGAATACTCAAATTTGATATTGAGGGCTCTCTTGGTATATGGAATTGAAATGTAGAGTAGATCTTGGAAATGTGTACTATAATTGTATGAAAAGTACTAAATTTGGGCTATTGGGTGAAGAAATATAGATATAGATGTCACTGTTGGTGTCTGTGGTTAAGCTATGGAGATGGATTTGAAAATGTATACTATAATTATTCGAAAAGTACTAATTGGTACTAAAATGGATATTGGGTGATGGAATAAGGCCGAAATCCTGAAATTTGATATTGAGGACTTTGTATGGTATCTGGAATAGATGAAATATTGGTGGTTTTGGAAAACCTGTACTATAATTGTTCAGATTTCCAAAAAGTTCTATGAGGTGCCAAATTGAGTATTGGGCGAAGGAAAACAGCTGACTTTTGAAATGGATGTCACTGTTGGTTTCTGTGGTTGAGAGAAGAAGCTGGTTTTGGGTATGCGTACTGTAATTGTACAAAAAGTACTGAATGGTACTATATTTGGTATTGGGTTAAGAGATACTGCTGGAATCCCGAAATTTGATATTAAGGTGTCTGTTGGAATATGGAATGGAGATATGGAGGTAGTTTTGGAAATATATACTATAATCGTACGAAATGCTTATTTCGGATTGTATAATCGTTTTGTTTATTCAAAACTTTGACCCTTTGTGGGGGAGGTACCAGAAGGAGTGGTGGTCCGATGTATCCCATCCTTATAACAGATCTTGTGTTGATGGAAGTATTGTGATGTGCCAAGTCTCAATGGAATGGGATGTTAATTTCGCATGTTATGAGCTTCATGGATATTCAAAATGTTGACCCTTTGTGGGGGAGGTACCAGAAGGAGTGGTCCGATGTATCCCTTTACACCAGACCTTGGGATAATAAAAATGTAGTGATGTGTGAAATATGAAGACAGCCGGATGCTTATTTCGGATTTTATAATCGTTTTGGTTATTCAAAACTTTGACCCTTTGTTGTGGGAGGTACCTGAAGAAATGGTTCGATCTCTACCATTTTTATAACAGATCTTGGTTTGATAGATATAATCAGATGTGCCAAGTTTGAATGGAATCGGATGTTGATTTCACGTTTTATGAGTTTCCTGGATATTTAAAATTTTGACCCTTTTGTTGGGTTAGGTACCAGAAGGAGTGGACCCATATGTTCCATCTTCACACCAGATATATATATATATAATATTTTTATGTGTAATTTAAAGACAATCGGACTCTTACATCACATTTTATAAGAATTATAATCATTCCCAATTTTGATCCTTTGTGGGGGAAACACTTAATGGAGTGGACCGATATTGTCCTTTTTCGTACCTGACCTAGCATTAATGCAAATATTAGGATTTGCAGGGTTGGAGCAAAATCGGAATGTCCTTTCACTTTCTGTGCTGTAAAATATTTTTTTTTTTCAGAAGGAGTGGACCGATATTGCCTATCTCCGAACTCGATCTAAGTTTGATGATAATATTACAATGTACCAAATTTGGACCAAATCGGATACTCTCTTTGAGAGTTATCGTGAGCACTAGCCAGCCAGACAGACGGACGGACGGACGGACGGACATCCCTAGATGGGCTCCAAATGTCCTGAAACGGATTTGGTCCAAAAAGACCTAGGGTCTAAAACCGTTATTTCAATGAGGCACGTTTTCAAAGGCACGTTTTCCAGCCATATGGCTGTGGGTATAAAAAATTGAATATTGGCGTACAGTGTAATTTAAAAGAAACCTCATCTTCAATTTTATCACACTGACTTTCTTTGACATTTTGTGAAAGTTTCTTCTGCTTCGTTTCTATTATCTACTAGTGACTCTTTTTTCAATTTTTTTTTCCATTCAATCCAATCATAAAAACACAATTGTGTAATTTATTTTGATTAGTTTATGTTTTGATTTTTCCATTCGGTTGTTGTAATTTTCTCTCAGTATGTCGCACATTTCGCTTTCGCGATTTTTGGCATAACGACATTCCGATTTGTAATCAAACTGTAACTATAATAAAATGTTGTATATTTTTGGTCTTTAAAATGTCTTATGTCTTTTAAAATACATAAGTTTGTGTGTATGTTTGTATCTAATTTTACCTACTTTTTTATTTCGTTTCATTTTAGTCTCGGGCGTTTGAAAATAAATTTGTCGCTATTGAAGTGGTTGGTGTTGCGCGTGTCGAAGTCAAGACAAACGGATTGTTTGCGAATTGCGTGTTTTCATTCAAAATCTAAATAAAGAAAATTAAATCCAAGGAAACTGTTTTATAAGCCGCCCATCTATAACTTTTTGGACATCAGCAAAAACAGCAGCAGCAATAACAACAACATGGTGCAATATTGGAAATCCAGTGTTGTATTTGCAACAACAATTTTAATGGGTAAGTTGCTTTCATTTGATTAGAATATGTTAAACATAAAGATTTAAGGCTGGGATACGTAGTCAAAGGCCAAAGTTGATTTCCGATCTTTCAATTTTATCCTATGTACTAAATAACGATTTTCGACTTACCCTTAGTGGAGAAAGGCGTTACGATCTCTTCGCACTGACTAAAGCACATTTTCCCACAATTAACAATTCCAGCACACGCTTATGTCATTGACCTGTTGTCAATCCACAATTGTACACACATCCATACTCACAATGTTCCGTTCTTCTTTGAACGCCGTTTCAGACTTTTTGGCTCACAGACCAGGTAGAAAGTAATGCTACGTGACATGAATGTTTGAATCCATTTTAATTGATTGATAATTTGACTGGCTATATGTAGTTCTGTGAATTTTTTGTGAACGACACCAATTTCCATTTTCAAGGTCTTAACAACCATAGATCGATAGAGAATATTTGATTAGAAAGGTAAAATGGGTTGCTATTTGAATTCAACTAATTAATAAATTATGACCTTGGCCGCCATAGACGAACATAGGCGATTTCCGGATGTGTGGGATTTAATTTGAAGTAAGTGTGTGTGAAAGCGCTGAGGATATAAGTGGGGAAATGCAACTCACGTAACGATTTGACTCCCAATTATTGTATTTTATTAATGTTTTGTTAACAACTAAAAAGTGTCAGCTACTTCGCCAGGGAAAAGTCCAGTTTTAAATTATATATTCGTTCCAACATTTCGTATTAGGCCTTTTTATACCCTTCACCATTTTATGGAGGGTATATTAGCTTTGTAATTCTGTTTGTAACTCCTCGAAATATTTGTAACGCCCCCTACAAAGTATATATATTCTGGATCAGCATAAAAATCTAAGACCATCTAGCGATGTCCGTCTCTCTGTCCGTCTATCTCTCTTTTGTAATCACGCCATCCTTCGAGCGAATTGAGAATGCTGAAATTTTGCATACATGCATAGTTTGCCAATAAGCAGGTTAATTTTGTAAATGGCCTATGTCGGTCCACGTTTTCGTATAGCCCCCATGTAACGGTACCAGCCGATATTTGGTATTTTCATGATTTTAGCGACATTATTTACCGGAATTATTTCAAATTTCATATTGTAAGACCTTAAGGGGTACTACAACCTATGGCAAAAAATTTCGTGTGCAGGTCCGAGTCTTCGTATAGCTTCCATATGACGGTGCCTCCCGATACTATTTTTTCAGAAGTTTTGCGACATTATTCACCGTAATTGTAAGAAATTTCATATTTAAAGTTCGTAATAGTTACTACAGCCTATGAAAAAAAATTTCGTGTGCAGGTCCAGGTCTTCGAATAGCCCCCATATGACGGTACATCCCGATACTCGGTATTTTCAGGATTTTTGCGACATTATTCACCGTAGTTGTAACAAATTTCATATTTAAAGTTCGCAATGGTTACTACAGCCTATGACAAAAAATTTCGTATGCAGGTCCACTTCTTCTGGTACTTCCCCAAAAAAAGGTCGAAATTTTCAAAAAAAAAAAAAAAATTAAATAAATAAATAAATAATTTACGACACAGAAAGAGAAAGGATAATCCGATTTTTCTCCAATTGTGCAATCCTAATATTTGCATCAGTGCTAGGTCAGGTGAGACAACATCGGTCGACTCCATCAAGTACCTCCCCCACAAAGGGTCAACATTTTGAATATTTATAACTCTTATAAAATGTGATGTAAGAATCCGATTGTTTTAAAAACTTCACACACGCAAATATTTTTATAACCCCTAGATCGGCTGTTAAGATGTAATACATTGGTCCACTTCGTCTGGTATCTCCCCCACAAAATGTCGAAATTTTGAATATCCATTAAGCTCTTAAAACGCGAAATTAAAAGTCGATTCCATTTAGACTTGGTACATCTGAATATTTCTATCAATACAGGATCTGTTATTAAAACGGTAGAGATCGGATCTTGCCTTCTGGTACTTCCCCCACAATTGGTTAAAATTTTGAATAAGCACAACGTTTATAAAATCCGAAATAAGCATCCGATTCTCTTCATATATCACACATCTGTTGTGAAGATGGGATATATCGGTCCACTCCTTCTGGTACCTCACCCACAAAGGGTCAAAATTTTGAATAATTATAACTCTTATAAAATGTAATGTAAGAGTCCGATTACACACATCAACATATTTTTATTATCCCAAGGTCTGGTGTGAAGATGGAATATTTCGATCCACTCCTTGTGGTACCTCCTCCACCAAGGAGAAGCTCATAAAACATGAAATTAATATCTGATTCCATTCAGACTTGGTACATCTCATTATATCTATCACACTAAGAACTGTTATAAGGATGGTATAGATCGGATCATTTCTTGTGGTACTTCTCCCACAAAGGGTCAAAGTTTTGAAAAAAAAAAAAAAAAACAAAATGATTTTAAAATCCGAAATAAGCATCCCATTATTTCTACTAACACGAGATCTGCTGTGAAGGTGGGATATGTCGGTTCACACCTTCTTGTACCTCCAGCACAAAGGGTAAACATTTTAAATATCCATTAAGTTAATAATACGCGAAATTTACATCCGATTTCATTCAAGCTTGGTACATTTCAGTATTAAGACAAGATCTGTTATAAAGATGGTAGAGATCGAATAATTTCTTCTGGTACCTCCCCCATATAGGGTGTACCATCAGGAATCTTTTGGGCAATTTTGTAGTCGGCCCCTAACTTTTTTAATAACTTTATCGTCGCTCTTGTTCTTTTTTCTCTTGAATCGAATTATTAATGAAAAATGGATTTTCAACAATAATATTCAATTTCTTGCGATTATCGTTCGAATCACAAGCTAACATTATACCACCATCCTCGACAATTCAATTTTCTATCATTGCCTCGGGCAATGTTAGAACAGAAAAAGTTTTTCTTTAATTTTCTTTGTGTTTACCAAAAAAATGAGCTTCATCAACAATTTGGCTTTGATTTTGCCAATGCTGATGCTAGTGGTGGCATTGATAATTTCCATTGAAATTTTTTTTTGGCAAATATCCATGAAAACCAAGAATTTGAGAAGATAATAACTTTTGCCTTTGTCGAACGAATTGGAATATTCGAAAGAAACTTTTTATTTTGTATCATAGCAAGATTTATGCGGATTTCGAGGTTTATTTTGTCATGGCTTGTTGTTGACGTTTAAAAACTTATTTTGGATTTGAAAAACATTTTGGTGGTTATTAAATGTTATTAGAGCTGTATTACTGAAACTACTTTGAAATTGAAATGGTTTTCAATTTTATTTTTATTATTTTTTAATTAAATCTGTTTTGATACTTTTTTCCTTTGGTTGCGATCAATTTTACTTTTATTCAGAAATGACCACTTTATAGGGGAAAACATGTTATTCGTTGGCTGGCCCTATAGTCCATAGATGGACAAGAATACACGCCAGTTAGTGTTTATGTCCCTTATTCTCTGTCGTGTTTTTAACATCAACAATCTCATCAACATCTACAAATAATTTTCAAAATTTCTTTTTATAAAATAATTTTGAGTTAATTGTGATTATGTTATTGCTTTGAAATTGTAGTAATTCGATGCAGGAAAGATGTTATAAAATGCTCTTAAGTATTTCTCTCTTATTATTTTGCCCATCTATGATATGATAGCCAATATCTTTTTTTCTGGGTTGATTCTTTAATATTTTATCTTTAGATCTTTTATATTTAATTACACAATTTGTTTCTTTGCCGTTTTAGGTTTAGTATCGCTATGAAAACTAGCACAAAAAGTACATTTGCCAGACAAATGTTTGTCCATCAGGAGTTGTTTTTTTTTATCCGTGGAAAGTTTCGAGTTTACTAAGGACAAAAATTTGTCGAAATACATCGCGTTTTTATTTTTTGTTGTTTTTTTTTTTGCTTTGAGATCTCAAAAACCATGACCAAGCTAAGCGAGGCTGCCACCAGCACTGTATACTATATGTTTGGATAAAAGTGTACAGTTTGTATTTGGTCTATAATAACCGCTAAAAGCTTTGTATGTCATCATATTAAATGCATATTCGCAGGTGTATAGGCTACAGTGTTCGGATAAATTATTATTACCAAAGAGTTTATGGGATGTTGCTAAATGGGAAAAAGAAAAAAATTATAATTTCTGTTGATAAATATATCCACGTCTGTGGATAAATATATCCACGTCTGTGGATAAATATATCCACGTCTGTGGATAAATATATCCACGTCTGTGGATAAATATATCCACGTCTGTGGATAAATATATCCACGTCTGTGGATAAATATATCCACGTCTGTGGATAAATATATCCACGTCTGTGGATAAATATATCCACGTCTGTGGATAAATATATCCACGTCTGTGGATAAATATATCCACGTCTGTGGATAAATATATCCACGTCTGTGGATAAATATATCCACGTCTGTGGATAAATATATCCACGTCTGTGGATAAATATATCCACGTCTGTGGATAAATATATCCACGTCTGTGGATAAATATATCCACGTCTGTGGATAAATATATCCACGTCTGTGGATAAATATATCCACGTCTGTGGATAAATATATCCACGTCTGTGGATAAATATATCCACGTCTGTGGATAAATATATCCACGTCTGTGGATAAATATATCCACGTCTGTGGATAAATATATCCACGTCTGTGGATAAATATATCCACGTCTGTGGATAAATATATCCACGTCTGTGGATAAATATATCCACGTCTGTGGATAAATATATCCACGTCTGTGGATAAATATATCCACGTCTGTGGATAAATATATCCACGTCTGTGGATAAATATATCCACGTCTGTGGATAAATATATCCACGTCTGTGGATAAATATATCCACGTCTGTGGATAAATATATCCACGTCTGTGGATAAATATATCCACGTCTGTGGATAAATATATCCACGTCTGTGGATAAATATATCCACGTCTGTGGATAAATATATCCACGTCTGTGGATAAATATATCCCGTCTGTGGATAAATATATCCACGTCTGTGGATAAATATATCCACGTCTGTGGATAAATATATCCACGTCTGTGGATAAATATATCCACGTCTGTGGATAAATATATCCACGTCTGTGGATAAATATATCCACGTCTGTGGATAAATATATCCACGTTTGTGGATAAATATATCCACGTATGTGGATAAATATATCCCCGTTTATGGATAAATATATCCACGTTTGTGGATATAATATTTTTACGTCTGGAAATTTAATTTATATGCAAATTTATATCCTAGATTCAAAATTAGTACCATTTAGTACTTATTAAACATTTATGGTAATATCCAAAACCACCTCCATATCTCAATTCCAGATACAAACAGAGACCTCTATATCAAATGTCGCGTTTCCAGCTCTCTACATTCATCCAATACCAAATTTAGTTAAATTTTTTACTTTTCGTACAATTTTGGTACACATTTCCAAAACCACCTCTATATTTTAACCACAGACACCAACTGTGACATCCATATCAAATTTCAGGATTTCAGCTCTATTTCTTCCCCAAATACCTAATTTATTATTTAGTATTTTTCGTACATTTATAGTATTTATTTCCAAAACAACCGACACATATCCGTTTCAAATACCAACAGAGGCCTCAATATAAGATTTTAGGATTCTAGCTTTTTCCCTTCGCCAATATTTAATTTAGAACCACTTAGAACTTTTCGATCAATTATAGCATACCGTTCCAAAACCACCTCCATATATTTACCACAGAAACCTACAGCGATGTTTTTATCAAATTTTTGAGGATTTCAGCTCTTTTCCGTCACCCAATAACAAATTTAGTACTATTTGGTACTTTTAGTACAATTATAATACTTATTTTCAAAACAACCTTCACATCTTAATTCCACAGAGACTTCATTATTAATTGTAGGATTCCAGCCCCATCCGCCAACCGAATTCAAAAATGTAGTACTATTTAGTGCTTTTCGTATTAAAATATAGGACGTATTTCCTAACCACCGCCAAATTTCAAACACAGAGACCTTAGGAAACTAAATATCAAATTTCAGTATTTCAGCTCTTCCCCCCCAATACCAAATTTAGTACAATTTAGTACTTTTCATACAATTACAATACACATTTCCAAACCATCGCCATATCTCGATTCCAGATGCCAACAGAACTCAATATTAAATTTAAGGATTCCAGCCCTATCTCCTCACCCAATACCAAATTTCTCATTTTATATACGTAGGACGCATTTCAAAACCACCGCCAAATATCAAACAAAGAATTTTATCTCTATCCTTTCATCCAATACCAAATATAGTAGAATTGTAGTGCGCAATTTCAAAATCACCTCCATATGTCCAGGCTATACATAAACAGCGACGCTAACACCAAATTTCAGATTACAAGCACTATATGTTCACCCAACTTTTCGTGCACTTGTAGTACACATTTCCAAAACAACCTCTTTACCACAAACCTACCACAACAGGGACCCCAGCACACAATTTCAAAATACCTGGTTCATGCGTTCACGCTAAACCAAATTGTTTCAAATTTGGTACTATTTGGTACAGTTCGCACGCCTAGTACATGTTTCAAAAACCATCTTCTTATGTAAAACTTACTTTTTCAACCTAGATTCTCATACCAGATCTTTTATCTCTATCCGTTCGCATAGTACCAAATGGAACCATTTTAGAAGTTTAATACCATTTTAGAACTTTTCGTAAACTTAAAGTTCGAATTTCCATAAATCCTTTGCTACAGCTATTCTGCACTCCATCAGTGACTCTTGTTCCCAGTTTCAGCCTTATCACACGCCTATGCACCAAAACTGACACTCGTGCAAAATTTCAAGATTCTGCCGTTTTGTCTGGACATAGATTAGATATTTTACCACCGAAAATAAAAATACCTACCTCTGTGGATAAAATAATCTGCATTAAATTATCCACGTTTTTGGATAAAATCATATATGTTTTGGGGTACAATTATCCACGTTTGTGGACCAGCATTTTCGCTTTCCATCAGCGAGCACTAATTGCTCCACTTCTAAAAAGGAACTCCAAAATTTTCCCATTTTGATTCAATTATTGTATATATTCAAATTCATCAAACTCTTGTACCCTTACCCAAAGCTGAAGATCCCCCACCTTCACTTTAAAACTAGAGAATAGTTAATTTATTTAAATATTCCCTAACAAGAAAAAAACTGAAACCCAACTTTTAACTGGATGCATCTAGAACTCTAGTTCAAATTTTGAACTCACACGCAACCAATATCGAAATTGGGACCAAGTAAACTTTGTTCAGTTTTGTGGTTCGGAGTATCCCCTTTTCACTACCGGCATCCAATGCTGTTACTTCTAAAACTGAAAATGGCCAGCTATTTTGTTTTTGGTGTTCTTGTTTATTGTGAAATTGCAACATCTGAGTAATATGGTCGGGTGGTAAAAGTTGTTCTCTACATATTTCCACACACCCCGCCTCTGGGGAATATTTTTCCCTCGAAACTAAAACAGTTGAGTTATATTGATATTGTCCATTTCGCGCACTATGTATTCTGGTCAAGAAGAGTTTTTTTTTCGTTCACTCGTTCTCTCTCTATTGCATTCGTTCTCTCTCTATTGCATTCGTTCCATTTTTTTTTGTTTTTTTTTTGACTGAAATTGAGCAAAATACATAGCTGTACGTAGGAAAGATGCAAGCATAACAAAGTTAGTTGGCCAAAAACAGAACAGAAAAAAACTATGACCAACACAAAAAAAGTATAACGCTTTCATGTTTGGTTAAGGATTTGCAATTTGCAAGTGGAATATCGAAAACTAAATGTGTAGGAGTGGGAGTTTTTGGGAATAGTATTTCTGTTTTGTTTTTTAGCTTTGAGAGAAAAGCAAAAACAAAAAATGAAAAAAAAAAAAAAAAAACGAAACTGGGCCGACATTTCTTTAAAGCCGGGAGAATGGAGTCGAAAGTTATTTAGGCGATTAATAGCTTTGAACGAAACAAAAAATTGGATTTCTGATGTCAAATGCGAAAATTGTCAAATAAATTTGTTTTCGGTTGAGAATTTTGAGAATATAGCCTGGAACCCTCAACCAGAGAAAGTACCGCAGCAAACATTCGGTAAACCAATATTGAAAATAAATTCAACTATAATGGTCTAAAATGACAACGACGGCTTTTCTGAATTCATTTATAGGCTCTTGATGGCAGTTTGCTACGTTACTTACTTCCTGTGAAATGTCCATGTTAAAATAAGGAGTTTTCTCTGCCTCTCTCTTCACAAAAACCTTTTTTCAGATGTAATTCGAAACATTGTTTTTTGAAATTCGAGAATTCCTTTTGCAATTCGTAATATTTCAATTGTGATTCGAGAACTCCATTTGTTATTCCTAACATTTTAGTTGTAATTCGGGAACTTTGTTTTATTTTCGAATTATTTGGACGTCCTTTAATTTGCATTTTTGTAAATTGAATTTCGAACTAAGCCAATCGAAATACGAAACAAAAAAATCCCAACAATTTTTTGCATTGGCTTCATGTTTGCTTTTTATACTCTGCACCACATAGTGGTAAGGATATTATGTCTTTGTGCATTTGAAGGAAGCGAGATAGACCCATAGTTTCTTTTGAGGATCTTCATAGAATCAATTTCTGAGTCGATTTATGCATGTCACTCCGTCTGTCCATGTATTTTTATTAACAAATGCAGGTCGCATTTATTATGCGCTTTAGATGAAATTTTCCAAACAATATGAGAATCGGTCAAAAATTTAGATATAGCTCCCATATATCTTCAACCGATTTGGGGTTAATTGTGCACCAAATGGACCATATAAATCCAAATGCCTTGAATTTTGATACATCCCGCCTTATTCAGTATAGAAGCAAGTACATCAAATTTGATGAAAGTCGGCACAGATATAGCTATAGCTCCCATATATGAGTTTTATCCAATTTGGGTTTTTAAGTCCTTCACATGCGAAAGATGCACTTCATAAAATAATATTTGATACCAGATGTCAAATACAGCCCAAAAATACCTCTGTTAAATTTTATCGAGATCGGATCCGATTAGAATACAGCTCCCATATATATGTCTATTCGATATCAGGTTTATTGTCCATCAAATTTTTTCTATTAGCCCAAATGGACTGGATTTTGGCACTTCCGACGGTAAAAAACGGTTCAGATATAGCTAAAGCCTCCATACATATGATTCCAATTTGAATTATGGCCTCCAAACGGCCAATGAAACCGTTACACGCTGCCCGAATGTTGCTCTGCGGTATTTTGGCCCATTCCCGGCGAAGCGCTTGCTTGAGGTGATCGACACTTTGGTATATATTTTAGTGCCAGCCTTGCTTTCCAAAATTCACCAGTCCAACGGCTTGATATCCGGAGATTTTGGTGCCCTGGAAATGAAGCGAAGAACCATATTTTGTAACCATGATTGTGTGGCCCGTGCTGAGTGCGATGGTGCTGAGTCCTGTTGGAATGTCCCAGGTCTGCGGCCAAAATTTTTGCGTGCCCTAGGCTTTAATACACCCGCTCGCGGCTTTAATACGAGCGGAGAGCGACCATCGGGTGTTATGGCGGCCCACACCATCACCATGGTCGGCGCTTGAGTTCTGGTGGCCAACCGAAGGTGCACATTTTCAGCTGACAAGTAAACAGGATCATTTGTTTGTTTACAAACTGCTAGACAACTAATGATTTCTCATCGGAGTAAACCAAATTCGGCAGTTCACCACTTTCGACAAGCGAAGCAAGTCTTTAGCTCTTTTGAGTCTATTTTCTTTCTGTTCTGGAATTTCAATGGCAATACCTCGAGCTCATATTTCAATATTTGCCGAATGGAATATTGCGATATATTCAGCTCTCGAGCCATTTTTCGGGTCTCGATCAAGTCGCTTCTTTACTTGGCTTAGAAATGACAGCAGTCTGAATTTTTTTGCAGTTTTTTCATCTCACCCTGTATATATATATATATATTTTTTTTTTTTTTTGATACGGGAGTTCTAACTAAATAGGCTTAGTGGTTTAGGGCATCATACAGTTGGCGCCTACCGAGTTTTGACCTTTCCTAAGTGGTTTGAATTAAGAAAATGATTTGATATTATATGATATGATGATGATATTACAAACTAAATAATTCGAATTTCAAAGAATCCAATTTAGCAGCTTAGTCTTGGCAGAAGGAGGCTTCCGAAAATATATTTATTTTTCTTAGACACCTTAACGTAAAGTTATGTATTTCAAGATAAAAAGCGCAAATTTATTATTCGCTGTCTAGATGTGATGTAAACGATTATTTGTTTCATTGTCATTTAATAACAAAATTGTTTGCATTCTCAAATTGTCTACGTCTATAAAAAATATTCAATTTAATTGTTGTATTTTGTTATTTATTTACAACTTGTCCTTCAATACCATCATCGTTTGGAAATAATTTCTTTTGGAAATACTTTGGGCGATATCAAATATCCGCCCTTGGAAAAATGTCGCCAATGGCATGAAACCGTCATTCATGTTTTGCAGGACAACCCCTTTCGTTGGTTTAATGGTTATATTATGGGCTTGTCATTAAACCATAACCAGTAAGACAGACGGACAGGCGAGATAACAGATAGATAGACTAAACTGTTGTCATCATCATTGTCGCCATTGATTGAAATCGTTAAAATGTTTTTTATCTCCCAGACCCTAAAGCCAGCAATAAATGGACAATAAAATCAACCCCCTTGTTTAACCCGGAGGCAGCTGCTTAGTCAAAATAAAACCCCAAATATTAGCGACTTGTCTGTTTTTGTGTCCTTGCAAATTTGATTTTATACGAAATGCAATTACACATCAAAGGATGAGTAAGTGAATAATGGTTGTCGCCTCCTCTTTTCCTCATAAGATTAAGATTATTTTTTTAAATACCGACAGAGCCACACATGGAGATTTTTAAGAAAAAAAATTTCAAGTCGCTCCACAGTCTTGAATTGTTAAGATTTCTTTCTGAATGACCCAAAAAACTATAAAATAAGTATTTTTTAGGAATATTTTGTAAACGACCAACAGAGCTACAAACGGGTTTTACTTAAGAAAAAAATCAATAACCAACAGTTCTACGAAAGAGAATTTTTTGAGAATATTTTATGAAGGACCAGCATAGCTATAAAATAAAGGTTTGTTTTAAGAATATTTCTTCGAAGAACCAACAGAGCTACAAAAGAGGAGTTCTCAGAATCTTTTTTTAAGACCAACAGAGTCAAAAAACTAGTTTTTGGAATATTTTTTTAAGGATCAACCGAAATACAAACTTTAATTTTTTAACATATTTTAACAAGATTCAACAGATGTAGAAGCGGGGATTTTTTATACCCTTACCACGTGGCTATAGAGAGTGATATTACGGTCTTAGACCCTAGTTCTCTTTGCACAAAATCCGTATCAGGATATTTGGAGTCGATCTAGGGGTGTACCTCCATCCATCCGACTGTTGCGCACGATAACTCATGAAGGGGGTATTCGATTTAGTCCAGACTTAGTACATTTTAACCAAACTTAGATCGAATCCGGAGATGAACAATATCGGTCCACTTCTTCTGGTCCTCCCCGATAAAAGAGAAAATATCATCCGATTTTGTTAAAACTTTGCCAATCCTAATATTTTTTCCAGTGCTGCAGGTGTGAAATAACAAAACGCCCATAAAATGCGGATATTTCTTAAAGAATCATCATAGCTATAATCGTAAATGTAATTTAAGTGTAACATTTTAAGAAGAGAGAACAGAGCTACAAACGTGGTTTTTTAAACCTAGATTAGTTAAAAATATTTTTCAAGGATCAACATATGTAGAATTGTTGAAGAATATTTTTCCAGGAACAACAGACGTGGACTTGCTAAAGAACATTTTTCAAGGACTAAAGAATATTTTCAAGTTCAAGAGACGTGGATTTGTTAAAGAATAATTTTCAAGGATGAACTGACGTGGGTTGGTTAAAGAATATTTTTCAAGGATCAACAGGCATGGATTGGTTACAGAATATTTTTCAAGGATCAACAGGCATGGATTGGTTACAGAATATTTTTCAAGGACAAAGAAAATTTTTCAAGGATCAACTGGCGTGGATTGGTTAAAGAATATTTTTCAAGGACCAACAGACGTAGAATTGTTTAGAATATTTTTTCCAGGATCAACTGACGTGGATCGGATAAAGAATATTTTTCAAGGACCAAAGAATATTTTTCAAGGATCAACAGACGTAGGATTGTTTAAGAATATTTTTTCCAGAAACAACAGACGTGGACTTGTTAAAGAATATGTTTCAAGGATTAAAGAATATTTTCAAGTTCAAGAGACGTGGATTTGTTAAAGAATATTTTTCAAGGATCAACGGACGTGGATTGGTACAGAATATTTTTAAGGGCAAATAATATTTTTCAAGGATCAACAGACGTGGATTGGTTAAAGATTATTTTTCAAGGACCCAAGAATATTTTTCAAGGATCAAAAGACGTAGAATTGTTTAAGAATATTTTTCAAGGACCAAAGAATATTTTCAAGGATCAACCGACGTGGATTGGTTAAATAATTTTTTCAAGGATCAAAAGACATAGAATTGTTTTAGAATATTTTTCAAGGACCAAAGAATATTTTTCAAGAATCAAAAGACGTAGAATTGTTAAAGAATATTTTTCAAGGACCAAAGAATATTTTCAAGGCCAAGAGACGTGGATTTGTTAAAGAATATTTTTCAAGGATCAACTGACGTTGATTGGTTAAATAAAAATTTTCAAGGATAAACAAACGTGAATTTGTTAAAGAGTATTTTTTAAAGATTAACAGACGTGAATTTGTTAAAGAGTATTTTCAAGGATTAACAGACGTGAATTTGTTAAAGATTTTTCAATTACCAAATAATAATTTCCAGGGATCAACAGACGTGGTTATGTTAAGGAATATATTTCAAGGACCATATATTTATTTTTCAAAGAGCAACAGACGTCGATTGGTTTAAGAATATTTTTCAAGGACCAACAGACGTGGATTTTTTAAAGCTTATTTTTCAGGGACCAGCAGAGATACCACGCGGATTTTTTAAAATTATTGTACACAAGCAAGTGACCGCTACTCCGTCAGCGAAAAATCTACCTTAACATTTTATATTCATTCTAACATTTGTTGTCAGTTCCATTCCTTCATCTAATACCGAATTTAGTACGATTTAGTACATTCCGAACAGTTGTAGTACACTTTTCCAAAATCACCTCCACATCTTAATCACAGACGCAAACAGTGACATCTAATTCAAATATTAGGATTGTTGATTGTTCAAATATTAGGAATTGTTTTCGAGGAGCAAAAAATTATTTTTCCAGGATCTAGGATTTTAGCTCAATTCCTTCACCAAAAGTAGTACAATTTAGTACTTTTCGTACAATTACAGTACACATTTCCAAAACCATCTCCCTATCTGAATACCAGATACTAACAGAGAACTCAATATCAAATTTTAGGATTAAAGCCCTATCGCCTTTTCCAATACCAAATTTATTACCATTCAGTACTTTTCGTACAAACACACGCATACACAAAACCACCTCGATATATTTACAAGCGACACTCACCATCTTAGACACCAACAGTAATCCAAAATAAGTACCATTTAGTACTTTTTGTATAATAACAGTTGGAGTCTGGGAGTGAGATACGGAACGGCATGGAAATAAGTACTAAAATTATACGAAAAGAAGTAAATGTTACAAAATTTCCTATTGGGTTAATGATGGGGCTGAAACCTTGAAATTTGATATTGAGGTCTAGTATCTGGTGGTGATTTTGCTTAGTAAGCCAGACCAGATACCAACAGAGACCACAGTAACTTTAGTAGTATTTAGAACATTTCGAACAATAATGTGTACTATACATTTCTAAAACCAGATACCAACAGAGATCTCAATGTCTCATTTGTGGATTCTAGACATATTCCTTAATCCAGCACCAAATTTTTTACCATTTAGTACGCATTTCCAAACTACCGCCACATATCAAACATAGATACCACTAGTAATCTAAATATCAAATTTAAAAATTGTATATCTTATCTTTCATCCAGTTATAGTACACATTTCCGAAACCACGTCCATATGTTCAGGTTACACATGAACATTGAAACTAATACGAAATTTCAGATTTCAAGTGGTATCTGTTCACCTAATAAAATTGTACCAAATATGGTATTTTTCGTATAATTATATTGCACATTTTCAAAACCACCTCTTTATTGCTAACCTATTACTAACTAATTTTGGAATTTTTATACCCTCTACCATACTATGAAGGGTTTATTGACTTTGTCATTCCGTTTGTAACTCCTCGAAATACTCATGGCAGACCCAACAAAGTATATATATTCTTGATCAGCGTAAAATTCTAAGTCGAATTAGAAATGTCCGTCTGTCTGACGTTTTCTTTCGAACGAATTGAGATAGAAGGCTACAATTTTGCACACATGTTTATTTTTCCAGTAGGCAGTTTAAGTTCGTAAATGGGCCATGTAAGTCCACGTTTTCATATAGCTCCCATATAACGGTACCTCCCGATATTCGGTATTTTTATGATTTTAGCGACATTATTCACCGGAACTGTTTCAAATTTGATATTTGAAGTTCGAAATGGATACTACATCCTAAGACAGAAAATTATCTGTGCAGGTCCACGTCTTCATATAGGCCCCATATATCAGTACCTCCCTATATTCGGTATTTTGAGTTTAGGTACAAAACCCACCGAAATTGTTTGAGATGTCGTATTTGAAGTTCGTAGTGGATGCTACAGCCTGTGACAAAAAATTGTCTATTCTGGTCAAGGTTTTCGCACAGCTCCGATATAACGGTACCTCTCTGTATACGATATTTTGATGATTTTAGCTGCATTACTGACCGTTTATTTCAAGTTTCGAATTTGAATATGGTAATGGCTTAAGACAAACAATGGCTATGTAGGTCCACGTCGTATAGACCCCAATATAACGGCTATGTTCGGTATTTTTAAAATTTTAACAGAATTTTTTTAGGATTTTATTTTTTGAAAATTTTCGAATTCGTTCCAAATGGTCCTGCTTACTGCTTTTTAACTTGTTTAATTTGGTATTAGGGTCCCTACAAAATTTAAAAATTCCAAAATTTTCTTTCTAATCTTGATTCTGATACCAAATTACATGTTTAGTACAATTTTAGAACTGCTCGTAGTTTTCTCCAAAATCTTAAACAATTATTTCAACATTCTCTACTACCACAAAATATTGTTGGAAATTTGATATGTTAAGATAGTATTTGCAGTTATAAAGTTAAAAGTTTTTGTATTAAGATTATCACGGTTTGGAACCATTGAGATACTACGTAGATATATTCTGAACATGCATTGTCAATTCTAGGTAGAAGACCTTTACCAGATTATCTATTAATTATGCACTATTCACAACTCTCCCTGGCCTCTCACAGATTTTCTATATTTAGAATTCAGGAAAATCATTTACAGGTAGAAAAGGACCTTTCACTGGTCTTAATAGGAAGAGTGCATGTGCAAAGTTCTACTTTGCAGGTCTTCTGTTCATAGCTGCCTTCCACACATCTTGTTTTATCTGTAGGAGAAACCCTTTTACACAAAATTCACTACCATTTGCTGGATATCACAAATCGGAAATATTCTCCCAACACAACTCGCAAGATAAATATCTAATGAATGCAACAACAACAACACTAACACCAGCAATGGATGGCTATATTGAAATCTACAGCTAGCACCAAAAACCTTGCCACACTACTAACCGATTGCAATTAAAATTTAATTGTTTTCAATTTCTCAAAGTTTTACAACGAAAACCACTTGGAGGAACAAGTTTCGGTGATAGCTGGAGTGGTGTCTTTGGGTGTGTGTGTGTGTGTGGATCCCTTTGTTTTTTACAATTTTCCAATTGCACGTTGTTTTTTTGGGTGGAGGTTCTCCTTTGTGCTTATCATCCGCAATTTGGCGTTTCTTTTGTGAACTTCTCTACTCGTGTATACTTGATTTAATTGTCAGTTGTTTTCTGCGTTTTTTTGTTTCTTCATTGTTTTTTTCGATTTTTCATTCTTCGTTTTTTTTTTTTTTTCAAAAGTCAAAGAGCAAATGGACCGACTGGTAGACAGACAGCCAGATAGTTAAAACAGATGTATACACACATAAGTAGATAATATGTGGAAAAGTGGTAAGAGTAATTCATTTAAGTAATGACCATATCCAGCCAGCCAGCCAGTCAACCAACCAACCGAAGAACGACAAAGACCCACCAACTGTCCGACCTACATCGTTTCTTTTTTGTCCACCGGATTGGAGTGGGGATGGTTGGTTTTTAATGAAAATTCCTTGTTTTATCTCTTGCCGCAAGCTCATTTTGGAAGTCCAGATGGAATGCCAGATAATGTTGCCATCGCCATATGTATGTGTGTGTGAATGCATTCTCAGCAATTACAATTTAAGTGGTATTTGCGGTTTTGTATTGACAAAATGTAAACGACGAGACGTACCAATAGGAGAAGAACAAGAAAAAAATGGGTGCTAGTTTGGAGATTTTGAATAATGAGGGGAGCAGATTGAGTATCAATAAATAAATATTTTTAGAATTCGTTTTAAACAAAATAGGATTTTTAAAAATAATTTTTCAAAGGTGAAAAGAGCTAAAAAACTGAATTTTTAACGATATTTTTCCAACCACCAATAGCGGTACAAACTTGGGTTTTTAAAATCCATTTTTCAAGGATCGAACGTGGATTTTTATACTCTCAGTTATATGGCTAGTTATACCCTCAGCCCTATGTCTAGAGATGATATTATATCATTTGATACGGCCAAAACGTGCCTCATAGAAATAACGGCTTTAGACCCTAGGTCGTTTTTGGATCAAATCTGTTTCAGGATATTTGGAGTCGTTCTAGTGATATTCGTCCGTCCGTGTGGATGGCTGCTGCGTACGATAACTCTCGAAGGGAGTATCCCACTTGGTCCAAACTTGGTACATCGTAATATTATTATGAAACTTAGATCGAGTTCGTCGATGGACAATATCTGTCCACTCCTTCTTATATCTCCTCCACAAAAGGTAAAAAATTTCAAAAAATATTCTACTGCTCAGAAAGCGAAAGGATAATCCGATTTTGCTCCAACTTTTAAAATCCTACTATTTGTATTGTAAAGATGGTAAAGATCGGACCATTTCCCATAAAGGGTCAAAGTTTTGAATAACCTAAATGATTATAAAATCGGAAATAAGCATGTGGTTCCCTTCGTATTTCACCCATCCCATTATTTCTTCAAACACAAGATCTGCGGAGAAGATGGGACTTATCGGTCCACTCCTTTTGGTACCTCCCTCACAAAGGGTCAAATTTTTGAATATCCCTGAAGTTTATAAAACGCAAAATTAATATTCGATTCCATTCAGACTTGGCATATCTCAATATTTCTATCATAACAAGATATATTTTAAAGATGATTGAGATCGGAAAATTCCTTCTGGTAACTCCCCCACAAAAGGGTCAATGTTTTCAATAACCAAAATTGTTTTAAAATCCGAAATAAGCATCCGGTTGTCTTCATATTTGACACATCCTATTATTTCTTCAAACACAAGATCTGCTGCGAAGATGGGACTTATAGGTCCACTCCTGTTTGTATCTCCCTCACAAAGGGTTACAATTCAGAATATCCATGAAGCTCATAAAATTCATAAAATTTCCATCAACACAAAATCTGTTGATGGTAGAGATCGGACCATGTCTTCTGGTACCTCACCCACAAAGGGTCAAAAGTTTGAATAACCAAATGATCATAAAATCCGAAGTAAGCACTCCTTCTGATAACCACCCAAAAAGGGTCAAAATTTTTAATATCCATGAAGCTCAAAGTGCAAAATTGACATCCGATTCCTTTCGGACTTGGTACATCTCAATTTTTCTATCAACACAAGATCTATAATAAGATGGTAGAGATCAGACCATTTCTTCTGGTACCTCCCCAACACAGGGTTCACGCTCAAATTGGTGTGATTAGAAATTTCTGTCTTTATAGATAAATCGTGAATGATCTTCTAATTTAGTGATATAGGACAGGTATGATTATCTTATATGGACCAATATAGCGGTCAGCGATGTACTCAGAAATGCCAACTGTGTTAGGGACCAAACTAACAAAAATTAACGTTTTCATGTAAACCTTATGAAACTGAAAGATATCGTCTGACCGATTAGGAACTAGGAAACTGTGCCTAATTGTGATCTACTGCTTCAAATCATATATGTTTCGGTGCCCTGTTGGTAATGACGATCCACTAAGCAACGAATCAGTGCTTCAGAGAGCAAATTCTGACTTTTATAAAACAACAGCGTGGTGTAAATAACAATTCTGGAAGTTGAATAGAACGAACAAAAAAAAAAAAAGAAAAATAAATAAAATAATAAACAAAAAAAAAAAAAATAATAATATAAATGTTTAAACCCCGAGGTACCTGCTTTCCACCCTATTAATAAAACAAATATTCAGTTTTTTAAGTTAATTGATTGCTTTAAATTGATGCTTTCTTTGACTACTCTGGCGGTTGTGTACTGCATTAGTTCTATTTACCCCAAATTGCAAATGCAGATTTTAATTACACCATTTACAGTTTTTTAATTACAATTAAAATTCCATTTCAAAATTTTGTATTTTTTTTGTAAAATATTTGTACAAAAATCATATGGACTATTTCAGACCTTTGTTCCCCCAAAAATTGTTATTTTTAGATTTTTTTCGATTTCGATAATGCAATATTTAGTTGCTTTTTTCCTCCATTAAAATAATAGCAAAATATCGTTTCCGTTCGAATATTTAGCGTTACAATAATTGTTGTAATATTTAATGGCCTGTAAATGCTTCCCTTTCCATTAAAAAAAGAGCAAAGGGGCAACTGTCAATGTTTAGGTTTTTTATTTGTTTTCTTACTTTCAAATATCATCGTCGTATCACATTTTTTTTTGAATTTGACATTTAGATGGGGCGAACTATATACAGAGGAAGCCGTATAAACACAACTTACTTAAATGAGGATTGAACACGAAAATTTAAAGAAATATCTATATAAAGTAGGGAAATAACTTACTAACTGAGAATCAACACGCAGACGAAACGGCTGAAGCTAGAATCTTCATTTTTTTCAGGCTTGGTACATAGACGTGTGTTAAGTCTGCGTTTTTGGAATTTTGTACTAAATGAGTAAGAAATTACTAAAATGTAATACTTCGTGTCGAACAAACTGAATGAGATGAAATGTACTACAGAGTTTTTGTAAATTCAAACTTTAACATTCTAAAATGGTACTAAGCTTACTTGACATATGAACTACTTTACATATGAAGGTGGTTTTGGAAAAGTGCACTGAATGGGAGAACTGTACTAAACGGATGAAGCAGGAATTCTTAAATTTTGTATTGAGGCCCCTGTTGGTGGTAGGTTTGTGATCGAGAGATGGTTTTGGAAATGTGTACTACAAGTGCACGAAAATTACTAAATAGTACTATATTTGGTATTAGAAGAGATAGAGATAAAATTCTGAAATTTGATATTTTGATTACTGATGGTATCTGTGTTTGAGATTTGGCGATGGTTTGGAAATGCGTACTATATTTGTATGAAAAGTATTGAATGGTTCTAAATTCAGTATTGGGTGAAGACATAGACCTGAAATCCGGCAATTTGATATTCAGGTATCTGGAATTGAGATATGGAGGTTTTTTTTTTAAAGTGTACTATAATTGCTCGAAAAGTACTAAATAGTACTAAATTTGGTATTTGGTGAAGAGATAAGGCTGAATTCCTCAAATTTGATATTGAGGTCTCAGTTGGTATCTGGGATTGAGATGGCATTGAAAATGCGTACCATAATTGTTCGCATAGTACTAAGTAGTACGTCATTTGTAATTGGGTGAAGGAATAGATCAGAAGTCTTGAAATTGTATATGGATGTACTGTTGGTGTCTGTGGTTAAGATATGAAGGGGTTTTGGAAATTTCTACGATAAATGTTCTAAAAGTACTGAGTGGTACTATATGGTGAAGGGATGAGGCTGGATTCCTCAAATTTGATATTGAGGTCTAAGTTGGTATCTGGGATTGAGATATGAATGTGGTTTTGGAGATGTGTGCCATAATTGTACGAAAAGTACCAAATAGTACTGGGTGAAGGATTCGAATTGAAACCCTGAAAGTTGAGGGATGGAGCTGATTTCGGAAATGGGCACAATAATTGTACTTAGTTTCGTAATGGGGGTAATGACAGAGCTGAAATCCTGATATTTATAATTAAGGACACTGTTGAACACTGAGGTTGAGATATGGAGGTGATTTTGGAAATGTGTGCTCTAATTTTACGAAAATAGTACAAAATTATATATTGGTTGAAGGATTAGAGCTGAACCCCTGAAATTAGATGTAGATGTCACGCTTGGTGTTCGTAGTTGAAAATGTGCCTTGGGTGCTGAACTCCTGAAATTAGGATTGAATGTCACTCTTGGTGTCTGAAATTGAAAAATGGGCCTTGGGTGTTCTTGATAGAGATGAAATTCTAAAGAAGAGAAGGAGGTGATTTGGACATCCATAGTATAACTGTAATACATTGTGGATTGGGTCTTATGGTAGAGTTGGAATTCTGAAATTTGATATGAAAACCACTGTTGGTATATAGCTTTGATAGGAGGGAGGGGATTTGGGAATGCGTCCTATGATTGTTAGATTTGTACTAAATGGTACTAAATTTGCCGTTGAGTGAATGGATAGAGCTTGAAGCCTAAAATTTGATATTGTGGTCACTGTTGGTTTTTAGGATATATATGGCGGTGGCCAATTTTTATTATAAAAGGGCGTTGAAATAGTTTTGGCCAGAAAAATTGAAGGTGAAACCATTGAGAAGGGGTTTAACTTATATGCTCTTCGGTAAATTTCAAATTTTCAAAGATTTTTTCGTGCAATAAGTAATAATAATTTTTCGATTGTCGTTCTCAATAAAAGGAAAACCTGAATATGAAAAAAGTGCTGAAAAGTTAGTACGATGTATGGCGTTTTGTTTGGAAATGTTATCCAATAAATAATTAACAAATTTAAATTTTGAACTGGTGGAACGAATCTAAAATTTTAAGGTAAACTTTTCGGTGACTTTTCGCTGACTAGCGGGCAGTTGCTAATATTTTTGTAAAATGACATTTTAAAAAAGCTCCTTAAGATATTTAAAAAAGATCCACTATATTAGCCCTTTTGGTCTTTCAATAAATATTTCCAAAGATCCTCGACAATAGCCCTCTTGGTAATTAAAAAAATATTTTGAAGTGTCGTTCTTAAAAAACATCAACAACTTTTACTATTTTCTGAAAAATACAAGTCAAGAGCGGTTTCGGTCTTTCAAAAAATATTTTTGAAAAATTCACGATTATAGCTCGCCTGGTCCTTGAAAAGTATTTTTGAAAAAAATCGACAATTAAAGCCTTTTTGATCCTTTAACGAAATATTTATTAATTGTACATCTTTTGGTATTTCAAAAAATATTTTGACAAAATCCACGATCACGATTTTTATGGCTCTTCAAACCTATTTTAAAATCCCCTTTTAGCTCCAAAAAAAGGGTTTTTTAAGATTCCGCTTCAAAAATTATTTAAAAAAGGACTTTTTGGTGTTTCAAACAAATATTTTTAAAAAAACCACATTTGATATTTCAATTATCCAGAATCGACTGTGGACAAATGTCATTTTGCTAAATGCCGTTGTCGCTACATTTTCGTTTGCAAAGATTGTTTTTATTGTAAATTCCATTCATCCTTTCGCCAACAATTGATTTTTAATGAATCTATCGTCGCCGACGTCGTCGTCGTAACCAACGTTGATTTCAACACCACAGAAGCACATATGGGTATGTTTATCTATATGAACAACAAACAAACAGAGATACAAACAGACAGACAGTCAGTTACGCTGGCAGGCAAACGAATGACAATATCAACGATCGAGTGATTGAAAGAATGACACGGTTAACTGTTGACCCTCGAGCGATGTGTTAAATGGATGAATTGCATTGCCGCCCCCGCTCACCACCATGCTCCCTCCACCACCTCCATCAGTAGTGGTATGTCACCAGTTTGGTTTTTGCGTCTGGACTCTCAATGTCGCATAGGACGGCATTTAGCAGCATGCGTTGTTGTTATAATGTTAACGTTTTCGCATTACCGTCGAGCCAAGTTGAAGTGGCGTTGACAGACAGACAATGGCTAAGTGAATGTTGTTGACATAGCGTGGAAATTGTATCCATCGTAATCTTATGGGAGGCATGGAAATGCTTGAAGGGGGCGGGATAATTATATGGAAGAGTTGAAGTTTTTGCTGGCAAATTTTCTGAAACACTGTTTAATTATTGTTTCTTAATTTCTTTATTTTCAGGTAAGTTTTTATTTCTGCTTGATTTTTATGGATTTTTGTAAGTAGCAACATCATTTAACAAATAAGAAAAACATTGTGTACTTGCAAAACTTGGTAAAGTTTTTACTATTTCCCGCGGAGAAAAGGGTCAATAAAGACAGAAATTTTTCGAAAACGTGGGAAAACGATATTAGGCAATTGTCACTGAGAAACACTAGTTCTTTACCAGTTATGACAATTTATAACCGAGAGGTAAAATACTATCCGATGTCCTTAATTTCTCCCTGAGAAGCAATAGGTGAAGCTATAATGAACATTCTCCAATAAAATTATAGATGTACCTATCTTTACACTAAATTTAATATGATCGGAAATATTGAGTTACGCAAAGTTTGAAGAATATCGAGCACAAATACAAATTAACAAGACTAATATTTTCAAAAAAAGAAAAACTTAATTGCGCTGGCGGTTTAGTTGTTCATCTTCAACCTTCATCTAGTTTTGGTAAAAATTTGATTATTTGTAAAGTTTGAGGAAACTCCTGCAAATATTAGGCATTTTATAAAAGTTTTAAATATCCAATATCGACACTCTGCCGGAAAGTTCCCAGAATGTTTAGACCAATGATGTAGATTTTCCCACCCGACCTAAATCTGTCAATATATAGAGTGAGATGAAAAAACTGCAAGCAACTTCTGACTGCTGTCATTTCTAAGCCACTCGTCCGACAGCTGTTAAAATTATTCCAGTTACAGCTCATTATATTCTTTAGAATTTGGTGAGAATTTTCCAGAAAAAAAAAGTTATTCGTGATGGAATTCTAGCGTGGTAGTGTGATTTATTTCTATTTGGCTGGAAAACCACAAGTGGCTACCGTTAGAGCACTCCAGCATTTAAAAGTGAAAAAATCTTTTGCGCCTTGTTCCATCGCTCGTTATCGTGATACTGGTAGCGGAGCCTGACGTCCAAAAAGTGGAAGGAAGAAAACAGCAGCATCAGCAGAAATGGTTCGAAAAGTAAAGAAGCGACTTGATCGAAACTCACATCGCATTTCATTCGGCAAATATTGAAAAATGATCTCGGGGTAATGCCATTGAAATTCCAAAAAGTGCAAGAATTTACACCGCAAGAGAAAGAAAATAGACTCAAAAGAGCTTCGCTGCTTCGCTTGGCCAAAAAGTGGTGAACTGCCGAATTTGGTCTTCTCCGATGAAAAAACATTCGTTTTTCAGGAACTTGTAAATAAACAAAATAATCGGGTTTACTTGCCAAAGAGGTCAGCTGAAAATGTGCACGTTTGGTTGGCCACCAGAACTCAAGCGCCGTCCATGGTGACGGTGTGGGCCGCCATAACAGCCAATGGTCGCTCTCCACTCGTATTAATCTACTGTGGCATCAGAATTAATGCCGAATATTATCGGGAAAATATTCTAAAGGGTGTATTAAAGCCTTGGGCACGCAAACATTTTGGCCGTAGACCTTGGACATTTGGCAGACAGGACACAGCACGCGCCACCAAGTAAATGAGATTCCTCGCTACATTTCCAGCGTACAATGGCCACCAAAATCACCGGATACCAATCCTGTCTGGAGTGTCTGGAGTTTTTTGGAAAGCAAGGTTGGCACTTAAAAATATAATAGTGTCGATCATCTCAAGCAAACTCTTCGCCGGGAATGGACCAAAATACCGCAGAGCAAAATGTGGGCAGCGTGTGACGGTTTTATTGGCCGTTTGAAGGCCATAATTCGTGCCAAAGGTGACCAATTCGAGCAAATCTAAACTTATTCTAAAATTTGATACTATTTCCGACATTTTTGCTTTCATTAAAAAAAAATTAAAAAAATTAAAAATTATGGCATTTGAGTTTGTTGCAGTTTTTTTATCTTAGCCGGACTCCTTTAGTGATTCTCATTTTGATATTATGTTGAAGAAGTACCAAAGGTTACCTATCTCCGAACTCGATCTAAGTTTGATAATAATATTACCATTTACCAAGTTTAAACCAAATCGGATACACCCTTCGAGTGCTATCGTGCGCACTTCCAAGCCAGACAGACGGACGTACGGCCATCCTTTGATCGATTCCAAGTGTCCTGAATCGGATTTTTGTCCAGAGAAATCTAGAGTCTTAACCGTTATATCAACTAGGTACGTTTTGACCGTATCAAATGACATATACCCTCTGTAGCCGTTTGGCGTTTTACTTATTAAAAAATTATAAAATTATTTCATTAATAATAGCAACAAAAAAAGTTACCCCTGTTAAGAAATATCCATGTACGGCACTTAAATACGACCATCCATTAAGGCGTTCAAGCATAAGCATGAATGAGGAGGGTAAACAAATAATTTGGGGAGGGGGGGGGGGGGGAAAGTACCCGAGTAAGGGTCATGAGTAAGCAGTCAAATTGCAGTTAAAGGATGTCGCCGTCGTCATTATCGCTGACATTGATGTCGTAGCGTGTATTAATATGTACTGGTGTGCAACACATACATGCATGCCCTGCGTTTCAAATGCATCAGTGGCATTGGCAGTAAACACTTTTAACCAAGATGAATTGCAACAATTAAAGCCATAGCTGGCTGCCACTGCAGCGGCAATGAAATCATTTTCACCATATTCTCTGTTCACTCACTTTGCCAATAATCCTTTGAGAACACGAACACACTCACACACACACACTCGTGCGCTCACACTCAGACACTCTCGACTCCGAACACTTGTGATGCGTGTCATTCGTTTGGTCTTTCGCGTTCTCATTCATTGTTAAATTGGTGCTGAATCGTCATTCATTTATTCAGCCATTCCCTGCCGCAGACATACGGCAGCACTGCTGGCTGGCTGGCCGGTCCATTCAGGACATGCCACAACCATGGTGACTGAGGCCCCACCGCACTGTCTGCATTCCATGGCAATTAATTGATTGCGAAAATATTTTTTTTGTGGCACTCTGGCACTTCACACACATTGTTACACTCATTACAATGGGTGTGCATGTGTGTGTGTGTTGATTTTTCGAATTAACACATACATGCACACACACACACACACACTAACATCCATGCTGATGCCATAACCGCCACTTTACGACACTTGTGTGAACTGTTGGCATTGCATTTACCGGTAAGGAGGTATTTTATGACACCAATGACCAGTTAATGTCCTCTTTAAAAACATCCGCCAGTACAAATATCCTTTTTCCCTTCTTTTTGCGGTCTCATGCCTGGACTGCTGGCAACTTTTAATAAATGAACAATGAATTAATGAAATTGAATGACAATGGTGATGGCGGTCACAGGGCATTTAAGGACCATTGGCAAATGGAATTCTAAGATTTTGTATTGGAAATTATGGAATGGGGGGAAAACGTTAATGTGTAGTAGAAAGCAAGACATATGGGTAGAGAGGGTATACGACCAAAACGTGCCTTATCGAAATAACGGTAATACATCCAAATCCGTTTCAGAACATTTAGAGTCGATCTAGCGATGTCCGTACGTCTATCCATCTGGCTGGCTGGTACGCACGATAACTCTCGAAGGGAGTATTCGGTTTGATACAAACTTGGTACATCGTTATATTATTATCAAACTTAGATCGAGTTCGGAGATGGCAAATATCGGTCCACTCCTTCAGGTACCTCCCCCCACCTTATCAAATCCTAATATTTGAATCAGTGCTATGTCATACGTGCGAAAATGGACAATATCGGTCCTCCCCATTAAATATCTCACCACAAACGGTCAAAATGTTGAATATTCATGTAGTTCATCAATCGCGAAATTAAAGTCCGATTCTATTCTGACTTGGCACATCTCTATCAATAGAAGATCTGTTATAAAAATGGTAGAGATCGGCCCATTCCTTCTGGTACCTCCCCTACAAATGGTCATAGTTTTGAAAAATCAAAACGATTATAAAATCCGAAATAAGCATACGGTTCTCATCATATTTTACACATCCCGTTATTTCTACTAACACAAGATCTGCTGTAAGGATGGGATATATCGGTCTACTCCTTCTGGTACCTCCCCACAAAGGGTCAAATATTTAAATATCCATGAAGCTCATTAAACGCGAAAGTAACATCCGATTCTACTCAGCCTTGGTACATCTATTCGTCAAAATTCGGTTTATGGAAAATTTGAAACTGTGATGTATGGATGTTGGGGGTTGGGTGTTCATGTATCACGATGATGATTTTTGGGCTGTAGATGATTTGAAATAATCGGGGAATGGACATTAGGTGCCCGATCTTTGGTTATAGGCGAGTTGAAGATAATAGGTAACTCTGACGCTGATAATTTTTCTGTTCGGGTTACATTCGCCAGCCCTGGTGAAAAGCGTTCGACTCACTGGTGTTTGGGTCGCGTACGAGGTAAAGATGATCGACAACTCGTTTCGGAGCTCGGAGTTTAGTTAGTCGGGCTATACCACGCCTACCTCTACGAAGGACAGCGAATGATTTCAGAAACACCATGTACCCTTTAAGCAAGCCTCCCTGCAGTAGCAAACGAATGGCTGTTCCACCATATGTGGTGTAAGCATGGCATCTGGTGGTTGATTTATTCGTCGACTTAGTTCGTTGCTTGAGTGTATGATAAGATTTGTTCGAATTGGTCGCCTTTGGCACGAATTATGGCCTTCAAACGTCCAATGAAACCGTCACACGCTGCACGAATGTTGCTCTGCGGCATTTTGGCCTATTCCCGGCGAAGAGCTTTCTTGAGGTGATCGACACTTTGGTATTTTTTAGTGCCAACCTTGCTTTCCAAAATACTCCAGACACAATAATCTAACGGATTGGTATCCGTAGATTTTGGTGGTCATTGTAAGCTGGAAATGAAGAGAGGAACCTCATTTTGTAACCATTCTTGGTGGCGCGTGCTGAGTGCGAAGGTGCTGAGTCCTGCTGGAATGTCCAAGGTCTGCGGCCAAAATGCTTGCGTGCCCAAGACTTTAATACACCCTCCAGATTATTTTCGCGATAATATTCGGAATTTATTCTGATACCACAGTCAATAAATACGAGCGGAGATAGCGGACACTATCTCCATTGCCGGCGCTTGAGTTCTGGTGGCCAACCGAAGGTACACATTTTCAGCTGCCATCTTTGCCAAGTAAACACGATCATTTTGTTTGTCTACAAACTGCTGGACAACGAATGTTTTCTCATCGGAGAAAACCAAATTCGGCAGTTCACCACTTTCGACCGAGCAAAGCAACTCTTTAGCTCTTTTGAGTTTATTTTCTTTCTGTATCGGTGTAAGTTTTTGCATTTTTTGGAATTTCAATGGCTTTACCTCGAGCTCATTTTTCAATATTTGCCGAATGGAATATTGCGATATGTTCAGCTCACGAGGCATTTTTCGGCCACTGCGACGCGGGTTTCGATCAAGTCGCTTCTTTACTTTTCGAACCATTTCTGCTGATGTTGCAGTTTTCTTCCGTCCAATTCCTTGACGTCGGGCTACGCTACCAGTATCATGGTAACGAGCGACGAGTACGAGACACAAAAGATTTATTCACATTTAAATGCTGGAGTGCTCTAACGATAGCCACTTGTGGTTTTCCAGCCAAACATAAAGAAATCACACTATCACGCTTGAATTCCATCACCAATAACTTTTTTTCTGAAAATTCGCACCAAAATGCTTTTGTACGCTTGTAATCAATGTAATGAGCTGTCACTGGAATAATTTTAACAGCTGTCGGACAAGTGGCTTAGAAAAGACAGCAATCTGAAATTGGTTGCAGGTTTTTCATCTCACCCTGTATATCCACGTCGTTATTCGGGTTATTCGGGCTTGGTAGCTCACGGAAGATAAATTCGGGAGTAGCTCGCTGTGGATACGTTCGGGAGTAAGTGTCCGGACTTCTCAGATGGATCTGGGCTCGTTTCGGCAGCTTACTTACGTTATGTTCGGC
Source organism: Musca domestica (assembly GCF_030504385.1). Lineage (NCBI taxonomy): Eukaryota > Metazoa > Arthropoda > Insecta > Diptera > Muscidae > Musca > Musca domestica. The sequence goes on from NW_026712249.1 coordinate 40,295,756, forward strand.
AATCGATTTCTAGGTCTACGCAGATGGATCGGAACTCGTTCGGATTTGGTAGCATACTGCGGGTATGTTTGGGTTTAACTGCATGGGTCGTCTACAGTGGCTAGGAAAATATTATAATGACTACTCCTAATTAAGTTCTTGCAATGCCAAAGTTCTTGCCGAACAGTGAGCCGAAACTCCTGCGTATCAACAAGCCGAAGCTCCTGTGTAAATAAATTAATGACTTAATTAGAGCCACCTCGAAAAAGTATTCTCAGCTAACGATTTATTAGTCGAAGGACAGAATATGGTTCACAAAATCACTAACAAACCTTTTGACAAGCCGCCTGCAGCCTGTTGTTGCCGTTGCTGTTGTTGGTGTTACTATTGATACAATGGGTGAGATTATGTATTCTGGCTAATGTATGTGATGAAATCATCGCGTTACATAAAGTTTTTACATTATAGAGGATATTTTACAGTTTTTGGTTGAAAGTGTTTTTAAGATTTTTTGGATTTTTAAAAAATATTTTAAAAAAAGTTAAGGAAATTTCAGAAAAAATGGTGGATTTTAAAGTTTTTTCCAAGAACTTCTTTCCTGGCAAAAATTCATTGGTGCTGAGTCCTGTTGGAATGTCTAAGGTCTGCGGTCAAAATGTTGGGTGTCCAAGGCTTTAATACACCGTCCAGAATATTTTCGAGATAATATACGGCATTTATTCTGATGCTACGGTCGATTATGGCCTCGCACATCATCGCCATGGCCGGCCCTTGAGTTCTGGTGGCCAACCGAAGGTGTACATATTCAGCTGACCTCTTTGGCAGGTAAACACGATCATTTTGTTTATTTACAAACTTCTCCACAACGAATGTTTTCTCATCGGAGAATTCCAAATTTGACAGTTCACCACTTTCGACCAAGCGAAGCAACTCTTTAGCTCTTTTGTGTCTATTTTCTTTCTGTTGCGGTGTAAGTTCTTGCACTTTTTGGAATTTCAATGGCTTTACCCCAAGCTCATTTTTCAATAATTGCCGAATGGAATATTGCGATATGTTGAGATCACGAGCCATTTTTCGGGCACTGCGACGCGTGTTCCGATCAAGTCGCTTCTTTACTTTTCGAACCATTTCTGCTGATGTTGCTGTATTCTTCCGTCCAATTCCTTGACGTCGGGCTACGCTACCAGTAACACGGTAGCGAGCGTTGGTACGAGAGACAAAAGATTTTTTTCACATTTAAATGCTGGAGTGCTCTAACGATATCCACTTGTGGTTTTCCAGCCAAATATGAAGAAATCACACTATCACGCTTGAATTCCATCACGAATAACATTTTTGCTGGAAAATTCTCACCAAAATGCTTTTGTACGCTTGTAAACAATATAATGAGCTGTCACAATATAACAGCTGTCGGACGAGTGGCTTAGAAAAGACAGCAATCTGAAATTGGTTGCGGGTTTTTCACCTCACCCTGTATATCCACGTCGTCTTAGGTTATTCGGGCTCGGTAGCTCACGTAAGATAAGTTCGGGAGTAGCTCACTGTGGATACGTTCGGGAGTAAGTGTCCGGACTTCTGAGAGATCTGGGCTCGTTTCGGCAGCTTACTTACGTTATGTTCGGCAATCGATTTCTAGGTCTACGCAGATGGATCGGAACTCGTTCGGATTTGGTAGCATACTGCGGGTATGTTTGGGTTTAACTGCATGGGTCGTCTACAGTGGCTAGGAAAATATTAAATGACCTAATTAAGTTCTTGCAATGCCAAAGTTCTTGCCGAACAGTGAGCCGAAACTCCTGCGTATCAACAAGCCGAAGCTCCTGTGTAAATAAATTAATGACTTAATTAGAGCCACCTCGAAAAAGTATTCTCAGCTAACGATTTATTAGTCGAAGGACAGAATATGGTTCACAAAATCACTAACAAACCTTTTGACAAGCCGCCTGCAGCCTGTTGTTGCCGTTGCTGTTGTTGGTGTTACTATTGATACAATGGGTGAGATTATGTGTTCTGGCTAATATATGTGATGAAATCATCGCCTAACATTTAACATTGTAGAGGAGATTTTATAGTTTTTGCTTGAAAGTTATTTTTAAGATTTTTTGGATTTTCTAAAAATATTATTAGGCACTACCATAAAATCATGATTTTTTTTAAAAAAGTTGAGGAATTTCTTGAAAAAATGGTGGAATTTTAAAGATTTTTCAAGAACTTCTTTAGAAAAATCGTAATCGACTTCCTGGCAAAAATACATCGACTTTCTCGGACAAAAAAAAAAAAATTAATCCTTAATATCTGGCCAAAAATCGTGACAGTTCAAGACTGTTTTTTTTTTTAATATTTTTTCGGCAACTTCCCAAAAATTCGTGTATTTTCGTGAAGAAATATTTTTTCTCGTTGTTTTTCCTCTTGGAGGTTTTTATGGAGACATTTGACATGTTCCGCATCAATTACGTACATACATAGACATCTCATTCCTCTATCGAATAATTTCCACACAGTTTCTATAGGTTCAATAGCCAACTGCTTCTTCTTTAATTTTCCCTAATCAAATATCTTCAAATATTTGTTTTAAAATTCCACATCCCCCTCTCTCCTGGCATTCATATCCCAATATCCTCGAGTGAAATTTTATTAATTAAGAAATTTTCAATAAGCTTTATCAAATGCAAACATTTTGCAATATATTTATATAATTATAAATTTTAAATTAACAAAAGCCTTTTTACATAATTGTCGAGTATTCAAATGTGAATGGCAACAATTTGTTGGTTGTGTCACTCTTGATCAAATCCTCGCCGCACCTTCGGTCTAGTCAATGTTAATGAAGATAATGACAATGTCCCATTTGGCAAATATGCTCATGGCATTTTGTATTGTGTAAACATTTATTTACAATATCTTTGCAATTTACCACTTGTTCTTTACTATTTCGAAATCAATTGAAATCATTGTAGTCGAATATTCAAATCTTATTAAGTAGATGAATGTGGTGTGTGGATATTTGTCCATATATAAATTAAATAAATAGAATGACTAGTGTGGCCTTTTAATTTGTTAACGATGATGATAGCATCCGGAATTGGTAACCCATCACACCTATTTTTAATTAAAATATATTCCATTAAAGGAAATTCAGTTATCGGATTTTGAATTGTCAGTGAAAAAAAAAACTTATTCAAAATATATGTATATACAGGGTAAGATGAAAAAACTGAACCAACTTCAGACTGCTGTCATTTCTAAGCCACTCGTCCGACAGCTGTTAAAATTATTCCAGTAACAGCTCATTAGATTGTTTACACCAAAGCATTTTGGTGAAAATTTTCCAGAAAAAAGGTTATTCGTGATGGAATTCAAGCGTGATAGTGTGATTTCTTTATATTTGGCTGCAAAACCACAAGTGGCTATCGTTAGAGCACTCCAGCATTTAAATGTGAACAAATCTTTTGTCTCTCGTACCATCGCTTGTTACGTCATGGAAGTGGAAGAAAGAAAACAGCAACATCAGCAGAAATGGTTTGAAAAGTAAAGAATCGATTTGATCGAAACCCCGCAACATATCGCAATATTCCATTCGGCAAATATTGAAAAATGAGTTCGGGGTAAAGCCACTGAAATTCCAAAAAGTGCAAGAACTTACACCGTAAGATAAAGAAAATAGACTCAAAAGACCTAAAGAGTTGCTTCGCTTGACCGAAAGTGGTGAACTGCCGAATTTGGTTTTCTCCGATGAGAAAACATTCGTAGTCCAGCAGTTTGTAAACAAACAAAATGATCGTGTTTAATTACCAGCCAAAGAGGTCAGCTGAAAATGTGCAAGCGGCGGCCACGGTGATGTTGTGGGCCGCCATAACAGCCGATGGTCGCTCTCCGCTCGTATTAATCGACCGTGGCATCAGAATAAATGCCGAAATTAGGGTCCTCGCTTCATTTCTAGCGCACAAGGCCACCAAAATCTACAGATACCAATCCGTTGGACTATTGTGCCTGGAGTATTTTGGAAAGCAAGGTTGGAACTAAAAATACAAAAGTGTCGATCAGCTCAAGCAAGCGCTTCGCCGGGAATGGGCCAAAATACCGCACAGCAACATTTGGGCAGCGTGTGACGGTTTCATTGGCCGTTTGAAGACCATAATGGGTGCCAAAGGTGACCAATTCGGACAAATCTAAACTTAATCTAAAATTTGATGCTATTTCCTACATTTTTTGATTTCATTCAATAAAATTAAAAAAAAAAATGTAAAAAGAGTAAAAGTTGCAAGGTAAAAATGTTGAATTATAACTTATAAAATGTGAAATCTCGGCGTTTATTGCGTCTAGTGTGAATATGAGATATATCCGTGCCAAGTGTGGACATTTAAAAAAGGTCAATCTGATACTGTTTAATTTTACACAAATTTTCAAAATTTACTCTTATAGGTAGATTATTTTGTACTATAAATTTCAGAACCTAAATCATTACCCATAACTCTGAGTAAAGTGCTATGGACTAGAAACTTTCCAAGTACCATACCATTCTGTACTCTTCGTACTCGTACGTAAAAAACACAAAAAATCACACAAAATCACAGCCCTCCGTATCAAGAACGACTTTCATGCCAATTTCTAGTTCTCATCTATTTCTCAATTAAAAATTCCGTAGCATATGGAACTTTTTGGCATACTTCACATCCGTACGCACAAACTTCCAAAAATCTGGTCTTACCTAAGCCCTTTGCTCCGGAAGTGACCCTCTGGTAAAATTTAAAAGTTTTTTTATTATTGATTACTCAATAGGAATTCATTACCATTTGGTGGTTTTTAGTACTCTTTCCACCCACCCGTACAAATGACAATAACCAGACTCATCTCACGAAGATATTCTCCATTCTCCATTTTTTTGGTACTTTCCACAAATCCAACACTGTCTCAGCAGTGCGAGGCATAAGTGACTTCCCAGCTAATTTTGTAATATCCTCTCCTAATTTCCACCAAATTATCCATAAATGTGTCGTGTCATTTTGTACTTCTTAGTCCTTTTTGACATCGTATGTACGAATTTTCCAAAAATCGCCTTCTTACCCTAGACTTTCGCATCTATAAAGCGTAATTTTGAGATAATCCTAGCTTTGTTCGATTGCTGAATAAAACTGCCATACCATTTCGTACTTTTTGAACCTGTAGTTTAGAAATTTCCAAAATCCAGACATACCTCAATCCTCCGTAGCATACAACTGTACTTCTTAGTACCTTTCATATAAGTAAGCAAAAATCCAGTTTTAGTTCAGTTCAATAAAACTGAAGTCTTGGTACTTTTTGTATCCGTTAGGAGAGTCAGTCTTAGTTGGACAGGCTGGGTTTTCGGAAATTCGTTCAAAAAGGGTACTAAAGTTCTACAGTGATACTAAACATCTAAAAAAGTACTATTTGGTATTATGTAAACGGATAGAGCTAAAACCATAAGGTTGAAAAGTATGTTAGATATGTGGAGGTGGTTTTGGAAATGTGTACGAATTGTGTGAACTGTACTAAATGGTACTACATTTCGGTACTATGGTACTACATTTCTAAAACAGTTTGTTTTAGAGTGAACGGATAAAGCTGGAATTTTGAAATTTTGTATTAGAGTCTCTACTGGAGGTAGTTTTGTGATAAAGAGGTGGTTATGGAAATATGTACGATAAGTGCACGAAAAGTACTAAATAGTACCATATTTGGTATTGGGTGAACAGATAAATCTGAAATTTGGTATTGCAGGTGGTTTTGGAAGTGCGTACAATAATTGAATGAAAAGTATTGAATCGTACTATATTTGGTACTGGTTGAAGGGATGGAGATAAAATTCTGATATTTGGCGGTGGTTTGGGAAATGCATTCTATATTTGTAGGAAAATCGTACTAAATGGTTTTAAATTTGGTATTGGGTAAAGGGATAGGGTTGAAGTCCTCATGTTTGATATTAAGGTCTGTGTTGGGATCTGAAATTGAGATATAGAGGCCTTTTTTGAAATTTGTACTACATTTGTTCGAAAAGTACTAAATGGTACCAAAATTGGTATTGGGTGAAGGGATAGAGCTGAAATCCTGGAATTTGATATGGACACTTGGTGTCTGTGATTGAGAGAAGGCGGTGGTTTTGGAGTACTATGACCGTACGAAAAGTAAAAAATACCACAAAATGTGCCCTTGGGTCTTGGGATAGATCTGAAATTTGGTATGGAGGTCCCTGTCGTCAAATTTGATATTGAGGTATCTGATGGTATCTGGAATTGAGATTTGAAGGTGGTTTTGTTAATACGTAGTATAACTACTGTACGGAATGTATGGTAATAAATTTGGGATTGAGTCTTAAGAAAGAACAGAAATTTTGAAATTTGATATGGAGGCCACTGTTGGAATATAGTTCTAAGTTAAGGAGGTAGATTTGGGAATGCGTACTATGATTGGTCGAAAAGTACTAAATGATACCAATTTTTCCGTATATAAATATATATAGCCTGAATCATATATCCTGAGGTCTCTGTTGGTCTCTAATATTTAGATATGGTAGTGGCCAATTTTTATTATGAAAATACTTCGACCAAGGGGTTAACTAAACTTGAAAATGAAAGATTTTGAGGACTTTTTGGAGTAAAAGGTAAAGATTTTCCTATTATTCTTTCCAAAAACGAAAAAATAATTGAACAACCAAAAACCTTGAAAGTCTGAACTTTTTTTACGATGCTTGAAGTATTGATTAAAACATTGTTTTCTAACAGAACAAATTGTGCATTTTAAGTGCAAATAGGGCCTAACAAGAACTGTTGAAAAAAAAAAAAATAAAATTTTTAAGCAGACTTTTCGCTGACGAAGTAGCGGTCATTTGCTAGTTTTTTCATTCTCTTTTCATAATCGCTTATTGTCATTGGTGAAACGAAGTTAACACCTCTTTCCGTTTGTTTGAATTTAAAAAAAAACTCTACTTTTGAAACCCTGGAATCCATACACGATCCTCAGGCATAGGAGTTGAAAAATCAGCCAAATTAAACAAAGTTCCTTCCACGTGGTTCATTGGGTTACGCTGGGATTAATGTTTACTTTAACTTGAAATTTTAAGTTTTGTTATCTCAGTGTCTCTTTCTCTCTCCCTCCCTCCCTCCCTCCGGTTCTGACCACTGGTCATTGGTTAAATCCAAACGAAAAGGATACATGTCCATTCAAATGTGCCAAAGGAATAGTGTCCTTTTGACTCACTGGGAAAATTTGAAACTAAATGAAGTTTTTGAGCTTTGTTAACCTTTGATTTTTCTGCTTTGTGTTGGACAAAAGCCCAGTTAGTTGATGCTGGTTAATACAATGACATTGTTCGATTACTGTAAAGACGTGTATGTGTGTTTGTTTGCTCCCTTAAACTGATACACAATTTGTCTTTGGGACAAAAATTCTCTGTGGCTTTTAATTAAGGCAAAACTCAAACTTTCAACTATTTTTACACTTCAACTAAATGTCACTTTGTTAACACCTCATCGGATTGGGTTGTGTGTTTGGATAGGTGATATGTCAATATGCACGAACTACCTATATTGCATCAATGTATGTGTTAACAAAATTTCCTCCCAGCGAGGTGTGAAAGTTTATTTAATGATCTACTTGATTGAATTGGGTGTGTTCGTGTATTTGTATGTGTGTGCATCATATAATGATTTTGTATATTTAATAATTACTTGGGTTTTGGCCAGTTTTTCATGGATGAATGACGTCATCCATCTTTCCATCCGTTCAATTAGCATAGTGTTGGTGCATACGCATGTTTGTGTTGGAAAATGTTGCTGTTTATTTTTCGGATAAAATATTGTTTGGTTAATGTTATCAAATTCCAAAAGAATTTTCACATTTTTGTTAATTGAAAATTTGCCAGTTTATTTATGTCATTTAATGGCTTTGTCATAATAGGTGGAAATAACAATAAAATTGACAGGTGTGCTATGGAGGAAAGGTGTCCTTTATGACACATAACCTTTTCATCCATCTAATCTGGGTCTAATTGGGTGCTTTATTGGGAAGCCTGTGTAAATATTTGGTGATTAAAAACTATGAATTTATTTTAGATTTTAATGGAAGACTGATAAGGAATGGTTTGGTGTTGACCTGGTGGGACACAATCACAAAGACCTAGATGACAATATCTCTTGCAAATCATCCTGACTCACATAACCTTTTATAAAGGTGTATGATAATTAAATACATTAGCACACAAAAACTAATTTAATTAACAAAGTTTAAAGATATTTTTTTTTTTGGCAAAAACACTCACGCAAAAATCTGAAACGAATTGCGGTGGTAGGTGCAGTATGAATTCAATACCCGATCTTTCTGAGATATTCTAGTTATAGAAGAACTTGGGTGTGAAGAAGGCCTTAAAGCCTTTTTATAGACATAAAATCTTTCAAGACACTTCTGTAGGCGGAGGACCTATCAAAGCACTACTATTAACGGAAAAATTTTTAACATATTCTTAACATACTTGGTTCCCTATATATCTGATCTATGAACAGCAGGAGCTTTAAATGTCTTCCATAAAAAGAATGCATTTGAAAGGTCTCCCGTCGAGAGAATAACATTTACTGGCATTCTATAGACGGGAAATCTTTTAAAGGTGATCTATGGACGGAATATCTTCTTAAGCCATTTTAAAGTAAAAATACTTTTATGATGGGAAGGAAATGTGAAAAGTCGGGCAGGGCCGATTATATGATACCCTACACCACTATTTGATTTAGTAGAGCTCCCGTAACCAAAAAAAGTTTAAATTGATAATGTTTGTGAAGTAAATCATATCGACTATGAACCTTATTGGAATGTGTATCACGGCTTTAGAGTAGTCACAATTTGGGAACTGTATCCAACACTGAATCGATTTTCAACAAATTTAACGGAGGCTTTTGTACCTCTAGTACCATATAACATTCCTTTATAGTGCAGAATATGACTTCGATAAGGATTATATAAAAAATAAATATTTACTAGAGCAATAGATATACCGGACTGAGTTTTACCAAATGGAAAAATTCGGTTGAATATGAAATAACCAATTTGGGCAGATATTACGGTTATTATTGAACAATAACCGTAAAATCGCAAGAAGATGTATAATCTGAACCGATCTCGATAAAATTTGACACAGGTATTTTCGTACTGTATCTGAGGTTCGATATCAAGTATCAATGTTGTGGTGTGTATATTACGCATGTGAAGGACTTTAACATCAAATAGGATGAAACATATATATGGGAGCTATAGCTATATCTGAACCGACTTTCACACAAATTTGAATTACTGGCTTCTAGGCTGAATCCCGTTGGAAGTGCCAAAATTCAGTCCATTCGGGATAAAAATCTGTAACAAAGTCAAAAGCCATATTTTCTATTTTTTTTTGAATGAAAGTAAAAAATTTCGGAAATAGCATCAAATTTTAGAATAAGTTTAGATTTGTTCGAATTGGCCACCTATGCCACGAATTATGGCCTTCAAACGGCCAATGAAACCGTCACAGGCTGCCCGAATGTTGCTCTGCGGTGTTTTGGCCCATTCCCGCCGAAGCGCTTGCTTGAGGTGATCGACACTTTGGTATTTTTTAGTGCCAATCTTTCTTTTGAAAATACTCCAGACACAATAGTCCAAGGGATTGGTATCCGGAGATTTTGGTGGCCATTGTGCGCTGGAAATGAAGCGAGGAACCTCATTTTGTAACCTTTCTTGGTGCTGAGTGCGATGGTGCTGAGTCCTGTTGGAATATCCAAAGTCTTCGGCCAAAATGTTTGCGTGCCCAAGGCTTTAGTACATCCTCCAGAATATTTTCGCGATAATATTCGGCATTTATTCTAATGCCACGATCGATTAAAACGAGCGGAGAGCGACCATCGGCTGTTATGATGGTCCCTACTTCATCATAATGGCCGGCGCTTGAGTTCTGGTGGCCAACCGGAGGTGCACATTTTCAGCTGACCTCTTTGACAAGTAAACATGATCATTCTGCTTATTTACAAACTACTGGACAACGAATGTTTTCTCTTCGGAGAAAACTACCACCACTTTCGGCCAAGCGAAGCAACTCTTTAGCTCTTTTGAGTCTATTTTCTTTCTGTTGCGGTGTAAGTTCTTGCTGTTTTTGGAATTTCAATGGCTTTACTCCGACCTCATTTTTCAATATTTGCCGAATGGAATATTGCGATATCTTCAGCGTCACGAGCCATTTTCGGCCTCTGCGACGCGGGTTTCGATCAAGTTGCTTCTTTATTTTTCGAACCATTTCTGCTGATGTTGCTGTTTTCTTCCATTCACTTCCTTGACGTCGGGCTACGCTACCAGTATCACGGCAACGAGCGATGGTACGAGACACTAAAGATTTATTAACATTTAAATGCTGGAGTGCTCTTACTATAGTCACTTGTAGTTTTCCAGCCAAATATAAAGAAATCACACTATCACGCTTGAATTCCATCACGAATAACTTTTTTTCTGGAAAATTCTCACCAAAATACTTTTGTAAGCTTGTAAGCAATATAATGAGCTGTCACTGGAATAATTTTAACAGCCGTCGGACGAGTGGCTTAGAAATGACAGCAGTCTGATGTTGGTTGCAGTTTTTTTTTATCTCTTTCTTGATCAGCCTAAAATTTTAAGACGATATAGCCCTGTCCGTCCGTCCGTCTATTGTAATCACCCTAGATTCAAAACTAATAAAGATAGGAAGCTAAAATTTTGCACAGATAAGTCTTTTGTCTGCAGGCAAGTTCGAAGAACTCTATTACATTGGTCCACGGTATCGTATAGGCCCCATATAACGATTCCTCCAGATATTCGGTATTTTGTTGATTTTATCCACATTTTTCAATGGAATTATTTGAAATTCTACAAAAGGAGTTCCTTTTGAGTACTTCACCCCCTTGAAGAGAATTGTCCATAAATGTCCACGATATCGAATAGAACCCCTACAACGGTACCCGCCGATATTTGCTATTTTGATGATTTTAGCGACATTTTTGTCGGAATTGTTTAAAATTCGGAGATGGCCAATCCTTCTGGTACATCCTCTACAAAGGTTCAAAATTTTCGAAAAAAAAAAATATTTTACTGCACAGAAAGAGAAAGGATAATCCGATTTTGCTCCAACTTTACAATCCTAATATTTGCGCTAGTGGCACGTCAGGTGCGAAAATTTACAATATCGGTCCACTCCATCAAGTACCTCCCCCATAGAATATCAAGTTTGAATAATTACAACTTTTATAAAATGTGAAATAACACTCCGATTGTCTTCATGTTTCACACATCAACGGTCTAGTGTGAATATCAATGGTCAACATTTTGAATAAAAAACGATCATAAAATCCGAAATAAGCATCCTGTACTCCTCATATTTCACACATCCCATTATTTCTACTAATACGAGATCTGCTGTGACGATGGGATATATCGGTCCATTCCCTCGAGTACCTCCCTCGAAAAGGGTCAACATTTTTAACATCCATAAAGCTCATAAAACGCGAAATTAACATCCGATTCCATTCAGACTTGGCACATCTCAATATTTCTATCAGCACAAGATCTGTTATAAAGATGTTAGAGATTGAACCATTTCAATCGGTATCTCTCCACATAGGGTTCACAATTTTGAAAAACCAAACACTCACAGAAAGCGAAATAAGCATCCAACTCTCTTTAAATTTCACACATACAAACATTTTTGCAAACACAAAATCTGTTGTGAAGATGATATATATCTACGAACCCCTTCTGTCACCTCACCCACAAGTGTTCACAATTTTTAATACTTTTATCTCTCTTATTTCTCTCAATCAGAAACCTGAGATGAATATGGAATTAATGATTTCGTATAAAATTGAATGTAAATGTTCGATTTTCTTGTAATTTTGCCCAAACCTGGCACTTCGTAATATATCCATTTCTTGGAAACCTACTCCATAGAGGGGCAACAATTTGAATAATTATACCAGACGTTAAAACATATTTAAATAATCGAACATTGACTGAGGGTATACATCTGTCGGCAAACCCGACTGATACTTTTAAAATTGCTTGATTGAAATTTAAAAATTATATAAAACTGCTGCTGTTACATTTATGGTTTTTATTGCCAGCACACGTTCTCTTCTATAATTAGGATTTGTTTCCATTTTTCGTTCTTTCTTTCATTATTGTTTCATAATTTGCACGCCAAGTTAATCAATTTCTTCTATGTCATATTATAAAATATAAAACTGAAAATTTGGCAACAAATCAGAGCCCAAGTTGAATGAACGTGACTCTTTTGCAAACGCCAGTTAAAAGTCTATTTCGCCATAATGAGATTATTCGAAGCTGTAGAGGAAAAGTGGAACATATTTTCATTCCAGGCACATTCATAACACAGGAGTGTGTGCATGTATGTGTGTGTGCGAGTGAATGAGTGACTGTTGCTTTAGAAACTCCTAATAAAACTCTTAAATCTCTTAAGCAGTCACATGTACACATACACACACACACAATCATACAATTACTCATATTTGCATGCAGAACAATTTATATTCTTCAAACAGGGTGGGGAGGAGAGGCTTCATTGTTATGGTTCTTAAGCTCATATAACACACGGTCATACCGACAGATATAAATCATTTTTGCACATGTGTGTGTTTGTAGGAAGGAGTGTGTGCAGGGATGTTTGTTTGTATATATGCGAATGTGTGTGGAAGTTATGTGAGTGGATTTTTAATATGTAAGTAAATCTGTCAATTAGGGTTTCTACATTTACATGCATTTTCACAGTAATCTCACATATTTACTCGCACATACACCTACACACTTGTAGCCCAACACTTACACATTTCCACAGTCTGATGAATAACACCAAAAAGGTGGTCTAGCCAATATGAAGTAAATGTGGTGTTGTCATTTAATTGCAGGGGATGTGCAGGGTAAAAAAATCCATGAGTGTAGAATGATATGCGAAATTATTTCGTAGAAGTGTGTAAGTATCGTAAAAGAAGTTATGAGTTGGGATTGAAAATGTAGGGAGAAAGATTATGATTATGAATTTTATTTGTATACCCTCCCCCATAGTGTGGAGGGTATATTAAGTTTGTCATTCCGTTTGTAACACCTCGAAATATACATTTTAGACCCCACAAAGTATATATATTCTTGATCAGCATAAAATTCTATGTCGATTTATCAATGTCAGTCCGTCTATCCGTCTGTCCGTCTGTGGAAATCACTCTAGCTTCCGAACGAAATGAAGTAAGTTGATAAAATTTTACTCAAATATTCGGTATTTTGATGATTTTAGCGATATTATTTACCGGAATTGTTTCAAATTGGGCCATGTAGGTCCACTTCTTCGTATAGCCCCATATAACGGAACCCCCCGGTATTATGATGATTTTAGTGACATTTTTGATCAGAATTGTTTTTTTTCCTCATAAGACCTGTAATAGGATTTCTCTCCTTGGAAGCTTTGAAATCTATCCTCTCCATATAAGACCTAAATTAGATCTACAGGGTGAGATGAAAAAACTGCAACCAACTTCAGACTGCTGTCATTTCTAAGTCACTCGTCCAACAGCTGTTAAAATTATTGCAGTGACAGCTCATTATATTGTTTAGAAGCGTACAAAAGCACTTTCGTGAGAATTTTCTAGAAAAAAAAAATAATTCCTGATGGAATTCAAGCGTGATAATGTGATTTCTTTATATTTGGCTGGAAAGCCACAAGTGGCTATCGTTAGAGCACTCCATCATTTAAATGTTAATAAATCGTTTGTGTGTCGTACCATTGCTCCTAATCTTGATACTGGTAGTGTAGTCCGACGTCAAGGAAGTGGACGGAAGAAAACAACAACATCAGCAGAAATGGTACGAAAAGTAACGAAGCGACTTGATCGAAACTCGCGTCGCAGTGGCCGAAAAATGGCTAGTGAGCTGAACATATCGCAATATTGAATTCGGCAAATATTGAAAAATGTGCTCGGGGTAAAGCCATTGAAATTCCAAAAAAGTGCAAGAACTTACACAGCGGCAACGTAACAGAAATAAAATAGGCTCAAAACAGCTAAAGAGTTGCTTCGCTTGTCCGAAAGTGGTGAACTGCCGAATTTGGTTTTCTCCGATGAGAAAATATTTGTTGTCCAGCTGTTTGTAAACAAAGAAAATGATCGTGTTTACTTGCCAAAGAGGTCAGCTGAAAATGTGCCCCTTCGGTTGGCCACCAGAACTCAAGTACCGGCCATGGTGATGGTGTGGGCAGCCATAATAGCCGTATTAATCGACCATGGCATCAGAATAAATGCCGAATATTATCGTGAAAATATTATGAAGGTTGTATTAAAACCTTAGGCACGCAAACATTTTAGCCACAGACCTTAGGCATTCAAACAGGACTCAGCAACATCGCACTCAGCACGCGCCACCCAAGAATGGTTACAAAATGAGGTTCCTCGCTTCATTTCCAGCGCACAATGGCCACTACGGATACCGATCCGTTGGACTATTGTGTCTGGAGTATTTTGGAAAGCAAGGTTGGCACTAAAAAATACCAAAGTGTCCATTACCTTAAGGAAGCGCTTCGCCGGGAATGGTCCAAAATACCGCGGAGAAACATTTGGGCAGTGTGCGATGGTTTTATTGGCCGTTTGGAGGCCATAATTCGTGCCCAAAGTGACCAATTCGAACAAATCTAAACTTATTTTAAAATTTGATGCTATTTCCGACATTTTTTGCTTTCATTCAATAAACTTTTTTTTAAAAAAATGTTAAAATTGTGGCAGTTTTTTATTTCACCCGTTGGCGTATAATGAAAATGTTGGGCTTTTGTGGGGAAGGTACAGTAAGAAGTTGGCCAAGAAATTCCATGTTTACATCAGATCTCTGGCTGTGAAAAATATTAGTCTAAGTTTGAGAAGAATCGTTGACTTCTATTGCAAGCTTTGAGAGATATAAGTATTGGAAATCCTATTTTCATATCAGATCTTTCGTTAGTAGAAATAGTGGGATGTATGTAATTTAAAGAGAATCTGAAGTTTATTTCCCTCTTATGAGATTTTGTTATTAAAAATGTTGGCCCCTTTGTGGGGGAGATACCAGAAGAAGTAGTCTGATATCTACCGTCTTCACAACATATGCTGTTTTAGTAGAAATATTGCTTATGACGCCTATTATGAGAGATTCAATTATTCAAAATTTTGACTCGTTGGGGGGAGATATCGGAAGGAGTGAACCGATATATCTAATTTTCACAGCAAATCTTTTATGGATAAAA
The DNA here is from genome assembly GCF_030504385.1 of Musca domestica. Lineage (NCBI taxonomy): Eukaryota > Metazoa > Arthropoda > Insecta > Diptera > Muscidae > Musca > Musca domestica. The sequence goes on from NW_026712249.1 coordinate 40,311,009, forward strand.
ATATTGGGATGTGTGAAACTTGACGATAAATGGATGCTCTTTCTACATTTCATGAGATATGTACTCCAATAATATCTCCCAAACAGGAGACCAATATTGTCCATTTTCACACTTGACCTAGCACTGACCAAAATTTTGGTATTTGCAAAGTTTGCACAAAATCCCATCTCCGAACTCGATCTAATTTTGACAGTAATATTACGATGTGCAAAGTTTGTACCAAATCGGTTATTCCCTTCGAGAGTTATCGTGCACACCAGTCAGACAGACAGTCGGACGAACGCAACCCTAGGTCGACTCCAAAGATCCTCAAACGGATTTGGTCCAAAGAGACCTTGGGTCTAAACTGTTGTTGCGACGAGTCACGTTTTGGCCGTATTAATTATAAATACCCTTTGTACCCTTATGATTGAGGGTATAAAAACTCCGAAGAGAACCTTCTCTTCCAAAAAAGACATATAACAGATTCTATACCCCCAGAAAACCAGAAGAAGGCATTCTATCCTCTTGATAAAATTTCTGGAGAGGCAGTAGTCTGCTATATCCCATCATCACGCCAGATCTGGTGTTGGTAGAAATATTGGGATATGCCATTTATTTCGCATTTTATAAGAGTTATGACCATTCAAATTTTGAATATCATTTACAATTTTTTTTAAATCGTATGATATTTCCCCTTTCTTTGACATTAAGACCTTATTTGTGGAAGGTGCCAGAAGTACTTATCTAGATCGATTTCAAATGTGCTAAAACCGATTTCGTCCATACGACCTAGGGTCTTAAACAGTTATTTCTAAGAGACCCATTTAAGCGGTATCAAATAGTATATACCAATTTTATCTGCAATGCTTTTAAACATTTTAAGGAATACTTCATTATTTTCAGCTTACTGGTAATGCAGAAGGTAGTGTGTTTACATTACCTTTTAATAGGTTATGCAACTTATAAAGCTCCCAAGTCTTTGCTGGGTAGTTACAATATGTGTTGCCTTTTTGCTGACAATTTTTCAGTTTACCCCTTTTTAGTGTACACAAAACTGTTTCCAATATGCATATTTTGTGCCAGGACATTGTTTTCTCCGTTTTTCCCTTCAAACTACATGTCCTTGTGACATTTCCGACAAATACCAACATAGTTTTTCTTTCCCATAAAACTCTCGTTTTAATTGTGTAATTGTGTTGGTTATAATAATTTAGAAGGTTGACTGAATTATCTTCGTTTATTCTATCAGACCTGCTGTCACCTCAGCATCATAGCATATTTTCTTCGGAAAAATTGTAGGGTTTCCAGTTACGGGAATTCCAAAGTCATGCGTGTCTTCACCTTTTCTCTCCTCCTAACTTCACAATGAATCAGCTTAAATTCTAGACACGTATAAATTAAGGTAGCACAAATCTGTTGCTATACACATGAATATGTATGGGTGTGAGTATGTTCATGTCATTTCACACACACACTTCGGCATGAGAGGAAGTGATAACTTGAGAATAGACAAGCGAACAATGTATTTGACATGAAATAATAAAAAGTTCAGATTTATTACGTGTATTATTAGATGAGGATGAAGAAAACGAAAAATACAACAGGTATAACCATTTTTTGCTACTGAAACTTCAAGATACACCCCTATATTGTAATCAACTAAATTAAATAAATATAAATTCATATTAATTATTTAAAATAGGAAATTAAAGTTTTTAAATCAAATAATTTATTTCCTCTTTAGCTTATGACTAAAGAGGGTATGAATCACTTGATATGGCTAAAGTGTACCCCAAGGATAAATCGTCTTTTTGAACGAAATCTTTTTCAGTAAATGTGGGGTTGATCTGCTTTCCTACTGAGCACGACAACGTTCGAAAACATTATCCGAATTATTACATGGTAATATTATTGGCAACTTTGATTGTGCAGACAGATAGGCAATATTGTTGTCCTTTTACTAACACTTTAAACCTGGCTATTTTGAAATAAAACAAGTAAAAAAAAAAAAACAAATCAAAAATCGAACGGGCCGAGCTTTTAATTACCTCCACCATTGGGTATAGAAAACATTTGTATATAAAAGTTTCTGAATTCAAACGTTTTCCACTTCAAACTACAAATACCAGTAAGACCATTTGGATAATGCTGTTAAACTTTTCCAGAAAAAAAAACATAAAGTGGGTGAGGCCGTTATATGGGTTCCATGCCAAAACGGGAACCTATATAGACAATTTTATACTACAATTGTTATCTATTGCAAGTCTTAAATACCAATTAAATACAGAATATTTGTGGGTATCATTATATATGTGGGCCTAGATATTTAATGTTCTATCATCGGAGCTAAAACCCATTATGAAATACAAATGCTAAATGTTCAGCCTTTCAAAAATTTCTCTATTAATCAAGTGTTTCCTTTTTCGAAAAGAATTACAGCCAATTTTTACCTATTGCACCAAAAAGTCTTCAAAATCTTTTATTTTGAATTCTACCCAGGAGAATATTTCTAAAACCATCACACAATGGACCCACATCCAATTTTTCTGTTTAAAACTATTTTATCGTCTCGATATGAGAACTCTGGAAACTTACAGCGACTTTAATATCAAATTTCAGGATTTCAGATCTGAAATTTCCCCCATAACTAAAATTTAATACCATTTAGTATAATTATAGTACACATAGAACAGTGTTGACTTGTTTGTTCGGGATACCACAGTATTTTGTTGTTGCAAAATCAGGCTTAATCCCTTTATTGTTGTTTTTATAAAAAACAACATTTATTTATTAGTAGAGAACGATGGTAATGTTTACCAAGGGGGTAAGGCAAGGAATACCTAGGTTTCGGAAAGAGCCTCCAATCCTCACCAGTTCCCTTGTTTTTTGTCTGGAATATTCTCCCCAGAAGTTATTTTAAAAATAACTTCTATGACAAAAACGTTTTTTACCCAAGTGTCGAGATCGTAAGCTCAATAGAAGAGGAACCACAGAATGAAATGAAACTAAAATACTTTTGGAAAATCTTCTAAATCTTACAACCGCACTTATATCAATTTCAGCTCTATCCCTACACTGAATACCAAATTTGGTAACATTTAGTACACATGTCCAAAACAATCTGCATCTCTCCATTCTACACATCAGCAGTTATCCAAAATTATTAATTTTTAAACAATTATAGTACGCAGTTGCAAAACCACCACCAGATACTAACCTAGGCCTCAATATGAAATTTCGGGATTACAGCTCTATACATTTACTGTATACAAAAATTAGTAACATTTAGTACTTTTCGTATAATTTTAGTACTCATTTGCTAAACCGTTGCATATCTCAATCTTAGACACTAACAGTTATAGCAATATAACATTTGACGTTTTCAGCTCTATTCCTCCACCCAATACCCAACTTAGTACAATTTAGTGTTTTTCGTACCACTATAGTACACATTTTTAAAACTACCTCAAATTAAAATTTAAGGATTTCAGCTCTGTAATTTTTCCATTACCAAGTCTAGTACCACTTAGGTCACATTTCCAAACCACCGACAAATCTCAAACACAGACACCATCTCTATCCCTTCACCCAACACCACATATAGTAGCATTCGGTAATGTTCGTGCAATAGTAGTACACATTTCCGAAACAACCTTCACATGTCAAGCCTCCACATGAATAGCGATCCTAATACCAAATTTCACATCTCGAGCAGTACCAAATTGTACTAAATATAGTACTATTTAATGATTTTCGCGCACTAGTAGTACAAATTCCCAAAACCATCTCTTTATCATAAACCTACCACCAGGGACTCCAATACAAAAAGTCAAAATTTCAGCTTCATCCATTCTTCCCAAGCCAAACTGTTCCATATCTAGTACCATTTAGTACAGTTCACACACTTAGGGGACATTTCCAAAACCTCCTTCATATATCAAACTTACTTTTCAATATATGATAATGAATATTGGTACCATTTTAGAAGTTTGGTACAATTTTTTCCAAAAGCCCTTTGGTACATCTATCTAGCACTTCATTAGAAACTCTCATTTCAAATTTCAGAATTCTAGCTATTTTCGCTTGTCCAACACAAAGTATTAAATGTTTAGTACATTTTAGTACTTTTCGTATCATTTTAGTACGAATTTTCCAAACACACAGCCTTATCACAAGCCTACGCACCAAGACTGACCCTCGTGTAAAATTTAAAGATTCTAGTTTCGAAATATACATTTTAGACCCAACATAGTATATATATATTCTTGACCAGCATAGAATTCTATATTGATTTAGATGTCCCTCCGTCTGTCTGTCCGTCCGTGGAAATCACTCTTAACTTCCGAACGAATTGAAGTAGGTTGATAACGTTTTACTTAAATGTGTGTTTGGTCTGTAGGATATTTGGTATTGAAAATGGACTATATAGGTCCACGTTTAGGTATAGCGCCCATATAACGGTACCTCCCTGTATTCGGTATTTGATTGATTTTAGCGGCAGTATTCACCGGAATTCTTTCAAATTATTTGTATTTGAGGATCCTAATAGTTACTACATCCTGTGACAGAAAATTGCCTATGCCGGGACAGGTATTCGTATGGCCCCCATACAACGGTGCTTCTCCCTATTCGGTATTTTGACGATTTCAACGATTTTTTAACAGGAATGGTTTTAAATTTCGAATTGGCACTTAGCAATGGGTACTACAGCCTGTGGCAAGTCCTTTTCTTCGCATAGCCCCCCTATATCGCTTACCCCCTATATTCGGTATTTTAACGATTTAGCTACCAGATCTGTTTCAAATTTCGTAGTTGAAATTTCAAATAGGTACTACAGTCTATGACAGAAAATTGTCTATGCAAGTCCAAGTCATCGTATAGCCCCATTTATCGGTACTTCTCTATATTCGGTACTTTGATGATTTTAGTTACATAATTCTATGCAGGTATAGGTCTTCGTATAGCCCCCATATGACGGTAACTCCCTATATTCTACATTCTTAAGATTTTGTAGAGAATTGTTAATGGATTTTTTTGAACATTTTCAAATTCGTTTCATTTAGTGGAGGGTGTTTAAAGTTTGGCCCGGCCGAACTTACTGCTTTTTCACTTGTTTTTACATTATATAATTTTTGCCCCCGCAATAAATTCCACCTGATTTAATTTTGCGATTTCTCTTTTATTTTGGTATTAATTTATATTCCGATAGGGTATAGAGCAACAAGTAAGTAATTTGGACCGAATTTCCTCCAATATCATTTACTTATGTTTATGATTGAAGTACACTGCGAACTTCCTTATACCAAACGAATGTTGAATGCTATTTGCTGTTACTTTAAAAATAACAACAACAATTTCCAACAGATACTTCCAACCAAAAATTAATATATTTCGATTCAACAGATGTGGGCAGATGTGGGATATTAGGTTGAAACAAAAAAAAGAGGTTCATTATAATAGGTGTATTCCAATAAATTTAAAATAATAAAAATCTTCTTAGATAATGCTAAATATTTTATAATTCGTTTTTAAATGCCCGGAGAATTTTCGTAAATTTTATATTAAAATTGATTCTGTCAGAATCTGTTTTTTAGCTCTCATATTTTCCATGAGAAAAATAAAGCCAGAGATGGAATTAATTTTAAGTGACTATTTTTTGCATTTCAATCCACCCCAATGTATGTGTAATTTATTTCTGGAATATGTGGGAACATATCACAACAGTAACAAAAATAATATTTTACTCCTTTTTTCTTACATATGAGACTATCTGGTTAAGATATGGAAAATATAACATTTTGCGAGGGAGAAATTTACTGCTTTTTCCCCGTCCATGTAGCATGAAATTATTTTGTTTTCCTGCAACTTTTTTGTGCTATCTACAGGGAGTTGAAAGTTTTCGGTGTTACCTGTTTACATGCATTTTACACCAGCCAGCGTTGTGCGGAAAAAGGGTTTCAACTTCTTTATGAGACAGCCTAAAATATATGAATACTGTGATTTTTGTTTTTTTTTGTGGCCATCGTAAATTAATCTCTTCATTTTCCTTTTCATATAGGGCGGTAATAATTCCCATAACCCACTTCCTTGGATGGACTGTTGTGCAAACATGAATATTTTAATTTATTTCGGTTATTACTATGGTATGAAGTCCTTTAAATCGTTACAGGCATACGAAGGGATTGCAGGTTCAATTTAAATATAATGATGAAAGTATTATATATTCGAGATAATTTTTGAAATCATTTAACTTATTCATTTCCAAGACGAATTCGAATAGCCATAACAAAATACAATTGTTAGGTAAAAAGAGTGTCTTACGTCTTATAAATTTCTCACGAAGGGGTATATGCTATATGAGCAAATCTGATCTTGAAATGACGGAGAGTGAGAGATATTATTTAATTTATAAAAAATTGCACTTGTAGTAGATTCAAAATAGTTTTGTGTATTTTGTAAGGATATAGTCTCGGACTACTTGCTGCATCTGTAAGCCAGTGTGCCTTCCCAACTAAAAATGTTCGTCGAAGGCTCTAAAATTAGATTTGTTTTTTCAATTGGAATAATTATTTACGTTTTTTTTCAAGAACCTCTGCACATTTTCAAGCGCTTCAAACAAGAATAACCACAAAATCTGAAAAAAAATCCCTAAAATCAGCAGAAAGCATTGATGTCAGCTCATGTACTTTACCATTTTGAATATTACTCTCCCATCTATTGGCTGGGAACTTAAATGTCGCTTTTTTATCTCTGTAGAAGGCATAACATTAAACCCTCCGCCTTGAAAAGTGAAAAATTGCCATTTCGTTTTCATAAAGTAAATATATACAGGGTGAGATGAAAAAAGTGCAACCAACTTTAGACTGCTGTCATTTCTAAGCCACTGAGTGACAGCTCATTATATTGTTTACAAGCGTACAAAAGCATTTTGGTGAGAATTTTCCAGAAAAAGAGTTATTCGTGATGGAATTCAAGCATGACAGTGTGATTTCTTTGTATTTGGCTGGAAAATCACAAGTGGCTATCGTTAGAGCACTCCAGCATTTAAATGTGAATAAATCTTTTGTGTCTCGTACTATCCCTCGTTGCCGTGATACTGGTAGCGTAGCTCGACGTCAAAGAAGTGGACCGAAGAAAACAGCAACATCAGCTGAAATGGTTCGAAAAGTAAAAAAGTGAGTTGATCGAAACCACCTTCGGTTGGCCACCAGAATTCAAGCGCCGGCTACAATGATGGTGTGGGCCGCCATAACAGCTGATGGTCGCTCTCTGCTCGTCATAATCGATCGTGGCATCAGAATAAATGCCGAATATTATCGTGAAAATATTGTGGAGGGTGTATTAAAGCCTTGGGCACACAAACATTTTGGCCGCAGACCTTGGACATTGCAACAGGACTCAACACCATCGTGTCCCAAATATCGATAACCTCAAGTAAGCGCTTCGCCGGGAATGGACAAAGATACCGCAGAGCAACATTCGGGCAGCGTGTGGCGGTTTCATTGGCAGTTTGAAGGCCATAATTCGTGCCAAAGGTGACCAATTCGAAAAAATCTAAACTTATTCTAAAATGTGATGCTATTTCCGATATTTTTTGCTTTCAATCAATACAATTAAAAAGAAAAATCATAAATTATGACCTTTGACTTTGTTGCAGTTTTATCTCACCCTATATATATTCTTAATCAGCATAACATTTTATGTCGATTTAGCAATGCCCGTCCGTCTGTGGAAATCACTCTAGCTTCCGAACGAAATGAAAGTCCAACGGATTGTTATCCGGTGATTTTGTAACCATTCTTGAGTGTTTAGCGTGCTGAGGGCGAGGGTGCTGAGTCCTGTTGGAATGTCCTTCAGAATATTTTCGCGATAATATTCGGCATTTATTCTGATGCCACGATCGATTAATACGAGCGGAGAACGACCATCGGCTGTGTTGGCGGCCCTATGACCTGACTTGTTTGGAACACGATCAATTTGATTGTTTACAAACAAACGAATGGACAACAAATGTTTTCTCGTCGGAGAAAACTAAAGTCGGCAATTCACCACTTTCGGTCAAGCCAAGCAACTCTTTAGCTCTTTTGAGTCTATTTTCTTTCTGTTACGGTGTAAGTTCTCGTACTTTTTGGAATTTCAATGGCTTTTCCCCGAGCTGATTTTTCAGTATTTGGCGAATGGAATATTGCGATATGTTCAGTTTACGAGCCATTTTGCGGCCACTGCGTCGCGGATTTCGATCAAGTCGCTTCTTTACTTTTCGAATCATTTCTGCTTTTAATAAAAATGCTAACCTTTTGTGGGGGAGGTATCAAAGGAGGAGATAAATGCCATATTCACATCAGATCTCTGGTTGAGAGAAACATTTAGATATGATATTTATATTTAGATATGACAATTTTGACAAAAATCTCTGGAATGGTTTCAAATTTCGTATTTTCTCTTAATGATGGGTACTACAGCCTGTGACATTACGTTGTCTATGCAGGTCGTTGTATAGTCCCCCTAAATCGTTAGCTCCCGATATTCGGTATTTTGCTGATTTCAGCGACTTTATTCACCGGCATTTCAAATTTCGTATTTGAATACTGCAACTGCTATGACAAAATATGCCCATGTACATCCAAGTTTTTGTATGGTCCCAATATAATGGTAACTCGCTATATTCTGCATTCGTAAGATTTTAAGTGAATTGTTTACGATTTTTTCTTTTTTCCATTTTCCAAATTTGTACCATTTGGTGGAGGGTATTCAATGTTCGGCTCGGCTTTTTTACTTGTTAATATTATTGTTATAATTATCATTATTTTTAATAATTAAATTTTATTTCCTTGATTTCAGGTAAGTTTTCAAGATTTTTGAACAACATAGAGTAAGTACAATTCCTCGTTCGTTGAAAAAAAAAAAAAATACAAGGAATTCGATTCAAATAATTAAGATCCGTTTTATATTTCCATTCTTCCATTAAAATTTGAAATAGGATATTAAAACTAAAGAAATTTCTCACTAAAATTGATTTTCATTAAAACTTCCTTCCAATATTCATGTAACACAACTATAACCATTCTGTTCCTATATAATTATAACCATTTTAATAGTCTTGGAACTTTTGTAGAAAATAATTCGATTTGTCTTGTTCCGGTTCGTTCGTCACAAAACTAAGAGAAAAAGTATTAAAAATCAATGATGACAACTTAAGCAGTTTGTATTTCCTTGTAGTTTGTTCCTCCCACACTACCCACCCTCCCAGCTATTGCGATTTCCCATCCTTGAGGAATTGTTTCTTCGAAAACTTTACACTTGACTTTGCTTACTTATAAAACCAAACTTAAAACACGAAAGAAAATTACAAACTTATACAAAAGTTCAACATGAACTGCATTAAGAATCTATAATGAAAATAAAAATGGAACAGAGATGGAAAAAGAGAGAGAGATAGAAAGAGAAAGAAAGAAACTTTGTTTCTGTTCTCCGTTTGTTCGTCCGTTTGGCTCGTTCTTCCAGTTTGTTAAGAAAATATTTTATATTAGTTCAACTAACTGTCATGGGGTGTTTAGTTATGTTTAACTTAAAGCTTACCAAGTGAAAGATTCAACTCTTTGGTCAGTGGTGCTTGCTTTCTTCTTTATCTCGTTTTTTTTCTGCAAGAGAAGGCCACCCACCATATTATCTAGAGCGGCTACCCAGTTTTATCTTTGTATATTCGGATGTTCGTTCTAAATACGAAATGTCCAAACCGTTTTGTTTGCCGGTCCCAGCACGTGTTCCTACTTTTGATTTTCATGTGGGTACTGGTTCTGCTCCAGCACCTCCATCCCACCACCATGTCATGTCAGCTGATTGTACAAACAAAAGTGTTGAATTTCGCGCTTTATATCTCCACACATTTTCAGTTATCTCTATGGGAGAAATCTTCTTTTTGTTTGACGAAGTGGAACCATCAACCTTTTTGCAAACATCCCGTACGGGTAGCTGTAGCACTCTATTTTTGTATGTGTGGTTTTGTTGCTGGTGCTGGCTGGCTGGCTGGCATGAGCGTGAAGAAATTCGAATTCCAGTTAGTTTATCTTTGAGAAGAAATGTTTTCTTTATTGATTATATAACAATTGTCACACAAACAAAATGAGACAAGAAAATAATGCAGTTTAGACAATGCATTGTGTTCAGGGGCTGGGAAGGAAGTGAAAAATAAGAGGGCCCTGGAAAAAAATCAAAATGTGGCAAAACCATTAAAATGCCGAATATCGGGAGGTACCGTTATATGGGGGCTACACCAAAACGTGGACCTATAATTACAATGTTTCGCCACACGAACTAGGACTCACAAGTACCAATTTTTAGACAAATCAGTGAAAGAATGTGGAAAAACCATCAAAATACCGAATATCGGGAGGTACCGTTATATGGGGGCTATATCAAATCATGGACCCATGCATGCATGCAATGTTTCGCCACCGAAGCTGGAACCCATTATGACCAACAAATACCAATTTTCAGACAAATCCGTGAAAAAATGTGGCAAAAATCATCAAATTACCGAATATCGGGAGGTAACGTTATAAGGGGGCTATACCAAAACGTGGACCTATAATTCAATGCTTTGCCACACGCTCAGGGACCCATTATGACCCACAAATACCAATTTTTAGACAAATCAGTGAACAAATGTGGCAAAAACCATCAAAATACCGAATATCGGGAGGTACCGTTATATGGGGGCAATACCAAATCATGGACCCATACATGCAATGTTTCACCACCGGAGCTGGAAACCATTATGACCCACATATACCAATTTTTAGACAAATCCGTGAAAAAATTTGGCAAAAAAATTAAAATACCGAATATCGGGAGGTACCTTTATATGGGGGCTATACCACAACGTGGACCTGTACATGCAATGTTTTGCCACACGCTCAGGGACCCATTATGACCTACAAATACAAATTTTCAGACAAATCCGTGAAAAAATGTGGCATAAATCATCAAAATACCGAATATCGGGAGGTACCGTTATATGGGGACTATACCAGAACGTGGACCGATATATCTCATTTTCAATACCAACCATCCTAGACACAATGCAAATAGCTCTGCTAAATTTTGGCGCTCTACGTCAAATAATGTGGGCTGTATCGTGATTTCAACAGACAGACGGACATCGTTAAATCGACTTATGGGGTCTAAGACGAATATTTAAGGATGTTACAAACGGAATGGCAAAGTTAATATACCCTCCTTTCCAAGGTGGAGGGTATAAAAATACTGAATAAATATGTTCAAATTTAAGGTTGTAGAAATCAAAGTCCAAAGATTGAATTTTTTCTCTATTTTGTGATACTTTGATTGAGAATTGAGAATTGTAGACTATTTTTATAAAAAAATGAAAGAATCCAATTCCATCGGGAAATCAGCAGTTTTTTTTACCAAATTTGCAATTTCCAGTCGAATTGGATGCAATTCTTTGTCGATAGATAATAACCTTATTAAAAAGTGATTGACAAAGGTCCATGTTTTGGTATTCCCCATACAAATTCGCTTGGTGACAACAGGTTAAATAATTAAACATGTATTACAATCTACGCTCATCTGATGAAGACCTTTTCCATATACTTGGGTGGATCAGAGTTCTTAGGCGGGACTCTGGAATACCAAACCTAAACATAGCCTGAAACATTTCTAAACTATTAGGAGTATGCTACACCCATACTCCTAACTCATATTATTTTATTAAACGTAGACTTGTCAGCGAAAACTCCACGTTAACATTTTAGGTTCGTTCCCACAGTATGTGTTAGGCCTTTTTATACCCTCTACCATGCAATGGAGGGTTTATTAACTTTGTCATTCCGTGTGTAACTCCTCGGTATACTCATGTCAGATTTGTTCAAATTTGTCAGCTTTGACACAAATTATGGCCTTCAAAGGAATATGTCAAACGCTGCCCGAATGTTGCTCTGCGGTATTTTAGCCCATTCCCGGCAAAGCGCTTGCTTGAAGTGATCGACACTTTGGTCTTTTTTAGTGCCAACCTTCCTTTCCAAAATACTCCAGACACAATAGTCCAACGGATTGGTATCCGGTGATTTTGGTGGCCAATGTGCGCTGGAAATGAAGCGAGGAACCTCATTTTGTAACTATTCTTGGGTGGAGCGAGCTGAGTGCGATGGTGTTGAGTCCTGTTGGAATGTTCAAGGTCTGCGACCAAAATATTTGCGTGCCCAAGGCTTTAATATACCCTCCATAATATTTTCGCATTAATATTCGGCATTTATTCTGATGCCACGGTCGACTTATACGTACAGTCGATTAATACGACCATCGGCTGTTATGGCGGCCCACACCATCACCGTGGCCGGCGCTGGCTTTCTGGTGACCAACCGAAGGTGCACATTTTCAGATGACCTCTTTGGCAAGTAAACACGATCATTTTGTTTGTTTACAAGCTGCTGGACAACAAATGTTTTCTCATCGGAGAAAACCAAATTCGGCAGTTCACCACTTTCGGCCAAGCGAAACAACTCTTTAGCTCTTTTGAGTCTATTTTTTTTCTGCTGCGGTATAAGTTATTGCACTTCTTGGAATTTTAATGGCTTTACCCCGAGCTCATTTTTCAATATTTGCCGAATGGAAAATTGCGATATTTTCAGCTCACGAGCCATTTTTTGGCCACTGCGACTCGGGTTTCGATCAATTCGCTTCTTTACTTTTCGAACCATTTCTGCTGATATTGCTGTTTTCTTCCGTCCACTTCCTTATTGTCGGGCGAGTGGCTTAGAAATCAGACATCAGTCTGAAGTTGGTTGAAGCTTTTCATCTCACCCTGTATTGGTATGGGGTATGGTAAGAAAATATTTATATCCAACTTTATGCGAAATCATAAATTCCACATCCAGCTCTGGTTGTAAAGAACCGCTGACTTGTTTTGCCAGTTATGACAGATAAAAGTATTGAAATTGTGACTCTTTGTGCGTGAGGTAACAGAAGCGGTTCTCAGTATATATCATCTTCACAACAGATCTTTTATGAGGTAAGGCTGAGGTCTTTTATAGTCCACAGAAGGCCTTGAGGTCTTCTGTAGTCCATAAATGACCTTGAGGTCTTTTATAGTCCATAGAAGATCTTGAGTTTGCCCATAGAAGGCTTGGACGTCTTCTATTGCCCATAGAAGGTCTTGAGGTCTTCCGTTGCCCATAGAAAGCCTTAAGGGTCTTCCACAGCCCACAGAAGATCTTGAGGTATTCTATAGCCCTGGAAGACCTGCAGGCCTTCTGTTTGACATAGAAGAATAGTTTAATATTAGATATTTGTTTGTCCAGAAAAATAGAAAAAAAATTATTTCCCGAAATCTTCTGCCTGGCAGATGGATTTTCATGTCATTATTGTAACCCCATGATTCCCCTCAGGTTTTCGTCGGCGTACGTTTTATGGCCCTTTAACTTAACCCTTGGCTATGAGGAATGTGGTGACCGGCCATTATTTTTCAGAAACCTGTTTGGGCGCCACTGCTGCAAAAACATATTTTTCGAAACTAAAGTTATAGAATTTTTGATAGGCTGCCCAGAAATTTTCAATTCCTACTCCCGATGGTCGTATAAATAAACCATCATATCCACAAATCCACATTTCCTTGGCCTTCAAATTGTTACCCTTCAAGCAGGCACTTGTCTTCCTCGCAACTAAATCATAATATAGTTGTACATCAGCAGATTCCCAAAAGAATTGGGTGGATGCAGCTAATGTTGCTGACACTGTTTGTGACATAAAAGAAATGTACATTATTCTCTTGCTGCTGTTGTTGCTGCACTTGTTCTCATCGTTCACATCTACAAATCGACCAATTGCTGTTGATCTTGCACCCAGTACAGGCAACAGAAATCCGAGATGAAGATGATGATGACGTCGACAACGAAGAAGAAGAATAAGTTTCCGCACAGACGACGTCTTCATTTTTAATCATATTGTTAGTTAAGTGCATTACAATGCATAAACAGTATTTACTGAAGTTGCTGCTGCTGCTTTTAGTATTTTGACATTGATGTATGATGATGTTCGAGAAATACAATAGGGGTCGAAATCCATGAACGAAAAAATGACGACACACACACGAAGGAGAATGGACGGAGCGGAACTTTTCACTGTGTGGTTGTATTGCCTTTTGTTTTCATAATGTTGATTGGTTGACGTGAAAGTCTTAACACATTGCAGCACAATATGTTTGAAGGGAAAGAAAAACAGGAAAAAGTTATTAGAATTGAAGTTAAACTAAAATTGTTTGAAAATTTTTGAAATATGATATTTAATGTATAGATTTAAAGGAATAATCCAGCACATAGTTATGCAAAGAAATTTCAGAAGTTCATATCGCGTCTATAGAAGACCGTGTGGCCTTCTATTGATCAGAGAAGACCATAGAAGGTCTTCTATAGCCCATAGAAGGTCTTCTATAGCCCATAGAAGGCCTTGAGGTCTTCTATAGCCCATAGAGGCCTTCAGGTCTTCTATATACCATAGCAGGCCTTGAGGTATACCATAGAAGGCGTTGAGGTCTTCTATAGCCCATAAAAGGCCTTGAGGTCTTCTATAGCCCATAGAAGGCCTTGAGGTCTTCTATAGCCCATAGAAGGCCTTGAGGTCTTCTATAGACCGTAGAAGGCCTTGATGTCTTCTATAGCCCATAGAAGGCCTTGAGGTATTCTATAGCCCATAGAAGACTTTCAGGTCTTCTATAGCCCATAGAAGACTTTGAGGTCTTCTATAGCCCATAGAAGACCTTGATATCTTCTATAGCACATAGAAGACCTTGAGGTCTTCTATAGCCCATAGAATGCCTTGAGGTCTTCTATAGCCCACAGAACCCTTGAGGTCTTCTATAGGCCAAAGAAGGCTTTGAGGTCTTCTATAGACCAAAGAAGGCTTTGAGATCTTCTATAGACCATAGAAGGCCTTGAGGTCTTCTATAGACCATAGAAGGCCTTGAGGTCTTCTATAGACCATAGAAGGCCTTGAGGTCTTCTATAGACCATAGGAGGCCTTGAGGTCTTCTATAGACCATAGAAGGCCTTGAGGTCTTCTATAGACCATAGAAGGCCTTGAGGTCTTCTATAGACCATAGAAGTCCCTGAGGTCTTCTATAGACCATAGAAGGCCTTGAGGTCTCCTATAGACCTCAAGGCCTTCTATAGCCCATAGAAGGTCTTGAGGTCTTCTATAGCCCACAGAAGGCCTTGAGGCCTTCTATAGCCCATAGAAGACTTTAAGGTCTTCTTTAGCCCATAGAAGACCTTGAGGTCTTCTATAGCCCATAGAAGGCCTTGAGGTCTTCTATAGCCCACAGAACCCTTGAGGTCTTCTATAGCCCACAGAACCCTTGAGGTCTTCTATAGACCAAAGAAGGCTTTGAGGTCTTCTATAGACCAAAGAAGGCTTTGAGGTCTTTTATAGACCATAGAAGGCCTTGAGATCTTCTATAGCCCATAGGAGGCTTTAGAAGTCTTCTATAGCCCATAGAAGGCCTTGAAGTCTTCTATAGCCCATAGAAGGCCTTAAAGTCTTCTATTGAACATAAAAAGCTTTGAGGTCTTCTATAGACCATAGAAGGCCTTGAGGTCTTCTATAGACCATAGAAGGCCTTGAGGTCTTCCATAGACCATAGAAGGCCTTGAGGTCTTCTAGAGACCATAGAAGGCCTTGAGGTCTTCTATAGACCATAGAAGGCCTTGAAGTCTTCTATAGCCCATAGAAGGCCTTAAGGTCTTCTACAGACCATAGAAGGCCTTGAGGTCTTCTATAGCTCATAGAAGGCCTTGAGGCCTTCTATTGCCCATATAAGGCCTTGAGGTCTTCTATAGCCCATAGAAGGCCTTAAGGTCTTCTATAGCCCATAGGAGGCTTTAGAGGTCTTCTATAGACCATAGAAAGCCTTGAGGTCTTCTAAAGCCCATACAAGGCCTTGAAGTCTTCTATTGAACATAGAAGCTTTGAGGTCTTCGATAGACCATAGAAGGCCTTGAGGTCTTCTATAGACCATAGGAGGCCTTAAGGCCTTCTACAGATCATAGAAGGCCTTGAGGTCTTCTATAGCTCATAGAAGGCCTTGTGGCCTTCTATTGCCCATATAAGGCCTTGATGTCTTCTATAGCCCATAGAAAGCCTTGAGGTCTTCTAAAGCCCAAGGAGGCCTTGACGTCTTCTATTGAACATAGAAAGCTTTGAGGTCTTCCATAGACCATAGAAGGGCTTGAGGTCTTCTATAGACCATAGAAGGTCTTCTATAGACAAAAGAAGGCCTTGAGGTCTTCTATAGATCATAGAAGGCCCTGAGGTCTTTTAGTCATCATTGTAGAGGACTCTGATGTCTTATAGTCGCAATAGACACTATAAAAGGCCCTGAGGCCTGTTAGTCGCCATAGAAGAGCTTGAGAAATTGTATTCGCCATAGCAGACTCTGAGGTCTTCTAGTCGTCATAGAAAACCCTGAGTTCTTTGATAATTATTAAAATTTTGGAAATTAAATTATTTGCTAATTTTGTTCCGAACCATTTTCCATTCGTAATTGGTCAACTTTTTTGCAAAGAATAAAGTTTACCTTTGCATAATAAGCAGACCACTTGGTATCATTAGTATACATTTAGGCTTTGAATGGCATAACAATTTTGTGGCATACATTCAGGCTGCAAAATTAGTATTTTATGTTGTGCCGCTTTTGTTTGGCCTGCTCTTCTCTTGCTGCCACTTCATTAGAGCAGCTCCGGTCGAACATATAAAACCTTATAAGCACTGCGCAAAAACATTATTCCAATTAAACAATTTTTCATGAGAACTTTTTAATAAACATTAAGTACTTTAAATACTTTACTGCAAATGCTCTTTTAAACTTTGTTGTCCTGAAGTAAAAACAGCAGCAACAACAGCAATAGCAACCAAAACGCTACATCACTAGCCGGAGTTGTTGGCATGTCCACTGGAAACCCAATGAGTCCCTCTCTCTCTCTCTCTCTCTTTTGGCTGAAAAAATAATTTGCAACTAAATTAAAATTCTGCTGCCCGCTCCTCTGGCTGCTAAAATGTGGAAGCTTAACGGTGGTACCGGCAATACACAAAACAGAGTTGTTAACAGTGTTGTTATTGTTGTTGCTGCTCGCTTTGCGTTTTGTTGTTGTTGTGCTAGTTGTCAGTAATTCACAATGCAAAACAATGAACAACAAATGCGGATGTTATAACAAAGCTCACTGCCTGTTGGCTTGTTGAATGCAGACGCAGCTGAGTAGTCCTCCTCCTCATCATCATCGCCGTCGTTAACATCGTCGTCAACAACATTAGCAGCAGTCTCTGTTTCCTTGGCATTAACAATGGCAAAACAGCATCCGCAACTAAAAAACAAAAACTTCAACTATTTTCAATTTTTTAAATGGAATACTTTTAAATCATGGTTATCAGTGAAGGCAGCAAATTGGCGGAGAGTCGATCAGGGGGAGGAGGGGGTTTGGAAAAAAAAACTGCCACGCGGTTATTATTACAATCGGCTTAAACAAAAGAATTTAATAACGAATTTAAATGATAAACAAAAGGGGCCAATAGCATGTCTGACAGACAGAGGGACACTATAGAAGCTTGCCCAAAAGGCCTTCTTTCAATAGATCTTGAGATGGACAACTTTTCGTGGACGACGCCATATTTCTATAGGAGAACCCGAGAGGACCTTCTATGGCAAGACGAATTTCTCAAGGTCTTCTATGGAAAGAAGACATATTTTTATAGGAGACCCCGAGAAGACTTTCTATGGCAAGACGAACTTCTCAAGGTCTCTATGCAAAAAAGACATGTTTTTCAGAAGTTTCTCTTTTCATAGACGACCATGAGAATGTTTTCTTCCTTAGAAGACTTTGAGACGGTATTTTTTCAATAGAAGCCCTTGAGAAGGCCTTCTTTCAATAGAAGCCCTGGAGAAGGTCTTCTTGCCATAGAAGGACTTGAAAAGATTTTCCTTCCATAAAAGACCTTGAGAAGGTCTTCTTTCCATAAAAGGCCTTTAGAGGTTTGCTTAAAATGGAAGACCTGGAGAAGGTCTTCTTTCCATAGAAGACCTTGAAAAGGACTTCTTTCCATGAAAGACCTGAGAAGTTCTTCTGAACCTGACCTGAAGAAGGTCTGCTTCCATATAAGACCTTGAGAGAGTATTTTTTCATAGAAGACTTTGAAAAGGTCTTATTTCCATAGAAGACCTTGAGAGGGTCTTGTTGCCCTAGAAGAGCTGTCGAAGGTCTTCTTGCCATGGAAGACCAGGTGAAGGTTTTCTTCCTATAAAAAACCTTGAGAAAGTCTTCTGCCCATGGAAGACGTTGAAAATGTCTTCTTTCCATAGAAGACATTGGAGAGGTCTTCTTTTCCATAGAAGACGTTGAGAAGGTCTTCTTTCCATAGAAGAACTTGACGAAGCTATTCTTTCTATGGAAGGCCTGGAGGAGATTTTCTTCTCATAGAAGACCTGTCGAGGGTCTTCTTGTCATAGAAGACCTGTCGAGGGTCTTCTTTCCATAGAAGACCTTGAGAAGGTCTTCTTTCCATAAAAGACCTTCAGAAGGTCTTATTTCCATAGAAGACCTTGAGAAGGTCTTCTTTCCATAGAATACCTTGAAGAGGTCTTCTGTTCATAAAAGACCTTGAGAAGGTCTTATTTCCATAGAATACATTGACGCAGTTTTTTTCCATAGATGACCTTGAGAAGGTCTTCTTCCATGGAAAATCTGGAGAAGGTCTTCTTCCCATAGAAGACCCAGAGACGGTATTTTTTGTATAGAAGACTTTGAGAGAGTCCTTTTTGCAATAGAAGAACTTGAGAAGGGCTTCTTTCCATACAAGACCTTGACGAAGTCTTCTTCCCATAGAAGACCTGGTGACGGTCTTCTTTCCTAGAGAAGACCTGAATAAGGTCTCCTTTCCTAGAGAAGACCTTGAGAAGGTCATCTTTCCATAGAACCCCTTGAGAGAGTCTTCTTTCCATAGAAGACCTTGATGAAGTGTTTTTTTCATAGATGACCTTGAGAAGGTCTTCTTCCCATAGAAGACCCTGAGACGGTATTTTTTGTATAAAAGACCTGGAGAAGGTCTCCTTTCCATAGAAGACCTTGAAAAGATCCGGTTTCCATAGAAGAACTTGAAAGGATATACGTTTTTGGGGAAGTCGTTGAAAGGCCTGCTTTCTTTAAAACACTGTAAAGAAGTCTTCTTTTTAGACTTTACAATGGTCTATAGAACCTTTACTCTTTAAAGGACTTCTGTCCATAGAATTCACTTTTTCTTCCATTGACAACCGTTTGGATGTTTTATATCTGCAGGAGTCATTTCGAAACCCTTCATTCTATAGAATATCTTTGGATGGTCTCGCTATGGTCCTAGCAGTTCAAATATATCGTTATAAAATCGTGTTACAAACCTTCGATCCAAACCCAAATATCTGCAATCAAATTCCAAAAATTTGGCAGCGCATAACAATTGAAAATTGTTTTAAATAAAAAAAAGCACACTCAAATAGTCAACAGGATAAACGTCCGTTTGCCGTTGTTCATTAATTTCCACTATACAATTTAACAACTTTTGTCATTTAATTGATTTCAATTTATAGAATTGTTTTTGGCCAGAACTCTCAAAATACACACAATTGTTTTAATGAAAAAAGTTTTCGCTTCATTGTTTTCGTACAGCGTTGTTTTTTCATTCTGCCATCCAACGAAATAACAGAAAAAAATACAAAATCGAAAAAAAAAAACCTAAAAAACTAACTTCATTTGTCATTTTGAATACTTTGCCGTCCCCAAAGTCTATGAGTAATTATGCACATAGTCTATTGGGTCAGGAAGATGGAAACGAAGTTACCACCGCCATCCCGGCAAACTTTTGGACCAACCAACATACATATGTATGCATATGTATGTATGCTTCAGTGTGTACATACATTGATACATGCATGCATGCCTTCGTATGAATATATGAATAAGAACTTTTTTGTTATTGTAATTGTTGTTGGTTACTGTGTGTTATCCTCTGGATGAACGGTATGCAAGAAAACCTTTTCTTCTTCACTAAATCCTACCTAAATGACTGCCTGTCCTATCCTGGGCCTGCCTGGCTTGGCTGCTTTCTCTAAATGAGTAACTTTAGTCTGAACTGGTCTTCGGTGACAATGGTGAATGCACATAGCCGCAATGGTGGTTGGGTATGGTTTTATTGTTCTTTTTATTCCGAAAATACAGTTGCTTAAAGGAGATTGGTGCGGGAAGAGTTTCATTAGAATATTGTTCCTTAAAAAATTACAGGAAGGATATGGGAACTCCAGATTGTTTGGTTTTAAAATCTATAAACATTTAAGTATATAATTTATTGAGCTTAAAATCGTGCTTGCCAGATTATAGAAGACTCGACAGTATGTTTGGAGGAATTCTAAAGTGAATATTTTATCCTTCAACAAGAATATAACATTAAACTAAGTAAAAAGAATACAAAAATGACATTTGATGCGAGGAGTATATCTACTCACAGAGAACCCATAATATCAAATTTTAGCTGACTTAGTTGGAAATAATAGCAGAAGCCTGATATTGAATATGGTCCTACCACAGAGAACACGAAATATCAATTACCATCTGATATGGTTCGACATATGATGTTTCAAACATCCTAAATATCAATGCCTGTGCAAAATTTCAAAGCTTTATCTTTAACATTAGTTGCTTTATTTCGATTTCCGACAGATATTGCGAGATTTTTCAAACGGAATGACAAAATCAATATACCTTGTTTTTTGGTGGTCGATAGCTTTTTTCGATTTCCGACGGATATTGATGATTTTTTGGTGAACTTAACACATTTTTTGCCAGGAAGACGTTTTAAAAAAAATTTCCACATTATCTCTACACGAGAAGAAACGTAAAAAATATCCTTAGAAACGCCGAAAAATTGAGATCGGAGATCTTTGAAAATTTGAAAATTTTAAAGGACACTTTTTACCAAATTTCGGTAAAAATAGTGGTATAATCGCAGGGAAGAAAAATCTACGACTTATTTCAGTTTTTTTTATGATTTTGAATAAATTGAAAACATTTTTGGAGGAAGTAAATTCCGTTTTCATTCACAATGTCACAAATATGTAAACCCTGGAAATCAACAAGAATTTCAATATCAAATTTCAGGATTTCCGACCTATATGTTCGCCCAGTATTAAATTCGGTAACTTATCCAAAACAATCTACATCTCTCCGCCTCTAGTAATTATTTTACAATTTCAGTACACATTTCCTAAACCATCTCCATATCTTAATTTCAGATACCAAATAAGAGACCTCATTATCAAATTTGAGAATTCCAGCTCTACCGCTTTATCCAATACCAAATTTACTAACAAATATACGTCGCGTTTCCAAACCACCGCCAAAATACAAACGCAGATACCACCAGTAATCCAAATAACAAATTTAACAAATTCGGTGCTTCTATTCCTTTAATTTTGTGGCATTTAGTACTTTTCGAACAAATATAGTACACCTTTTCAAATCCACCTCCATATCCTAACCACTGACCCCACTGAGTGACAACTATATTAGATTTCAGGATTTCAGCTCTATTCCTTCACCCAATACCAAATTTAGTACTATTTAGCACTTTTCGTTCAATTATCGTACACATTTCCAAAAACACCTCTATAGCTCAAAGCCAGATACCAACAGATATGTCAATATCAAAATTCGGGATTTCAGCTCTATCCTTTCACCGAATTTGGTACCAATACTTTTTAAGCAATTATAGTACCCATTACCAATACTACCTCCATTTCTTAACCACAGACGGCGAAAGTGACATCTTGGGTCTTAATCAAATATTAGGATTTCAGCTCTATTCCCTCACTCAATACAATGTTTAGTACTATTTGGTACTTTTTGTACAATTATAGTACACATTTCCCAACCCACCTCCATATCCCAATTCCAGAGACCTCAATATCAAGTTAAGGACTCCCTTAACCCAATACCCAATTTAGTACCACTTGGCATGTTTCTACAATTCTAGTACACATTTCCAAAACCAACTCCATGTTCCAACACCCTTACCCTTTTAGTAAAAAAATCTAAAAACCCATTTTTATCCAAGCCTACGCGTCTAAACTGATCGTCGTGTAAAATTTCAAGATTCTGGCTTTAGCCGTTTCGTCTGGGCGTTGATTCTCAGTCAGTCTGTTATTTCGCTACTACTTTTCCGTGTGTCCATCTGCCTCAGTTAATTTGTAATCACGCTACAGGTCGCATTTATGATTTGATCCTCATGAAATGTGTCGGGATAGACTAAGAATATGAGCCTTTTGTTTTTGGAGAATATCACAAAATATTAAGTTGAGCATGGGGTTTGAGTTTGGACAGGACAGGGAAAATCTACCGTCACCGGATAAAATTTAGGGGATAAAATGGACCATAACTTTTGTCTACAAAAAATACCAAAATTTGCAATTCCAAAAAATCGGATATATAGCGAAATGAGTAGAATTCATATATATAAAAAATATGTTTTTTTCCACGCATATAACACAAGAACGGCTAGTTGAGGATAGAAGTCTATAGATTTGGAAGATGTTCCCATAAAAATGTAAGGGTTGAAATGGCTTAGAAAAATGTTTTTGAAAATTTTGCTGATTTCGCAGTCGTCCTACAGGTCACATGAGACACATGAATCCTAGCATTTTGAATGGCCGTCGGATAATATTTGTCGGGTAAAATTGACCACATCTTTTGGGTGAAATTTTTCTAAATATCAGCGTGACAAGAGGGGTAAATATAGGACAAAGGGTAACCCTTTTGCAGATCTGTATTGCATTATTCCAAAAACGAAATCCAACCAGTAAAGAAAGTCTTAAAGTCGGGCTTGGCCGAATTTATGATACCCTACACTACTTTGCTAATTTAGTAGAGCTCCGCATAACAATTAAAAGTTTTTATGGGAGAATTCAATCATACACGCTATGATTATAATTATAATTTAAAGTTCAAAGGACTAAATATGCCGAAGCATTTGTATCTTTTAAATTCGGACTTGTATTGCCCATTTGGTGCACAATTAATTTGAAATCGGATAAAAATACATATGCGAGCTATATCCAAATCGAAACCGATCTCGACACAATTTGGCAAAGATATTTCTGTGCTGTATTTGATATATTTCCCTGAATATCGTTGTTACGGAGTGCATATTACGGCTGTGGCTAACAAATATAACAAATCGGATGAACAGTATATATGGGAGCTATGGCTATATCTGAACCGATCTTCACCAAATTTGACATACTAGTTTCAAGACTCAATTCGGCGTAAGTGCCAAATTTCATCCAATTTGGGCAAATATTAGATGTTTGGTGCACAATCAAAGGTAAATCGGACGAAGTTATATATGGGAGCTATATCCAAATCTGAACCGATCTCGATAAAATTTAGCAAATGTATTTCTGAGCTGTATTTGATATATTTCCCCAAATACTGTTGTTACAGAGTGCATATTACTGCTGCGGTGGAAAATATAAATGGGATGAAGAGTTTATATGGGAGCTATAGCTATATCTGAACCGATTTCGATCAAATTTGGCATACTTATATTCCGGTCCAATCTGATCGTACGTGCAAAATTCCATACTATTAGGACTGATATTACACGTTTGGTGTACCATTAAAAGCAAATCGGACGAAGATATATATGGGAGCTATATCTAAATTTTGACCGATTATCTCCAATTTCAATAGGGTTCGTCCTTGGGCCAAACAAATGATTTGTGCAAAATTTCATCTGGATAGGGCAATAAATGCGAACTGTACTTTGTTTACAAAAATACATGGACAGACGGACGGATGGACGGACATGCATAAATCGATTCAGAATGTGATTCTATGCAGATCATCAAAAGGAACTATGGGTCTATCTCGTTTCCTTTTGCCTGTTACAAACAAATGACACCACCTTGTGGTGTAGGGTATAATAAAATGGGCCTGGACCTATATTACAGTATTGTAGAGTATCACATGGTCGGTATATACCTTTGCTTACTTATTTTTACTAGTGTCTGCGGTAGTACCATCGCTTATGGAGTACTGTAAACTTATCTCTCTCTTTAAGCTTAGATTTTTTCGAAATCTTAGTTTTTAATTTTGTGCCAAATTTTTAACAATGAAAACATGCGAGTGAGTCAACGAATTATTAACAATGTTGCACGCGTGTGTGCATGTGTGTTTGTGTTGCAACAAACCAACAAAGGAAGTGTAACATATCATTTGCACGTATTCTCCGCTGCCTGAATGCCCTCCAAAAAGTTGCTTCCCAACTTACATCCATAAGAGTTTAACAAAAATTCTCTTTTTAAAGACTTTGAAAAGCTTTGAAATTTGTCCTCAATTACAATTCGAAAACCTTTGGCTTGATTAAAATTTATTCATGCAGATACGAAATGCAGTTGCCACAGCGCAGTAGTTGAAGTTCGTATAGCGTGTTCTATTGATTACTCATGCTCTTTGGATATCCTATAGACCATAGGAATTGTCTAAAAAAATACGAATTTTCTTAGAAGCCTTTGGAACTTTATGCGAAAAAAATTTGTTATCCGTTGTAGTTCTTGTTGTTCATACTTGGAGTTGTCTGCATTTCATTAGGGAACACCAAGAGAAAAAGGAAAAACCCAGTCTAAAGACTTCTTCTAATAGACGTAATTGTGTAGGGCCATTGTGTTTGTCATTGCCCGA
Organism: Musca domestica; assembly: GCF_030504385.1. Classification (NCBI taxonomy): domain Eukaryota; kingdom Metazoa; phylum Arthropoda; class Insecta; order Diptera; family Muscidae; genus Musca; species Musca domestica. The sequence goes on from NW_026712249.1 coordinate 40,335,758, forward strand.
TATTTGTTTGTCTCAAACACCCGCTCTCGCTCTGTCGGCCTGTCGCTTTGGCTGTCGATGCCTTTGTGTTAAGTGAAAAAAATTCCCAATGTCTACCCGGGATTGGACATTTTGTGGCACACATTTATGCTAATTTTCTTGAAGTTTCCCAGGCTCTGTCTTCGATGGTAAGTGCAAAATGCTTTAGCTCGAGAAGTGGCTCTTTCTCGCATTGGGAATCAAAGTTTCTTTTTTTGGTGACAACCATCCAAACCCGCACACCACAAATGATGTGAATGAATTTTGCGTTTTTCCTTTTGTTATGCATTTTTCACTTGCCATGAATTTTGTCCTCGACTGGAATTCCATTTGCCTTTATCATATTCTCTCTGGGAATAGACAATGCCAGCCACTAGTCATGGCATACCGAGACAGACACACACCCACGCAAACACACATTGTTAAGGAATTTTTGTGAAAATGTAATCAAACGAATTTGCAATATTTGTTTAAAATTTGCCAGCAAAAGTATTCATTAGAATATTTATTCCAATTGCATGCCAACATCGTGACTTGCAGAAAAAGAGGAGAAATTTCCCAAAATGAACCCTCGCATATGTTGACATAAGGATAATGACGTGGAGAATATTTTGTGAATTTTTTGCTAGAAATATAAATGTGGTTTGGTCTAGCTAATCAATGTCGATACGTATATATAGAATTTAAAAAATCTGAATTTCTGTTCTCCAATTATTTGTATGAAAACTCTGCGTATGAGTGATATAAAATTTATAAAATCACTCATACGTTTAGGAACACAGGTGTACTGAACTAGATTGACGCAACTTTAGTATATAATCCTTTTTATACCCTCCACCATAGTATGGAGGGTATATTAAGTTTGTCATTCCATTTGTAACACCTCGAAATATACATTTTTGATCCCGCAAAGTATAAATATTCTTGATCAGCATAAAATTCTGTGTCGATTTAGCGATGTCCGTCCGTATATGCAAATCATTCTAGCTTGCGAACGAAATGAAGTAGATTGATAAAATTTTACTCAAATGTATATTATGTCTGCAGGACTTTTGGTATTGAAAATGGGTGATGTTGGTCCACGTTTTGATATAACCTCCATATAATGGTACCTCCCGATATTCGGTATTTTTATGATTTTAGCGACATTATTCACCGGAATTGTTTCAAATTTCATAGTTGAAGTGCGTAATGGATAATACAGCCTAATAAAGAAAATTGTGTGTGCAGGTCTACGTCTTCGTAAAGCTCCCATATTTCGGTACCTCCCTATATTCAGTATTTTGATGATTTTAGCTACGCTATTCATTGGAATTGTTTGAAATTTGGTATTTGAAGTTCGTAAGGGATACTGCAGCCTAAAACAGAAAATTGTCTGTGCAGGTCCAGGTATAGCCCAAATATAATAATACCTCCCTATACAGGGTGAGATCGAAAAACTGCAACAAAGTCAAAAGCCACAATTTGTACCTTTTTTTAATTTTATTGAATGAAAGCTAAAAATGTCGCAAATAGCATCAAATTTTAGAATAAGTACAGATTTGTTCGAATTGGTCACCTTTGCCACGAATTATGGCCTTCAAACGGCCAATGAAACCGTCACACGCTGCCCGAATGTTGTTCTGCGGTATTTTGGCCCATTCCCGGCAAAGCACTTGCTTGAGGTGGTCGACACTTTGGTATTTTTTTAGTGCCAACCTTGCTTTCCAAAATACTCCAGATACAATAGTCCAAGGGATTGGTATCCGGAGATTTTTGTGGCCATTGTGCGCTGGAAATGAAATGAAGCGAGGAACCTCATTTTGTAACCATTCTTGGGTGACGCGTGCTGAGTGCGATGGTGCTGATTCCTATTGGAATGTCCCAGGTCTGCAGCCAAAATGTTTGCGTGTCCAAGGCTTTAGTACACCTTCCTGAATATTTTCGCAATAATATTCATCATTTATTCTAATGCCACGGTCGATTAATACGAGCGGAGAGGGACCATCGGCTGCTATTGCGGCCCACACCATCACCATGGCCGGTGTTGGAATTTTAGCGGCCAACCGAAGGTGCACATTTTCAGCTGACCTCTTTGGCAAGTAAACACGATCATTTTGTTTGTCTACAAACTGCTGGACAACGAATATTTTCTCATCGTAGAAAACCAAATTCGGCAGTTCACCATTTTCGACCAAGCGAAGCAACTCTTTAGCTGTTTTGAGTCAATTTTCTTTCTGTTGCGGTGTAATTTCTTGCACACTTTGGAATTTCAATGGCTTTACCCCGAGCTCATTTTTCAATATTTGCCGGAATGCTCTTACGATGGCCACTTTTTGTTTTCCAGCCAAAGAAATCACACTATCATGCTTGAATTTCATCACGAATATCTTTTTTTCTGGAAAATTCTCACCACTCACCAAAATGCTTTTGTGCGCTTGTAAACATTATAATGAGCTGTCACTGGAATAATTTTCACAGCTATCGGACGAGTGGCTTAGAAATGACAGCAGTCTGAAATTGGTTGCAGTTTTTTCATCTCACCCTGTATATCAAACTATCATACCAATCTTACTTCTCATAATTATTTTTAAGTTACCATAATTTATAAACTCAAGTACGATTTTAGAACTTTTTGTACAATTATAGTACACATTTTCAAAATCACCTCCATGTCCCAATTCTAGATATCAACAGATACCGAAATTTCAAATTTAAAGATTCCAGCCCTATCCCTTTACCCAAAAACAAATTTAGTACTATTTAGTTCTATTCGTAGAAATATAGGACGCATTTCCAAACCACCTCCAAATCCCAAACATAGATACCATCAATAATCGAAATATCAAACTTCCGAATTGTATATCTATCCTTCAACCAATACCAAATATAGTACAATTCTATACTTTTTGTACAAATATAGTATATGTTTCCGAAACCACCCCTAGGCTACACATGAACAATGGCCTTAATACGAAATTTCAGATTTCCAGAACAATCTGTTCACCCAGTACCAATTTGTACCAAATATAGTACTATTTAGCACTTTTCGTGCAACTGTATTACCCATTTACAAAGCCACTTCTTTATCATAGACCTACCACCAATATGGATCCCAATACAAATTCATCCGTGTACCATGTATAATAGTTCTCACACTTATTAAAACCACCTTGATATATCAAATTTGATTGTCACACCTAATTTCAGTTCAGTGTCACTTTAGAATTTTTTGCAACCTTTCAAAAACCTTTTGGCAGGTCTATCCTGAACTCCATCAGTTACTCTTGTTCCAAATTTCAGAATTTTTGCTTATTCTGTTTGTCCAATACAAAGTATTCAATTTTTAGTACATTTTGGTACATTTGGGTTTTTAGTAAGAATTTCCAGAAACCCAAACTTGTTACACACGTACGCACCTAGTCTGACCATCGTGTAAAATTTGAAGATCCTATTTTCAGCCGTTTCGTCTGGACGTTAATTCAAAATCAGTCAGTTACTTTATTTATAAAATATTTGCCCGTTTATTTAATATCTTAATTCCTTTTAATACCTTTAGCTTTCCCACCCCAGTTAAGCATATATCTGTGTTGTTGGTTAAACGACAATTTATTTTTTATGAAAATAACTTTTCTATTTAAATTTTAAATAAAATATTATTTTTGAATTCACTATTTTTTTACCCTTACCACACAACAATGCTCCATCCACCACCCAGGGAACTCGGTCCCGTCGTCCTCACCTTTATATTTATTCTAATTCGTATTTTTGTTATTCAAAAAGCAAATAAATTTTATTGCTCTCAAAGACTTTCAATCTACCTCTAATCACCTCTAATGGACAGCAACACTCCGGGAATGGTAGTTGGCTGCGAAAAAGTTAGTTTTCCAAGTCATTTCGATGTTTAGGACTAAGTGAAAAACTTTAAATGACGTTCGTGAATAGTTAAGGATGGTCGGTGGGGGGTTGGATGGGTGAATGGAGCCTGCCTGCTCCGACCTCTTCTGACTGTTTATTTGTGTGTTTACCACTAATGCTAATTTCTTTCAACTTTAGTTGTTTATTTATGAATGCGAGAAATTGTTGTTTCACTAAATCAAGGATTCAAGAGAGGGCGGAGAGAAGGTAAAAAAATTGTGGAGAAATTTACAAAAATGAGAGAGCATAACATTTTTTGGAAAATTTAATTTTTTTATTTATTGGAGATTAATTGAAAATTGTGTAGCAAAAGAGAAAAAATGTACGGGTGAGTAGAAAAAACGGCAACCAACTTCAGACTTCTGTCATTTCCAAACCACTCGTCCGAAAGCTGTTAAAATTATTCCAGTGACGGCTCATTATATTGTTTACAAGCGTACAAAAGCATTTTGCTTAGAATTTTCCAGAAAAAAAGTTATTCGTAATGGAATTCAAGCGTGATAGAGTGATTTCTTTATGTTTGGCTGGAAAACCACAAGTGGCTATCGTTAGAGCACTCCAGCATGTAAATGTGAATAAATCTTTTGTATTCTCGTACCATCGCTCGTTACCATGATTCCCGTAGCGTAGCCCGAGGTCAAGGAAGTAGACGGAAGAAAACAGCAACATCAGCTGAAATGGTTCAAAAAGTTAAGAAGCGACTTGATCGAAAACCGCGTCACAGTGGCCGAAAAATGGCTCCTGACAATGAACATATCGCAATATTCCATTCGGCAAGTATTGAAAAATCAGCTCGGAGTAAAGCCATTGAAATTACAAAAAGTGCAATAACTTACGCCGCAACAGAAAGAAAATAGACTCAAAAGAGCTAAAGAGTTGCTTCGCTTGGCCGAAAATGGTGAACTGTCGAATTTGGTTTTCTCCAAAGAGAAAACAATCGTTGTCCAGCAATTCGTAAACATACAAAATGATAGTGTTTACTTGCCAAAGAGGTCAGTTGAAAACGTGCACCTTCGGTTGGCCACCAGAACTCAAGCACCGGCCATGGTGATAGTGAGGGCCGCCATAACAGCCTATGGTCGCTCTCCGCTCATTTTAATCGACCGTCGCATTAGAATAAATGCCGAATATTATCGCGAAAATATTATGGTGGATGTATTCTAGCCTTGGACACGCAAACATTTTGGCCGCATACCTTAGACATTCCAACAGGACTCGGCACCATCACACTCATCACGCCCCACCCAAGAATTGTTAAAAAATGAGGTTCCTCGCTTAATTTCCAGAGCACAATGGCCACCAAAATCTCCGGATACCAATCCGTTGGACTATTGTGTCTGGAGTATTTTGGAAAGCATGGTTGGCACTAAAAAATACCAAAGTATCGATCACCTCAAGCAAGCGGTTCGCCAGGAATGGGCCAAAATACCGCAGAGCAACATTCAGGCAGTGTGTGACGGTTTCATTGGCCGTATGAAGGCCATAATTCATGCCGAAGTTGACCAATTCGAACAAATCTAAATTTATTCTAAAATTTTACGCTATTTCCGACATTTTTTGCTTTTATTCAGTAAAATTTAAATTAATTTAAAAAAATGTGAAAATTATGGCTTTTGACTTTGTTGCAGTTTTTTTTTATCTCACCCTGTGTATGAGATACATATGGTTTCAAAAGTGTCCGGAAAATACATGCTATTGGGTGTCCGGAAAATAGATGCTATTGGGTCTAATATATTTTTTTTGTTTCATTAATTTCATTTTTATCGGAACTGATGATATTTCCCAGATTCTGAGAGATCAATTTATTTTAAATTGAATTAAAATATTTAAATCTCAAGTTCCTTCCTCAATGGTTGTAGGATTAAGGTTCTTGAGCCCTTTTTTAAAATTCAAAACATTTTCCATTGCCTCTTCTTCAAACATTGCGACTGTCCCTTTACTTACCCTTTAATCAACCAAAACAATTTCGTAAAGTCCCCAACTTTAGTTAGCCTTACCAACCCCACCCCAAAAGTATGCAACAATATTCTTCGTCTATATTACAACACAAAATCCATCTACTTATAATGTAATAAATCTTGACACAAAAAATATGAACTCCTTGCACTACAGCTTCCACTCGTATTGCGACGACGATGACTACCACGACCGAGAAGAAGGATTTCAAAAATTTAAGTCACGTCTTTGTTCGACTCAAAATGAAAAGACAAACAAAACTATTCATTCAAACAAAACGAACCAAAATGAAAAAAAAAAAAAAAAACGCCGAGAATAGTGCTGAAGTGGTAACTAAACATAAAAATGGAACATGTCATGACATGACCAGAGCTAACTCATTCATAGTTTCACGAACAATGGATGGCAAAACGACATGAATCCTGGCGGTGGCAAACACAATTTTCACTTCACGTTTTCGGTTCAATTGCTTAGTGGCCAGCTCAACTCAGCTTCTAAAGCATGGCGTCCATCAGAAGCCAGTTCTGTTTTCCCTCAAAAAATAGTTTTTATCATCTTCACACAATTGTCATTTTAGACAAATACAGTAAATGAAAAGCATCAATGGTAAAGGGAGTGAACAATTCGAGTAGGGAAGAAGAATGGAAAGGGAAAACACTTTTTCACAATGAACAACATGGTTTTTATGAGGGAAACGGTCTTCCACAGCCCAGGTTATGCTGGCAGAAGGCTTTGTGTATAAATCAATGCGCTGTAGAAGCTATTCCACAGATGGAGGAGCTGCCAAAGCTCTTCTATAGCGAGAATAGCTTCTCCAGCTTCAGCTCTCTATGGATAGGAGAGCTTCGGCAGCTCTTCTATAGATAGATATGGAATAAAAGAGCTTCGGCAGCTCAACTATCGATAGAAGAGCTTCGGCAGCTCTTCTATAGATAGAAGAGAGCTCCTCCAGCTCTTCTATAGATAGAAGAGAGTTCCTCCAGCTCTTCTATATATAGAAGAGAGCTCCTCTATGGATCGAAGAGCTTCTCCAGGATCGAAGAGTTTCTCCAGCTCTTCTATGGATCGAAGAGCTTCTCCAGCTCTTCTATGGATCGAATAGCTTCTTCAGCTCTTCTACGGATCGAAGAGCTTCTCCAGCTCTTCTGTGGATCGAAGAGCTTCTCCAGCTCTTCTATGGATCGAAAAGCTTCTCCAGCTCTTCTATGGATCGAAGAGCTTCTCCAGCTCTTCTAGAGATAGAAGAGCTTCTCCAGCTCTTCTAGAGATAGAAGAACTTCTGCAGCTCTTCTATGGATAAAAGAGCCTCTCCAGCTCTTCTATAGATACAAGAGCTTCTCCAGCTCATTTTTAGATAGAAGAGCTTCTACAGCTCTTCTCTTCTTGGCATTTCTCCATATTTCCTGAAAATCTGCAATATTTGTTTTTTATACTCGAAACTTTTTAGCACAATTGTTTTCCAGCGACTACACCCTCCTTCGATATTCACATTTTGACAGCTACTTTGTTTTTCCAATAACTCGGAGGACCCTTCATTTTCTTTCCTCATTCGTTTCCACTTTGCTTGGAATATTAAAAACGAAATCTACAATGTTGCCACTTTGTTTTCCGTTTCGTTTTAAATGGTTATTGTCATTGTTATTGCATTTCAGCAATTTGCAAAGATAACAATAACAACAACAACAACACGATAATGTTGCTAACAAAGAATAACAAATGCCCTCATCAAAACTAAAACCTGACAAGCTTTTCCGCGCTTTTCACTTAAAGAAAAAACAACTGTTGGTGTTAATAATGATAAAGACTGCCATGGATGTTTGCAGTAATGGCGATGATGATGATCATCGTCATTATCGTCATTGTCATTGGTTTCGCTGTTGAAATTTTAATTACGATTTGTATTTTTTTGTTTTTCATTTTTTTTCCAGTAGCTGCCGAGAGGACTGTCATTGCAAACGGCAGCAACTCTTGTTTTCTTGTTACTAAAACTTGACAAAAGTAAAACCAATTCGTTATTATTCGTTGTTATTGTTGTTGCCGTTGCTGTCATCGGCGAAAGGACAAAAGTCTTCTATTGTATGAAAGAAACAAAAAAATTAAACCAAAAGAAAACATCCGAAATTCTGTTCAAAACAGTTCACCACGATTTAGTTCTTCGCTTTCTGTCGATATGTATATGTGTCTGTATGTGTGTGCTTTTTTTCCCTAGTCTATTTTTGCTTCATGCTATCGAAGTGAGGACCAAAAAACAAAAAAAAAAATCACCAAAAGCCAAGTAGTTTCCAGTTCATTGTAGCAATTTTTTTTTTGTTCTTGACATGACTTCTTTTTCCTTTTTTTCCCATTGAAGGGCTTTTCTTTGGCCATTGGAAATTGTTGCTGCCAAAAATCACCACCAACAACAGTTCTATGCAATTTTTTTTCCTTATTTCTTTTCCATTATTGGTTGAATTCTTCTCTATTTTTTTGTTCATCTTTTTGTATTCCAATATCATGTTACTGATATGCATTTCCATGTGAATGGAATATTAAAAAGTAATAAAACTTTCAATTCGATTTAAATAAACAGAATTGTTGATAGTGTTGAAAATTGTTTCTCTACTGTTTCATTCTCTTCAATTTGGTATGCCCTAGCCCTATTTATGAGTCACCAACAGCTTTTAACTGAAGATGTTATGAGTAAATTCAGACTTTCTCGTTAAATGATAATTAAAAGCTTCTAAAATAAAGCTTCGGAAGAATCAGCCAGAAGCGGATGCGATTCAAAAGACAAAAGCTTCGAAAACTCTCTCTTTCTCCGGCTGATTGAAAAACAAATAATCACAAGAGGTCCGTCAAAATGGCCAGTGAGACTGAAAGTAGGGTCATAAGGGCAATATGGGCTAGACCTTTGAAGGGATGTAAACTACAATGTTTAGTGGATATGATTACAGATGAGCGCACAGTGATCCCAAAGAACATCGGGTACCCATTAAGAACACCAGATGTCAAGTTTCAGCCATTTCAATTGAAAATGTACTTAGTGTGAAGATGGGATATCTCGATTCACTCCTTCTGGTAGTGACAATATTCTGGGGCTAGGGATAATATAATATAAATGTTTCAATGTTTTCTTCGAAAATTAGATCCAGTGTGACAACGGATTATGTCCATCCACTCTATCCGGTACCTTCATCGAATAAAATCAAAGTTTTCAACTAATGTATGTCTTAGAGAAAGCGAAAAGATGGATGGGTGGGTTGGCTCAAATTACCTTCGAACGACAATGTCTGAGTTTTTTGGACAGATGCAGCGGGAGGGGTAGGTTAGAAGAAACAGTGGTCTAATATCCCAAAACTGATACATACAGGGTGAGATGAAAAAGCTGCAACCAACTACAGATTGCTGTAATTTCTAAGCCGTCCGACAGCTGTTAAAATTATTCCAGTGACAGCTCATTATATAGTTTACAAGCGTACAAAAGCATTTTGGTGAGAATTTTCCAGCAAAAAAGTTATTCGTGATGGAATTTAAGCGTGATAGTGTGATTGCTTTATATTTGGCTGGCTATCGTTGGAGCACTCCAGCATTTAAATGTGAAATAATCTTTTGTGTCTCGTACCATCGCTCGTTACCATGATACTGGTAGCGTAGCCCGATGTCAAGGAAGTGGACGGAAGAAAACTGCAACATCAGCCGAAATGCTTCGAAAAGTAAAGAAGTGTGTCTCAGTGGCCGAAAAATGGCTCGTGAGCTGAACACATGGCAATATTTCATTCGGCAAATATTGAAAAATGAACTCGGGGAAAAGCCATTGATATTCCGCAAGAACTTACACCGCAACAGAAAGAAAATAAACTCAAAAGAGCAAAAGAGTTCCTTCACTTGGCCGAAAATGGTGAACTGCTGAATTTGGTTTTCTCCGATGAGAAAACATTCGTTGTCCAGCAGTTTGTAAACAAACAAAATGATAGTGTTTACTTGCCAAAGAGTTCAGCTGAAAATGTGCAAATGTTCGGTTGGCCACCAGAACTCCGGCCGGCGCCGGCCATGGTGATGGTGTGGGCCGCCATAACAGTCGATGGTCGCTCTCCGCTCGTATTAATCGACTGTGACATCAGAATAAATGCCTAATATTATCACGAAAATATTCTGGAGGGTGTATTAAAGCCTTGTGCACGCAAACATTTTGGTCATTCTAACAACCTTGGTCATTCCAACAGGACTCAGCACCGTCGCATTTAGCACGCGTCACCCATTTAGCTCACTTCATTTCAAGGGCAAAATGGCCACCAAAATCTCCGGATCCCAATCCGTTAGATTATTGTGTCTGGAGAATTTTGGAAAGCAAGGTTAGCATTAAAAAATGCCGAAATGTCGATCACCTCAAGCAAGCGCTTCGCCGGGATTGTGCCAAAATACCGCAGAGCAAGCGTGTGACGGTTTCATTGGCCGTTTAAAGGCCATAATTCGTACCAAAGGTAACCAATTCGACCAAATCTAAACTTATTCTAAATTTTGATGCTATTTCCGACATTTTTTGTTTTCATTAATAATTAATCGAATAAAATTGGAAATAAGAAAATTATATAATGGATCCACCTTTGCTAGTATGTCCCAAACAAAAGCTCAACGTTTTTCAAAAATAAATAAAATAAAGTAAAGGTCTGGTATGAAAATGGATATATCGGTCCACACCTCAAGCATTTCCCTCAAAAGGGTCAAAAATCTTAATAAATACAACTCTTATCAAATGTGATTTAAGAGTCCGATTGTCTTTAAATTTCATACATTCCAATAATTTTATTAACCCAAGGTCTGCTGCCAATATGGAATACATCGGTCCGCTCCTTCTGGTACCTCCCCCATGAGAGGTAGAAATTTTCTGCAAAGAAAGAGAAGCAAAAATTCGACTTTTTTCCAACTTTGCAAATGGAAATATCTGCGTTAGTTCTAGGTCAGGTGCAAAAATGTGTACTTCATCAAGTGCCTTCCCCACAAAGGTTAAAAATTTTGAAAAGTTATAACTTTTAAACAATTTGATGTAAGATCCGATTGGCACATCTGAATATTTCTATCAACACAGGATCTGATACAAGAGCGGTAAAGATGGGACCATTTATTTAGGTCCGATCAGAAATGGCCAATATTGGCACATTTTTCACTCAAGGGGTTAAACATTTGAATAATCATAACAGAAGTCAAAATATTTTTAAATAATCGTACATTGGGTGAGGGTATACATTTGACGACAAAATCGACAGATACTTTTTAAGTTGTTTTAATTTGATTTTTGATATATGGCTTTTTGTCAATATTTATTTAGTCAACTATATACCAAATCTATATAGTCGCCCTCTTCCGTCTGTACACGATTTTCGTAAATTTCCTTTCATTACGTTATGCTTGAATGCAATCCCTTATTAGCTGTCCGATTTATATCAAATGGAAATTATTTATCTGCTCAAAGATACTAGAATGTCACATTGCTCAAATTGGTCTCGGATATTTTTACAATGTATAATTAAAAGAAAAAGTACAGCAAAGGATGTCAAGTAATGTCCTTTGCAGTTAATTGATGACCTTAAGCCACTTACATACATTGCCTCTGCCTATTTTTTTTTGTTACATGCACCTTATTCGTATCTCATTTTCATTTTAATTTATTTCATTACACGTCCGTCGGGGTAACTTATGCACGCACAAAAAAACACACACACACACGTCATCTGGACAGGCATTGTTCATTCATCAAATGGCAATTTCGGTGGTGGTGGTGTGGCTCCACCACAAAGAAAAAAAGAAACATTTCGTGGACTTCATTTTTCCACACTTATTCCATCGTTTCTTCGTTTATTTCTTTTTTTTTTTGTAATTATGATAGGTCCATGAAAACGTGTCATAAATAATGTCCTTTTTACAGCCTATCGTCAACACCACCACCACCACCATCACTTGCCTGCGTGGAATATTATCTTTAACACGAAGAATAGTGGTAATCTTTCATTGGCGCTGGTTCTTTTGTAATCTTCTTATTAGATTAATTCATTATATTTTCACATTATTTTTCTTCAGTGTTTTTTTTTTTTTGCTGCGCATATACATTGGTTTTTATTATGCTACTGCCATCCCTGAAAGCGGCCAGGGAAATGTGCTGCCGTCATTTTAAAAGCCAGCTCACGTTTCATCGATGAATGAAACATTGATTGTGCCTTTGGCTGGAATACTTATAAGTTGCACACTTGACAGTAAATGCGGCGGCGATGCCACTTGAGGCATTTTGCGAAAAATCCATTTCCTGTAATAGGTAGGGGAGATTTTTTGGCGGTGGATAAAAATAACCACATTTTTGAAAATCAGGATCAGCGCTTCTATGTGTTATTTTTATCTCCTCCACCACTCTATGGAGTGTATATTAGCTATGTCATTCCGTTTGTAACTCCTCGAAATATTTATAAAAGTATATTCATTCTGGATCAGCGTAAAATTCTGAGACGATCTAGCGATGTCCGTCTGTATGTCTGTCTGTTGTAATCACGCTATCTTCAGAACGAATTGAGATAGAAGGTTAAAATTGTGAATACATGCATAATTTACCAGTAGGCAGGTTAAGGTCGTAAATGGGCCATGTCGGTCCACGTTTTTGTATAGCCCACATATAACGGTACGTCACGATATCCGGTATTTGATGATTTCAGCAAAATTAGTCCCAGGATCGTTTCAAATTTCGTATTGGAATATTTTAATGGGTACTACAACCTATAGCAAAAATGTTCGCAGCTTAAGGTCGTAACGTGGGCCATGTTGGTCCACGTTTTTAAATAGCCCACATATAACAGTACGTCACGATATTCGGTATTTGATTATTTCAGCAAAATTAGTCCCAGGATCGTTTCAAATTTCATATTGGAATATTTTAATGGGTACTACAGCCTATGACAAAAAATTTCGTATGTAGGTCCAAGTTTTCGTGTGGTCTCCATATAACGGTGTTAGTGTTAGTTTTCGGATTTTTTTTTTTAATTTTCAAGTTCCTTCCAAATGGTGAAGGGTATTAAAAGCTCGGCACGGCCGAACTTATGTAAAACATTTTTGAGGTCGAATTCGGGTGACATCCTCCACACCATTTTAATTTTCGAGAAATTTAAAGAACGAAACGAAGGCAATCACTCAGATCTGACTGCAAAATCCACTAAAGCGACTTAAACTAGGTTTCCCTGACCTGAATATTTTTTAAAGGTCATAGAATTCTGAAACTTGTAGATAAAAATCTCTACCGTTTGCGAACAGTAATAGAGTTCTTCTGGCGGAGATCTGCATGATCAACTAACAGTTAAAACAGGTTAAAAAGTGCCAGTGCCGACAGATACAAACCCTCAGCCAATGTTTGATTTTTTAAAAATGTTTGACTTATGTTATGATTTTTCAAACTGTCTATGGAGGAGGTCCGGAAGGATTGGACCTATATCGCCCATTTCGTCCGATACGAAATAAATAAATAAATTTGATTAATAATAAAAACATATATATAAATATTGTTTCGCAGGTTATGACAGATAAAAATATTGAAAATTGTGACCCTTTGTGGGTGCGGTACCAGAAGAGGTTCGCAGATATATTCCATCTTCACAGCAGATCTTGTGCTAGCAAAAATATTTGTATATGTGAAATTTGAAGAGAGTTGGATTCTTATTTTGCTTTCTTTGAGCGTTTTTTTTTCAAAATCTAGAGCTCTATGTGGGGAAGGTAGCTTAAGTATTGGTCCGATCTCTACCATCTTTAAAATAGATCTTGTGTTGATTGAAATATTGAGATGTACCAAGTCAGAATGAAATCGGATGTCAATTTCGAGTTGAGCTTCACTGACATTCAAAATTTTGACCCTTTGTGGGGGAGGTACCAGAAGAAGTAGATCGATATATCCCATCTTGAATTAGTAGAAATAATGGGATGTGTGAAATATGAAGAGAACCGGATGTTTTTATTCGGATTTTATAATCGTATTGGTTTTTACAAACTTTGACGCTTTGAGGGGAAGGTACCAGAAGAAATGGTCCGATATCTGTCATCTTTATAACAGAACTTGTGTTGATAGAAATATAGAGATGTGCCAAGTCTGAATGGAATCAGATGTTAGTTTCGCGTTTCATGAGTGGTGGAGGTATCAGAAGTAATGGGCCTTTTGTGGCGAAGGTACCAGAAGAAATGGTCCGATGTGATGTGAGTAATTTGAAGACAACCGGTCTCTTACATCACATTTTATAAGATTTTTTAATAATTTTTATTTTTTTTAAATTTTATTGAATGAAAGCCAAAAATGTCGGAATAGAATCAAATTTGAGAATAAGTTTAGATTTGTTCGAATTGGTCACCTTTGGCGCGCATTATGGCCTTCAAACGGCCAATAAAACCGTCACACACTGTCCGTATGTTGCTCTACGGTATTTTGACCCATTCCCGATAGGTAAGCAGCCCTCAAGGCTATCAAGTCAAGTTTCTTTAAATCGAAAGCCATTCTTGACTATCAGAAACACGTGGACTCATCAAGCCTTGTTGGATTCCAGGAATTAGCTCAAGGCGGATCACAGTCGATTGATTTACCGATCTTTGTGAATAGTCGAAATATGTTTCAAATCCCTTGAACTTTTTATGTTTTTTTTCTACAATTTTATCTTACGCTATTATATTTTTTCTTTTTTTTCTTTTCGTTTCAGGTAAGTCGTCGAATCTTTTCAAGTACTAGACCACCTAACAAATAGGGTAAATATGATTCTTTTATTTTTTCATGATTATTTTTATTTCTTAAATTTCAATTTTTTTCTTGCAAAATCTGTTAATGTCCAAAAATTTACGATGGTAATCATTTAATTGGATAAACCACAGAAATGGAAATAAATTAGAATTATGCATTAAGTTCTTAAAGTTTTGCAACAATCTAAAAGTGGCCAAAGCCAGAAACACACAAAAAAACACGAAGTCGTAATAACATAACTTTCGCATTATACGCTTAAGACGCAGTCGAAATAAAACAATTGCCGAAACGCAAAGAAAAGCAACAAGGACATGGAACGAAGGCAACAACGAAAAAGAAACAGAAAATTCCCACCACAAGCTCCCTAGTCGTTGTAAGCGTTTTTCCATGAACTTACAACAAAAAGTTTTTGTTTTATTAAACTTTAACCGCAATAAGAATAATATAAATGTGGATACAGTGGAATGAATTAGGAATTAAATTAAAACATTAAACATGAATTTAAAATTAATCCCAGTACTAAAGTGGTAGATTGAATAGGATAACTATATATTGACGTCTTCACATAACAAACCCAAAGAACTTCCCATAGAAGATCTAAAAGTGTTCTCATAAAAAATTCATTGGTTTTTTCACGAAAACCCAAAGGTATTCTCAAAGAAGACCCAAATTTTCTCATAATATTCCCAAAGGTCTTCTCATAGAAGAGCTTAAGGCCTTCGCAGAGAAGAGCCCAAGGTCTTCGCAGAGAAGAACTCAAGGTCTTCACCTAGAAGAGCTGAAGGTCTTCGCAGAGAAGAGCTCAAGGTCTTCGTCTAGAAGAGCTGAAGGTCTTCGTCTAGAAGAGCTGAAGGTCTTCGTCTAGAAGAGCTGAAGGTCTTCGCAGAGAACAGCTGAAGGTCTTCCTCTAGAAGAGCTGAAGGTCTTCGCAGAGAAGAGCTGAAGGTCTTCGCAGAGAAGAGCTGAAGGTCTTCGCAGAGAAGAGCTGAAGGTCTTCGTCTAGAAGAGCTGAAGGTCTTCGCAGAGAAGAGCTCATAGGTCTTCGTATAGAAGAGCTCATAGGTCTTCGTATAGAAGAGCTCATAGGTCTTCGTATAGAAGAGCTCATAGGTCTTCGTATAGAAGAGCTCATAGATCTTCATATAGAAGAGCTCATAGGTCTTCGTATAGAAGAGCTCATAGGTCTTCGTATGGAAGAGCTCATAGGTCTTCGCAGAGAAGATCTCATAGGTCTTCGCAGAGAAGAGCTCATAGGTCTTCGCAGAGAAGAGCTCACAGGTCTTCGCAGAGAAGAGCTCACAGGTTTTCGCAGAGAAAAGCTCACAGGTCTTCGTATAGAAGAGCTCATAGGTCTTCGCAGAAAAGAGCTCAAGGTCTTCGCAAAGAAGAGCTTAAGGTCTCCGCAAAGAAGAGCTTAAGGTCTTCTCATAGAAGAGCCGAAGGTCTTCTCATAGAGGAGCCGAAGGTCTTCTCATAGAAGAGCCGAAGGTCTTCTCATAGAAGAGCCGAACGTCTTCTCATAGAAGAGCCGAACGTCTTCTCATAGAAGAGCCGAAGGTCTTCTCATAGAAGAGCCGAACGTCTTCTCATAGAAGAGCCGAAGGTCTTCTCATAGAAGAGCCGAAGGTCTTCTCATAGAAGAGCCGAAGGTCTTCTCACAGATGACCTAAAGTTCTATTTACAGATTACCCAAAGGTATTCTCTCAGAAGACCTAAAGATATTCTCTTGGAATCCCAAAGATCTTCTCACATATGACCAAAGGGCCTTCTTACAGATAACCTAAAGGTATTGTCTTAGAAGGCCTAAAGGTCATCTCTAAGAAGACTCGAAGGTATTCCCTCAGAAGACCCAAAGGTCTTCTCTCAATGAACCCAAGTTCTTTTCCCAATAGAAGACGCGAAGGTCTTCTGACAGAGGCCCAAAGGTCTTATCTCAGATGACCCAGAGGTCTTCTCATAGAAGACCCGAAGGTCTTCCTTCAGAAGACCCAAAGATCTTCCCACAGGCGAACCAAAGGCTTTCTCATAGAAAATCTTAGGATCTTGTCATAGAATATTTTAAAGTCCTGCATTTCTTCCCACTTCAAACCACAGTTACCCAAACGCAGCTCTTCAAATAGTTGGTCAATAAAAAGTTTTACTACAGACTCCACCACTACCATTACATTCATATTTCCAACTTCCATTCCCGATTTGTATTTTCATGAACACGCCAAACCCCGACTCACACACACACACACCCCGACATGTACGCATACATTAACACATAAACAATAAAACTTTTTTCTTGCTCCGTTTCAGTTAAGCAAAACACAAGGCAAAACTTCGAATGACGTTTATTTTGTTTTATATGCGTTTTGTTGTTGTTCTTTCTGCTGTTGTTTTATTCGAGAGCAAAAGAAAAGGGAAAAATGTGAAACTTTTTGATTTTTGTGGTCGTATGTCGCAATAAATTTCTCCGCATTTTCTATACGAATAAATGGGAGTTTTCATTGTTGTTCGTGTTGTTGTTGCTGTTGGTAAAAGTTTGCATGTTCCTTTCGCACTATCGCTTCTTAATGCACAGGGATGCGTAAGTAATTGGTTGGCTGGTCGTTTGGTTGTTCGTTCGTTGGTTCGTTTGCTGTGCGTGTTGTTCGATAGCAACTTTTGCGGTCTGATAGTATTTTTGCTTTGATTTTTGAAATATATCTTTGGTTGTGTTAAAGGCCTCATACGAGCTTGGTATTGATGGCAGGCAATGATATATGACCGACAGAGAGAGAGAGAGAGAAACCGACATAAGTTTTACATGTTCAGCTGCGTGTTTCGAAAATGTTTGTCCCCAAGTGTGCATGTGTGCGTGAGTGTTATTTGACTCGTACTCTTATGTCTTCCGATGTTGCTGGAACAAAAAGTTTAAGTTTATTATTTCAGAGTCGCCTCATTTTGTAGTAAATATTTTAGTGAGTGTGTGTGTGTCTGTTGCTGTGCCGAGAGCTCATATTTCACATCGAACTTCAATGTATTCCATTTTTTAGATATGAAAATATCGCTGGTATTCTTTATTTTTCAATGTGAGTAGATGGGTTATTGCCAAATTGAATACAGTTAAAGAAAATTAGTTTGAGATTGAAAATATTGTTGTTATTTTAAAGGTAATGCAGGGTGAGATAAAAAAAAACTGCAACAAAGTCAAACTCCATAATTTTTACATTTTTATAGCCTACACCTCAAGGTGGTCAGGGTATTATGTCTTTGTGCATTTGTTTGTAACAGGCAAAAGGAAACGATATAGATCCATAGTTCCTTTTGATGCATAGAATCACATTCTGAGTCGGTTTATGCATGTCCGTCCGTCTGTCCACGTATTTTTGCGAACAAAGTACAGTTCGCATTTATTACCCGATCCAGATGAAATTTTGCACAAATCATTTATTTGGCCCAAGGACAAACCCTATTGAAATTGAAGATAACCGGTAAAAATTTAGATATAGCTCCCATATATATCTTCGTCCGATTTGCTTTTTATTGTGCACCAAACGTTTAATTTCAGTCCGAATAGTATGGAATTTTGCACATACAAACAAATTAGGCCTGAAAATAAATATGCCAAATTTGATCGAAATCGGTTCAGATCCGATTTGTTATTTTAGTCCTCCGCAGCACTCTGCAACAACAATACTTGGGGAAATATATTAAATACAATAATACGGTTCAGATTTGGATATAGCTCCCATATATCAAATGGGCAATACAAGTCCGAATTTAAAATATACAAATGCTTCGCCATATTTAGTCTTTCGGACTTTAAATTTTAATTATAATCATAGTGTGTATAATTAAATTTTCCCATAAAAACTTATAATTGCTATGTGGAGCTCTACTAAATTAGTAAAGTGGTGTAGGCTATCAAAAAATTGACCCGCCCGACGTTAAGACTTTCTTTACTGGTTTTTTTTATTGAATGAAAGCAACAAATGTCGGAAATAGCAACAAATTTTAGAATAAGTTTCGAATTGGTCACCTTTGGTACGAAATATGGCCTTCAAACGGCCAATGAAACCGCTGCGGTATTTTGACCAATTGGTATCCGGAGATTTTGGTGACTATTGTGCATTTTGTAAACATTCTTGGGCGTGCTGAGTACGATGTTGCTGAGTCCTGTTGGATTGTCCACAGTCTGCGGCCAAATTGTTTGCGTGCCAAAGCACTCGGCACTTATTCTGATGCCACGGTCGATTAATACGAGCGGAAAGCAACCATCGGCTGTTATGGCTGCGGCCCACACCATCAACATGGCCGGCGTTTGAGTTCTGGTGGTCTTCTTTGGCAAGTAAACACTATCATTTTGTTTGTTTACCAACTGCTGGACAACGAATGTTTTCTCATCGGAGAAAACCAAATTCGGCAGTTCACCACTTTCGGCCAAGCGAAGCAACTCTTTAGCTCTTTTGAGTTTATTTTCTTTCTATTGCGATGAAGTTCTTGCACTTTTTGGAATTCCAATGGCCTTATCCCGAGCTCATTTTTCAATATTTGCCGAATGGAATATTGCGCTATTTTCAGCTCACGAGCCATTTTTCGGTCATTGCGACGCGGGTTTCGATCAAGTCGCTTTTTTACTTTTCGAACCATTTCTGCTGATGTTGCTGTTTTCTTCAGTCCACTTCCTTGACGTCGAGCTACGCTACCAGTATCACAGTAACGAGCGATGGTACGAGACACAAAAGATTTATTCACATTTAAATGCTGGAGTGTTCTAACGATAGTCACTTGTGGTTTTCCTGCCGAATATAAAGAAATCACACTATCACGCTTTAATTTCATCACGAATAACTTTTTTCTGGAAAATTCTCATCAAAATCCTTTTGTACCCTTATAAACAATATAATGAGCTGTCACTGGAATAATTTTAACAGCTGTCGGACGTGTGGCTTAGAGATGACAGCAGTCTGAAGTTGGTTGCAGTTTTTTCATCTCATTCTGTATATTTTTTCTGAAAATTTTTACTATTTGTTGGGGAGGTACCGGAAGGAGTGGGTCGATATTGTCCATGTCTTAACTCGATCTAAGTTTGATAATAATATTACGATTTGCCAAGTTTGGATCAAATCGGAGATTCCTTTTCGAAGTTATTGTGCGCACCAGCCAGCCAGACAGACGGTCATCGCTGGATCGACTCCAAATGTCTTGAAAAGGATTTGGTCCAAAGAGACCTAGGATCTAAAACTGTTGTTTCGATGAGACACGGTTTGGCCGTATCAAATGATAAACATTCTCTAGACATATGGCTGAGGGTATACTAATTATACCACACAGGGTGGACATTTGTCGAATGATGCTTTCTAACTTATTTTGAAGGGGGAAGCTACAGCCAAATCGAATATGACCTCGTCGGATTTTTATAAAATAAATCCGTTATTTAATTTTTGATTAACTTGATTATGAAGGTACCGCAGGAAATACAGGGTACTTACTTTAATACCGAGTATTTCATTTGATACCAAAAATGTCTGTCTGGCTTGTGCCTGCGACAAAGTTTGAAGTAAGTTTGTAATTTGGTCCTTACCTTCTTCTGGTTCCTTCTCCACAGACTACAAATTTTTAATGTCCTCCACTCAAAGAATTTTTTTTAAACTATGAAATTCAAATATTTCTTTCAGCATCAGTTCAAAAGAGAACGATAAAAATTGCCACGCGTAAACTCAACTAATTTATATCAGATTTATCAAGTCTTTCCTCGTACAAATGTCGTATAAGCAACATTATTTGTATATTGCATTACTTATACGTCCAATGCATCCTCCAATTTGTATGTTTATAATATTTCTCGCATTCCAAAAAATTCCATTTCTATCAGTGTACGTGTGTGTGTAGCCGCGCCAAACACAAGTTTAAAACTTCATTAATATTCAATGTTGCCATAAATAAGTTAATGTCATGTGTTTTTGCAGTAAATTAAAAAGCTGGTGTCTAAATTAAACTTGTATATGACACCGAGTTTATCACCGCAGCGAACATGTTAGTTTCTGTTTTTTTTTTATAAAGAACTACTGTCATTATTGCCAACCAAACAGTCAACCAGCCAGTCATCAGCGACAGTGAAAAGCAATGCCAACATATCCATGACCATATTCTCGTTCCAATCACCGCCATAATTCTCAGAGAGCGAGAGATAGAAAAAACAACATCACCAACTGCTGCTTCAAATGTTTTGTGGAATAACTTCCAAAGAAACTCATCCCGACAAGAAGTTGGTAACGGAGACATCCGCATAAAACAGAATGTGAATTTTGAACTTGATGTTAATGTCTCGGTCCCTTTTACTTATGATGTCATGAAATTCTAATACCAGTCATTATCTTGGAGAAAACTTAGTTGTGGCAGTTAGTGGCGATGGTCGCATCTCGTTGCTGCCACCAACTGAAAAGTGATTTAGTTCAGTTAACGACACAACATATGTTTTTGTCTGCCCATAATGGAGACATAAAAATCATGTTTTGGCGTGAGGGCGAGGAGTTGAAACACCGTGGATGTAAGTGGGAATTATGAGGTGAATTTTTATTTGTTTAGGTAACTTAATGAAAATAATTTAAAAAACAGATTATAGATTTATGTATCATAATTTTGTCATTTTGCCTGTTTTTATATAGGAATTTGAGAAAGCATCAGTCGGCTAATCAATATGGTATTTTACATGGAGTTAAGGCTTAGGTTTTATATATTATTCCAGATTTTCCTCTTTGGGAAAGTATAATATCAAAATGTTTACCTTTTACACCAAAAAGTCTTTAAAACCTTTCATTTTTAAGTTTACCGAGGTGGATATAAGTAAAATCTTTGCACATGCGATTTTTCGGTCCAAAACTATTACGAACGTTTCCATATATAAACGCTAGATATTAATATCAAATTTCAGCATTCCGTATCTTCACTAAATGCCAAATTTAGTAACATTTAGTACTTTTTGAATAATTCTAGTACACATTTCCAGAACCAACGCCATACATCTAGATACCCACAGAGACCTCTATATCAAATATCAGGATTTTCGATCTTTAATTTGTCCCATGACCAAATCTAGTACAGTTTAATACAATTATTGTACGCATATCCTAAACCAGATGCTTCTCTCAAGCATAGACACTAACATCCATTTCAAATTTCAGGATATCCTTCACAAAATATAATACTTCCAAACTCACCTCCATATCTCAATTCCAGATACGAACAGAGATCTAAATATCAAATTTTAGGATTTTCCTCATTTCTTTCATTTTCCCCAATACCATATATCCATAAACAGCTCCTTCTCTCAACCACGGACCAATAGTAACATATGTATCAAATTTCAGGATTTCTGCTCTATTCCTTTATTAATACGAAATTTGGTACTATTTAGCACTTTTTGTACGATTATCGTATGCATTTTCAAAATAATTTCCATATCTGAACCTGAGATACAAAGAGTAACGTAATATCCAAATTCAGGATTTTAGGTCCTTAATATTCCACTTTACCAAATTTTGTACTTTAGTATAATTCTAGTACGCATATCCAAAATCAGTTCATTCTTTGGATTACAGACACCAACTGTACCAGTACCAATAACCAAATTTAGTACTAAAACCACCTCCACATCTCAAGTGCAGATTTTAACAGAATTTTAACAAATCAAATTTGAGAATTTCATGAACAGCGGCCTTTATACCAAATTTCAGATTTCAAGGACTATATGTTCAACCAGTTCAAAATTGTACAATTGTACTTATTGTACACTTGAAGTACACATTTCCAAAACCACCTATTTATCACAAACCAACTATCAATAAAAAATTTCAAAATTCCTGCTTCATTCCAATTCACTACCATTTAGGACAGTTTGCACATTTAGTACACATTACCAAATCCACCTTCATGTATTAAATTTCTTGTTATCCTTGATTCTCATACCAAATTTAAAGTTTTTTTTCCGTTCACATAATACCAAATGGTACCATTTAAGAAGTTTATCGCCATTTTAGAACATTTCGTATCGTTAATCTCCGACTTTCCAAAAAAAAACCCTTTGGTCCATTTATCCTGCACTTTTTAGTACATATCCAAAACTATCTCCATATTCCAAATCAACACTCCGAAAGTAACTTTTTTTTAATTTCAAGATTCACCCAGATCCAAAAATGTACCAGATTTAGTACACATAGGTACAACTTTTCAGAACTATCTCCATATTCTGATTCTAGACTCTGAAAGTAGTCTTATTTCCAAATTTCAGGATACCATATTTATTGGTTCACCCAATTCCAAATTTTACGAAATTTATTACCATTTAGTTCACATAAGTACAAATTTCTATAACAACCTGCATCATACAATCCAATAGACTTCCTATTTCCAAATTTCAGAATTCCAACCGGTTCTCCAAAAATTTAGTACAATTTACTTCACATAAGTATGAAATTTCAAAACTTCCTACATACCCCAATCCCGAAGTGCATCATTCCCGAATTTCAGCAATCCAGCTATATAGGTTCTCCCAAATCGTCCTATCCTAAATTTAGTAATTTTTAGTCATTTTCGTGCAAGTATATATCCCAGTAATGTTGATTTTAAATTTCGGAATACCAGCTCTAGCGGTTCCTCTAAATTCAAATTGTACCAAATTTAGTAAAACTTCCTACATACCCCAAATGAAATGCAATGGTAATCTTATTTCTACATTTCAGCTGTATTGGTTCACCCAAATCTAAATTGTACCAAATTTAGTAACGTTTAGTACTTTTCGTATACATGAATACACTTTTCCCAAAATTCTTCCTTACATCGACTCTACTCCTCAACTTTGATTCCCATTTCAAATTTCAAGTTTTTAGCTCTAACCGTTCACATAATACGAAACAGTACCAAATGTAGTACATTTCACTACCTTTCGTACACTTACAGTGCGTATTTCCAAAAAACCTTTTCTACATAAATCATACACTCCAGCAGTGATCCTCATTCCAAATCTAAAATTCTAGCACTACTGTTTCGTCAAGTACAAAGGGTAGCATATTTAGTACTTTTTGTACCATTTTCGTACGAATATTCCAAATCCCAGCCTGGGTACTTTATGGTGGATGCACCAAATGGTTTTTGAATCTCGCACTATAAGTATACAAAAAGTACTATCTGAAGGATGTCCCTGTCAAGTTTATTTTGTAATCTGTCCAAGATATAGCTGCAATAGAAAAATGTCCTCCAATTTCAGATTTTTAGCTGCACTATAACCGTGATATGCATATAATAACGATCGTGTTTCATACGAGATTTCCTGTTACCGAGGTATTCTGGCACCGGAATATAATTTCATTTTCATATCTTCCTTTGGTTAAATGTAGATATAGCTTCCATATATAAGAGCCTCTCTATGTAAAAATAGATTTGAAGGAAAACAACACTTTTTGTTGAATTAAAAAAAAAAAAACGAAATTTTGAGAAACCTACATAGAAATGGTGATTTCCGTTGACAATACCTTTTCTCGACATAGGTCCTAAATTTCCTTCGATATCAAATGATCCAACCTTAAGGCCCAATAAACATAAAATCCACGTTCTTTTTTAAGCGGCCATTAATGCAGAAATTAGTTCGAAAACACTGTCCTTTGTAATTTTTTTATATGGGTTGATAATATCACATGAATCAGTGTGTGTGTGTGTGCTTTGTGTGAATGTCTGTATGTGTAATTTGTGTTTGAGTTGTTAATTTAGCAACACTTTGATTTATATCCTTTCACGCTTAACTTAACTTTGTTTTTGTTGAGAGTGTGTTTGTGTGTGTTTTAGTTAGTTTTATTGTGGAGTTGGAGCTAATTTTTCAAATTCAGCAGGACATTTGACTGCTTTTGCCTTGAGGTTGACTTGGTAGTTTTGTGGCTTTTGTATGTGTGTGTGTGTGGATGTTCCTTATCATTCCAGTTGTGGGTTATTATTGTTAGCAAAAAGTTTTTCTGTTGTTTTATCACCGAGGAAAAAGTTAATTTCTAGTTTGTTAAACAAATAATGTTAGAAATCATTACTATCTCACTATGCTACAACCTGGGCAGCATCATGGCCATAATCATCATTAAAATCACTTTAATGGTGGTATTATCTAATTATATAGTTTATTTTACTTAAATATCACATTACTATTATTATTTGTGATGGATTTACTTATATGAATATCTGGAGTATCATCCATACCATTTTGTATTAGAAATATTTTTAGAAATCATTAGTAGAATACTAACATCTTTTAAAATACAATTTTCTGAATTGCTTCAATTTGTTGCAAAATTAAACCTAGAGGAGTACGAGGCCAATAATATTTGTCTACGCCATAATTTATTATTTTTCTTTTTCTAACATTTAATTGTTATGACCCTGTTTTTGTCTTCTTTTTTGGCTAAATGTTCCATTGTTATTTTTGTGCTTTTGTTTAATCTTTGACATTGACATATGTATTTGCTACTCTATTTTGAATACTTGGTCTTTATGTTGAACACTGAGCCAAGCCGGCCAGCTTAACACGTCCTTGAAAAAGATAATGACCATAAATTTAAAGGAACAAAGTTGTAAAAACATTTGATAAAGAATTTGTTTTATGTTGGGGTTTTCCCTAATTTTTTCGAATTAATATCAATTTCAGGGTCATTACAAGTTTAAAAAGGAATGTTGAACAAATAATGTACAGAAAGAAATAAGGCGAGGATCTTAAAACTTTGAAAATAGGTCAATTAAAGCTGAATTATTGCAAATTGCACACCCTAGGTGAAGATATTTTTTAGATTAGTAGTGGGATTTTGAGTTACAGAACAAAGGAGTTAAGGTTGCCAACATTGGTACCTATCGGTTAGTCTCAGCGACTACTTTGATTTCGACGCAAATTTTCCAACACATTTCGTTAATTATTTAAATTATAAGCGTTTTAATTAATAATATTTTTAATGTATATATTGAGGTAAAACGAAAGCATAACAAGTGGAGAAAGATGTAAATGTTTATAAGTGCGGTTGTAAGATTTAGAAGATTTTCCAAAAGAATTTTAGTTTTATATAATTCTTTGGTTCCTCTTCTATTGAGCTTACGATCTCGTCACTTGGGTAAAAAAGTTTTTTGTCATAGGAGTTATGTTAAAATAACTTCTGGGGAGAATATCCCAGGCAAAAAACAAGGGAACTGATGAGAATTGGTGGCTCTTTCCGAAACCTAGGTATTCCCTGCCTTACCCCCTGGTAAACATTACCATCGTTCTCCACTAATAAACATATGTTGTTTTATAAAAACAACAATAATGGGATTAAGCCTGACGATTTTGGCAACAACAAAATACTACGGTATCCCAAACAAACATGCCAACACTGTTCTTTTATAAATTAATTATAAAATAATAATTTTATTTATAAATTAATTTTAATTTTAGCGACTTTTGTCGTTAACTCCAAAAAAAGTGAGTTAGAGAATTCCACTACAGATATTGAACAATTGATCAAAAACTAAAAAAACAAGTCAAAAAATCAGTCGGTTTTGCTAAAAGTCGGTATCAGTCGGTTTTGCCCTCAGTCAATATTCGAATACTTAAATATACAGGGCGAGATAAAAAAAATTGCAACAAAGTCAAATGCCATAATTTTAACAAAAACTATCGGAAATAGCATCAAATTTTAGAATTTTTTCGATTTGTTCGAATTGGTCACCTTTGGCCCGAATTATGGCCTTTAAACGATCAAACGTCAAAGAAACCGTCACACGCTGCCCGAATGTTGCTCTGCGGTATTTTGACCCATTTTCGGCGAAGCGCTTGCTTTCTAAAATACTCCAGACACAATAGCCCAACGGATTGGAATCCAGAGATTTTGGTGGCCATTGTGCGCTGGAAATGAAGCAGAGAACCTCATTTTGTAACCATTCTTGGGTGGTGCGTGTTGATTGCGATGGCGCTGATTCCTGTTGGAATGTCCAAGGTCTGCGGCAAAAATGTTTGCTTGCCCAAAAATTGTATACATCCTCCAGATTTTTTTCACGATAATATTCGGCATTTATTTTGATGCCACGGTCGATTAATACGAGCGGAGAGCGACCATCGCCTGTTACGGGGGCCCACACCATCACCATGGCCGGCGTTTGAGTTCTGGTGGCCAACCGAAGGTGCACATTTTCAGCTGACTTCTTTGGCAAGTAAACACGATCATTTGGTTTTTTTACCAACTGCTGGACAACGAATGTTTTCTCATCGGAGAAAACCAAATTCGTCAGTTCACCACTTTTGGCCAAGTGAAGCAACTCTTTGGCTCTTTTGAGCCTATTTTCTTTCTGTTGCGGTGTAAGTTCTAGCACTTTTTGGAATTTCAATGGCTTTACTCCGAGCTCATTTTTAAATATTTTCCGAATGAAATATTGCGAAATGTTCAGCTTACGAGCCATTTTTCGGCCACTGCGACGCGGGTTTCGATCAAGTCGCTTCTTTACTATTTGAACAATTTCTGCTGATGTTGCTGTTTTCTTCCGTCCACTTCCGTGACGTCGTGCTACACTACCAGTATCACGGTAACGAGTGATGATACGAGACACAAAAGATTTATTCAAATTTAAATGCTGTAGTGCTCTAACGATAGTCACTTGTGGTTTTCCAGCCAACCATAAAGAAATCACACTATCACGCTTGAATGCCATCACGAATAACATTTTTTCTGGAAAATTCTCTCCAAAACGCTTTTGTACGCTTGTAAATAATATAATGAGCTGTCACTGGAATAATTTTAGCAGCTGTCGGACTCGGAATTTGGTCGTAGTTTTTTAATCCCACCCTGTATAGCCCCCATACAACGGTACCTTCCGATGTTCACTATGTGGGTGAGTTTAGCGATATTTTTTTACCGGAATGGTCCACATTTTCGTATAGCCCCTATATAACCATATTTCCCGATGTTTGGTATTTTGATGATTTTAGAAACATTATTCACCGAAATGGTTTCAAAATTCGTATTTAAAGTTCGTAATGAGTACTACAGCCTCTGTATTGTATCTGATCACGTCTTGTTTAGACATAACGAACATAACGATTTTCCATTGAGCGGTATTTTTCAACAGAATTTTTTCAAGTTCCTTCAAAATGATGGACGGTATTAACTGCTTTTATATTTGTTTTTTTTTTTTTTAATTTTGAACTTTTTAGTGGAAATACCAGAAGAAGTTGGCCAATAAAACCCATTGTCGAACTCGATCTAAATTTAGCAACAAATACGAAATTTTGGACCGACTCAGGGAGATGCTTTTTGAAAGTTATTATGCGCAAAAGGCAGACGGACGAACACGGCTGCATAGACTACAAATGTCCTGAAACGGATTTCGTCCAAAGAGAAGTTAGTTCGAAGAGACACATTTTACCTTATCAACTCATGTATATCCTCTGTAGCCATAAGGATAAGAAAATAATTAGAACAATATTTGAACCCTTGCTAAATTTCACATTTTATACTATTCAATAAGCTTAGCTCTTGTCTTCGCCAATCTTTAGCTTTGTGGTCACATTTTAGTTGACCACAAAACGATTTGTAACCATTTCCGAACAAAAAGCTCACATTTATCCCTTTCTCGATGGGATTTAAAATCTTTAGGCATTTAGGAGAAATTTGTATTTCAACAAAAAGTGGATTAGAATTGTTAATGTTGGGGAAAAATGATACTTCCTGTTGGTGGGAGGAAGACATTTTTTTTTCATACATTTTTATGCCAGGGAGGGTCGTTGAGAAAATATCGGAAAATAATTTTTAATTACGTTTATGATTTTTTATTTATATTTTCCAATATTTCGACTTTCGTAGAAAATAATATTCAGGGAAATAAATTTTTGAGAAAAGCAACAGTCTTGCTTTACCCTCTATGTTAAACTCGGCCAAAATAAAGTTAATTCTTAATAACAGATCAACAACAGAAACAACATCATTTCAAAATAATTTCAAGGCAAAAAACAGTAATTTGAATTTATTTGCCTAACACCCTTATTTGATAGGATGTTTTGTCCCTACATTATCTTTGTTTTATTTTCCACACTTCCAAATCCCACCTCGTATGTCATTCCCCATTCAGTAAACCCACCAGAATAAAATCAACAACAAATAAATGAATTGATGATGATTTTGATTTAGAAATTTTTCTCAATATCCATGCAAGCTGAGAATAACAAACATTGTTGCGTCTGTGTTTGTAAGGTATGGGTGTGTGTTTTTGTGTGTGTGTGTGTGTGCACAAGATAAGCCATTCCAGTCCCATATCAAAACGATACAATACTCTGCCACAAATACCCATCTATATGACTCTACAACTATTTGAAATTCAAATGGCTTGGATGGCAGCCCCGTATTAGTATATATGTGTGTGTGTGCATGCATGTATGTGTGTGTGTAAATGGTGGGTGTTAAACTCTGTCGATGTTTATATCCTTCAGGCTGAACAGGAAACAGGAAAAAAAAGAACGAAAGATTTTTAAAATCCAATAAATTTATATGAATTTGCTATGGCAAGACAGAGATCATGCAGCAGAATAACAAAAACAACAACAACAGGAGCAGCAATAACAACAACATCGAGCCGCCGGAATAAAAGGATACTCGACTGGAGCAACAATGACTGGCAAAACCCAGTGTGTTGTGACATTAAAAAATGTCTTTTAGATTGGATTTAGATTCTTTGCTGTACACAGACGCACAGACACCCACACACACACACATACGCAAGGTTAAGTACCAACTGCAATAACAACTACAAGAATGGCACAGAAAAAAAAAAACAAAAACAAAGAAGCAAACATCGATGACAAAACAACATTCTCTAAATATTCGAAGATTAAGCAAACAAAGGGAAGCACAGGAAGCAGGAAGGAAGATATACCTGTCATCACAATAGTATGGTTGCATATAGGTACCGCCCCATTCAGGTCCACCACTCCCCCCTTACTACGACAATCACACAAAATCTATTATCTCTTTATTTTTATGACTCACGTTCCTCTCGGGTGACTCCAAATAAATATCCATTAAGGTGCAAACAAATACAAATACATTGACGAACGTGTTCTGGCGTTTTGTGAGCACTTGCCAGTTTCGGAGTGAGAGGTTATCTTAGGGCGTGTTTGCGTCTGTGTGTGCATGTTGTGTGAACTTAAGGCACCTTTACTGTGACATTTAGTTGTGTACTGCTTAAATGTTCCGCTAATATATTCATTTTTTTCCGGAATGGGTATATTGGGGCATATTGACGAGAAAGGTACAAAAAATCATTTGAATTTGATTTTGTTATGATATTTGTTCAGGGGACTTTCCGAAGGAGTGGAGATTACTTCAAAATTTATTAAAAAAAATATTTTACGGTGTTAATCCAAACACGCAAACAGCCTTTGTTGATCATACTCCGACTCCAAAGTCGTATTTTTACGCCTCTAGATGAGCTGTCTTGGTACAATAGACATGTGAGAAGTTAGTAAGTTCTGTTTGAAGTTCCGACAGATATATATCCTTAGCATATGTCCATTGATACATAGAATTTTTGGGAACGTCCAATAAGGACATGACATGAAACCCCATAGTTATAGTAGATCTAATACAAATATTACAATGTGTGAGCTTTGACCGGTACTGGGTCAAAATATGGAAATATGGAAATTTTGAAGATAATCGGAATTTGATTTAATATTTTAAGGGAAATATTATTTTTAAAATCATGAGAAAAGATTTTTGACGGTTTCCTCCTGGCCTGAGCTATGTCGGATACTACATTAGTTTATAGTAGATTTTTTTTTAATTTTTATCTTCTGTGGGGAAGGGTGGAAAGATTCATACCTAATATTGATAAAAATATTGAGATTTTTCTGTTTAGGTAGACAGAGTAGAACCATTTGTTTCATTTTCACACGTGATCTAATATAGCCAAAAAATATTGGGAAGTGGGTTTCTGGAAGGACAGTAATTTTATACAACCAAATCTTGAAAATCTTTCATTTTGAGAGGATATGGGTAAAACCACAATAGACACGCATCCAATTTTTCTGTCCAAAACGTCTCTATATGTACACAACCTTAGTAACCAAGTGTGACCTCAATATCAAATTTCAAGATTGCAGCTCTGTAATTTCCGCATTCCCACATTTAGTATATCTTTAGTACCCATATCCAAATGCAACACCTTCTCCTCAACCACAGACACCAAACTTAATTTTAGATACCAACAGAGATCTCAATATCAAATTTCAGGATTTCAGCTCTATTCCTTCAACCATTACTAACCTTGACACTATGCAGAACTTTTTCTACATTTTCAAAATCAACTCCATATCTCAATTGCAGATGCCAACAGAGGCCCAAATATCAAATTTCGGTATTCTAGCTCTATCCCTTCATTCAATACCCAATTTACTACCACTTAGTACTTTTCCAACAACTATAGTGCACATTTTCAACACTACCTGCATATCGTAACAATAGACACCAACAGAGACTTCCATATCAAATTTGAGGATTTCATCGTTATACATTTACTCCGTACCAAATTTAGTACTATTCGAATAACTACACATTTACAATACCACCTCCATATCTTTACCGCAAACACCAACACTGGCATCTATATCAAATGTGAGGATTCCAGCTCTTTCCCTTTAACCAGTAGCAAATTTAGTACGATTTTGTACTTTTCGTACAATTATAGTACACATATCCAAAACCACCAACATATCTCAATTCCAAATACCAACACAGACCTCAATATCAAAATTTCAGAACTCCAGATCACCCAATGGTAAATTGTACACTATACCAAATTGAGTACTATTTAGTACTTTTCGTGCAATTATAGTACACATTTCCAATACCACCGCCAAATCTCAAACACAGATAACATCTGTAACCTAAATATCAAATTTCAGAGTTTTATCTCTATCCCTTTCGCCCAATACCAAATATAGTACTATTTCGTACTTTTGGTACTATACTATAACATTTCCAAATCCACCGCCATAATTCAATTCCAGATACCAACAGAGACCTCAATATGAAATTTCGGGATATCAGCTCTATGCCTTCACCCAATATTCAAATTTGTATCACTTAGAACTTTTCGAACAATTATAGTACACATTTCCGAAACCACATCCATATGTCCAGGCTACACATGAACAGCGACTCTAATACCAAATTTCAAAGTTTCAGATACATCCGTTCACCCTAAATCAAACAGCTTCAAATTTAGTACCACTTAGTTCCCATTTCCAAAACCATCTTTCTATATAAAAAACTACTTTCAATCTTGATTCTCATACCAAACATCAGGTTTTTAGCTCTATGCGCTCAGATAATACCAAATGGTACCGTTTTAGAAGCTTAGCAACCTAAAAGTTTCCATTCCAAATTTCAGTATTAAGTTTTTAGTACATTTTAGTACTTATCGCGCCCTTTAAGCACGAATTTTCAAAACATAGCCTTATCCCATGTCTGTTTTCCAAGACTGAAAAAAATTGAAAATTCTACCTTAATCCCTTCTCCCATGTCAAACTTTTCCAAATTTAGTAAAGTTCGAATTTCGAAAAATTCTTTGGTGTATCCGTCCTGCACTGCATCAGTGATTCTGATTCTAAATTGCAGAAGCCTAGCTCATTCGGTTTGTCCAATAAAAATTATTCAATTTTAAGTAATTTAAGTAATCGTATCCTTTTAGTTCGAATTTTCATAAACTTTAGAATTTCTAGGATAGGTACAAAAAGAATCGAACCGACGTATGTCATTTTCATACCTTAAATGTAAATTGTTAACTGCCTGCAAATTTTAAAGCTAATTAATTTTTTTCGAGTAGTTAATATCAAGTGTTTTGAAGGGCAGAATGCGTTTTACATCCCATCGTTATCGTATCATTCGATATATCCTATTGTATCTTTGTTTTTTGTTGTCGTTGTTGTTTATTCAACAAACAAACATCCATTTCCACCGCACATTCACTTCCATACGTTTCACGTCGAGTGCGAAATTCAACGTTTGTATTTATATTTATTTCATTTTAAGATGTCTATAAATCAATTGTCAGAAGGTAATTATATTAAATTACGTGGTATTTGCCCTGAAATGCATTGAACATTGCCGTCGAATTGTAATACAAAGTGTAAATCCGTGGCAAGGTGTCCTCTGTGAGCCGTACAGCTGTGCGAAAAATAAAAATAACATTCATGCCGGAAATCGATGCAAATAAATATAGAAAAAGATATCTGGAAAATAACGTTAGAGGAAATTGTTTTTCTTGCGATTTAAATGGGAGTTACTATTTATACTCTCAGCCATATGACAACAGAGGGAATATATCATTTGACACGGCCAAAACGTGCCTCATCGCAATAACGGTTTTAGACTCTAGGTCTCTTTTGACCAAATCCACTTCAGGACATTTGGAGTCGATCTAGGGGTGTCCATCCTTCCGTCTGGCTGGTGTGAACGATAACTCTTAAAGGGAGTATCCGATTTGGTTCAAACTTGGTACATCGTAAAATTATTATCAAATTTAGATCAAGTTCGGATATGAACAATATCGGTCCTTTTGGTACCTCCCCCACAAAGGGTCGACAATTTCAAAGAAAGTATTTGACTGCACAAAAAGGGAAAGAATAATTCCGAGCTTGCTCCACATTTGCAAATACTAATATTTGCATCTGTGCTAGATCAGGTGCGAAAATAGACAATATCGATCCACTCCATCAAATACCTCTCCCACAAAGGGTCAAAATTTTGAATATCCATCAAGCTTATTAACATTCGATCTTATTCAGACTTGTCACAACTAAATATTTCTATCAACACAAGATCTGTTATAAAGATGGTAGAGGTCGGAACATTCCTTCTGGTACCTCCCCCACAAAGGATCAAAGTTTTGAATAACCAAAGATACCATTAAATCCGAAATAAGCAGCCGGTTCTCTTTACATTTCACACATCCCATTATTTCTACAAAACAAGATTTTTTGTAAGGATAGAATATATCGGTCCACTCTATCTGGTACCTCTTCCACAAAGTGTTAAAATTTTAAATAACCATGAAGCTCAGAAAACGCAAAAATTAGCATCGGATACCATTCAGTCTTGGTAGATATCAAAATTTCCATCAACATAATATCTGTTGCAAAAATAGGGTGCAAGATTTCGAAAAACGAAACGCTCAAAAAAGCGAAATAAGCATTCAATTCTTTTCATATTTCACACATACAAACATTTTTGCTAAAACAAGATATGTTGTGAAGATGATATACAGGGTGAGATAAAAAACTGCAACAAAGTCAAACACCATAATTTTTTGCTTTTTTTAACCTTATTGAATGTAAGCAACAAATGTCGACAATAGCATCAAATTTTAGAATAAGTTTAGATTTGTTCGAATCGGTCACCTTTGGCACGAATTATGGCCTTCAAACGGTCAACAAAACCGTCAAACGCTGCCCGAATGTTGTTCTGCGGTATTTTGGCCCATTCCCGGCGAAGCGGGATAGTCCAATAGTCCAATGGATTGGTATCTGGAGATTTTGATGTCCATTGTGGGCTGGAAATGAAGCGAGGAACCTCTTTTTCTAACCATTCTTGGGTGGCGCGTGCTGAGTCGTACTTAGTCCTGTTGGAATGTCCAAGGTCTGCGGCCTAAATGTTTGCGTGTCCAATGCTTAAATACACCCTCTAGAATATGTTCGCGATTATATTCGGCATTTATTCAGATGCCACGGTCGATTAATACATCGGAGAGCGACCATCGGCTGTTGGAATTTCCAAGGTCTACGGCCAACATTTTTTGCATGCCCAAGGCTTTAATACACACTCCAGAATATTTTCGCGATAATATTCGGCATTTATTCTGATGCAACGGTCGATTAATACGAGCGAAAAGCGACCACCGGCTGTTATGGCGACCCACACCATAACCATGGCCGACTTCTGGTGGGTAAAAGAGGTCAGCTGACCTCTTTGACAAATAAACACGATCATTTTGTTTATTTACAAACTGCTGGACACCGAATGTTTCCTCATCGGAGAAAACCAAATTCATCAGTTCACCACATTCGTCCAAGCGAAGCAACTCTTTAGCTTTTTTGAGTGTATTTTCTTTCTGTTGCGGTGTAAGTTCTTGCACTTCTTGGAATTTTAATGGCCTTACCCCGAATACATTTTTCAATATTTGCCGAATGGAATATTGGATATGTTCAGCTCATGAGCCCTTTCTCGGACACTGCGACGCGGGCTTTGACCAAGTCGCTTCTTTACTTTTCCAACCTTTTCTGCCGATGTTGCTGTTTTCTTCTGTCCTCTACCTTGACGTCGGGCTACGCTACCAGTATCACGGTAACGAGCGATGGCACGAGACACAAAAGTTTTAGGCACATTTAAATGCAGGAGTGTTCTATCGATAACCTCTTGTGGTTTTCCAGCCAAATATGAAGAAATCACAATATCACGCTTGAATTCCATCACAAATAACTTTTTTTCTGGAAAATTCTCGCCAAAATTCTTTTGTACGCTTGTAAACAATATAATGAGCTTTCACTGGAATAATTTTAACAGCTGTTGGGCGAGTGGCTTAGAAATGAGAGCAGTCTAAAGTTGGTTGCAGTTTTTTCATCTCACCCTGTCTATCTGCTAACTCCTTCTTGTACCTCACTCACAAATGCTATTATCTGTCATAACTTGGGAAACAAGTCAGCGATTATTTACAACTCCTTATATCAAAGTATTTCACTCAAGCTGAAACCTGAGAGCAATATGGAATTTATGATTTCGCATAAAATTGGATTTAATTTTTCGATTTCTTGTAGTTTTTAACATTATTATTTTTAATTTTTTTGTTTTTTTTTCTTTTTTGTAACAAAATTTGTTTTTTTTTCTTAATTTTTTCTAGGTAAGTGATCCATAATATTTTCCCGATATAATCCCTAAATATATTTTTGGTAAGTGAAAATAGAAAAATGCCCAAACGTATGCTATTTTATTAACCGCCACTGCGCATTAAGTGCAAACAATTTGAAAAATTCAATGCATGCCATACACGCGAATGTACATATATTAAAGCCTGACGTTGATCCTTCTCACTAACACGCTCATCCTTCCGATGTCGCTGTTGCGATGTTAACGTCGTTTCAAGGGACTTCACAGAAATTCCGGTAATTTCTCCATAATTGACTGGCACAAATTACTCTCGTACACATATTTTTTTATTCGCATTACAGTTTGCTCATGCTGTTGTTGTTGCTCCGGCGGTAGTGGCATAAGACTTCATTATTTGTTTTCCATTTCCCTTCGTTGCTGTTATTGTTTCTGTTTTTTTGTTGTTACACATTTTCTGTGCAAATTAATTGAATTAAAACATTTCCTGATCTTGTATTTATTTTATATTTTCCTGTAATCGCGAAAAGTGCATGGCAACATAAGGGTGTAAATTATTGCAGTGAAAATAAAGAAATTAATTGATTAAAAAGGGGTTAGAGTAATAAGTATCTCGCACATCGTATTTTTTTTTTTATCAGACTACGGACAATATCCTTTCAATCCTTTTCGTGTCTTCCGCACAAAAGCTTAATATTTTAAAAACTAAAATATTTTTTAAAAACTAAATTCTCAAATTTGTATTGGGCCTTTTGGTCGATATTTTGAAAATGAATAAAAATTAATTTGAGTTTTGCCTTGTTAAGGCGAAGATCATATGTTTTATGATTAAAGTGTTTGTTTTCTCTTTCGAGACGAGCTTAATGATCTGAAATTTGCAGTGAAAAGGAAAGCCAGATAGACACTATCACACACTCACCACTATGCGACGCGTTTCGCCGTTGGTTAAGCGGCTCATCAGGCATATTTGATGTGGATGATGGCTTACAAGGGCCGTTCTCTGGAAAGTAGTATACATTTCGAACTTATTGCAAATTAGCATATGCGAATTATACACTAGAAACTCTCAAGGTTCGACTCAAGTTCTATTGGCAGATCTTTTTCACAGCAACGTTTTTTTTTTTTTTTTTTTTTTTTTTTTTTTTTTTTTGTAGTGATGGATTTTTGTCCACAACAACTACATTGCTTCCAATGCATACACTTGTTTTAGTGCTGCTTTAGGAAGACGGGTTAATGGCTCTGAACGTAGAGACGGCAACTTCTAGTTGGCTGCACACAGAGGTCCGCGGTTCAAATCCCACAGCCAGGCTCGGCTGAATTTTTGAGTTTTGCCTTGTTAAGGCGAAGATTAATTTAATTCATTGTTTTTCCAATGTTTCTTCGATTTTCTTGAAAATATACATCGAAAAAGGTCACAATTTTTATTATATATTTTATCAGAGCCTGGATCTATAAGTTGGAGTCAGACAATTTCATTTGAAGTTGGTATGGGTTCGATGTTTGAAACAATCCCTCCTGCAGAAAATTGTACTATTCACTCTATGTTATTTTGGAGATTCAACCTGCATTCTCCAACGGATTCGACCGGCATTTGTAGTTTAAAATGAACTAAATTTCGATATTTTAAATATATATTTTAACTCATGGTGGAGGATATGAAAAGTTCGACCCTCGACTTTGCTCATGGTAATATTAATAAATATCTTCCTGAGAGTTTTCGTTATTAATTGAAAAAACAAGTTGATACAGAGGATATCACATTTAAATGTTAAATTAAACTAAATTAAAGTAAATTGTCTTTACCAAATAATGATTTTTTTTTAAAAATAGGCTCTGTCAAATCATTTTTTTTTGAAAATTCTATAAAAAAAATCTGAATATTTTTTAAATATTCTTTTTTATGAAAGTACAATGACTGCCTCGTCTGGTCATGATGGTGCAATTTTTAACTCATTATCATTTGTGTGCAGCTGCATTTTACCAATGGCTTTATAAAAATTGTTCTCCAATTGTCACAAATAATAGCAAAAAAAAAAAAAAATAAATAAATAAATAAATAATAATAATAATAATAAAAAAAAAACAAAAAAAAAAAAAAAAAAACTGTTAAAACACAGTATCGAGATGGCCAATCGACTTCAGCTCTGATAGTGCGATCTTTCTAAAATAGGGTCACATAGCGTCATCCTGTTGAAATCAAATGTTGCCAATATCCTACTCTTAAATTTTTGTGAAAACAATTCGTTCAACATAGCCCGATAACGATCGCCATGGACAGTAACGACCACTCCTTGATAATTTAAGGACAAAAATTGCCCTATAATGCCTGTGGACCAAAATCTGCAGCAAACAGTAACTCGTCTTGGGAACATCGGCAAAATGTGTGAATTTGTGTGAGCGGGTTTTCTGTAATCCAAATGCGGAAATTTTGCTTCCTTCCCCACAAAGAGCCAATATTAACAGTCATACGCATTTAGTTTTTGTTTGATTGCCGGAGCAGAGCTTCGAGATTGTAGTTGTACTTGACTCAGAGTGAGCCAGTTCAAACTGTAAAAAACAAAATTGTCCATCCAAAAATTACAAAAAATGTGTGAAGAATAACCAATTCGGGAGGTCCGGCCCCCAGGCCCGATTTTACTTTCCTGCAACATTTTTTTTTAAATATAAGATCGAAATTTCTCCCACAAAAGTTTCAAATTAAAAAAAGAAAGTCAAAAAATATATAGATATATAAATATTTCCATGGGTGAGATTTGAACTATATCGACCATCAAAACTTCTGTGGTGGAGGTTCGAGAAGGAGTGAGTCGTTAAAGTCCATATTAACTTCAGATCTTTGGTTGAGAAAAATATTTTGATACACCAAGTTTGAAAAAGAATCGCTGACTTGTTTTGCAAGTTAAGAGGGATTTATTCCAAAAAAAAAACTAGTGTGAAGATGATAGATATCGGCTCATCCCTTTTTGAGCCTGCCCCATACCATCACCATGGTCGGCGCTTGAGTTCTGGTGGCAAACCGAACGTGCACATTTTCAGATGACCTCTTTGGCAAGTAAACACGATCATTTTGGTTGTTTACAAACTGCTGGGCAGCGAATGTTTTCTCATCGGAGAAAACCAAATTCGGCAAAGCGAATCAACTCTTTAGCTCTTCTGAGTCTATTTTCTTTCTGTTGCGGTGAAAGTTCTTGCACTTTTTGGAATTTCAAAGGCTTTACCCCGAGCTCATTTTTATATTTTTTTTTATATTTGCCGAATGGAATATTGCGATATGTTCAGCTCATGAGCAATTTTTCGGCCACTGCGACGCGGGTTTCGATCAAGTCGCTTCTTTACTTTTCGATCCATTTCTGCTGATGTTTTCTTCCGTCCACTTCCTTGACGTCGGCTACGCTACCAATATCACGGTTACGAGCGATGATACGAGACACAAAAGATTTATTCACGTTTAAATGCTGGAGTGCTCTAACGATAGCCACTTGTGGTTTCCCCTCCAAATATAAAGAAATCACACTATCACACTTGAATTCCATCACGAATACCTTTTTTTCTGGAAAATTCTCACAAAAATGTTTTGTACGCCTCTAAACAAAATAATGAGCTGTCACTGGAATAATTTCAACAGCTGTAGGACAAGTGGCTTAGAAATGACAGCAGTCTGAAGTTGGTTGCAGTGTTTTCATCTCACACTGTAATTATAGTTTCTCTAGACGAAAAAAAAAAATGGAACCTGCAGGAAACTATTGGCAATATGAATGTTACTTTTTTTGTGCCAAATGGTCCATATTTTGCTGTTAGAAAAATTCTCTTGTTAGAAAATCAAATGAAAATAAGAGCCCTTTCAACTGACCACTTTGTAATTCTAAAGAATAATCAATTCGAGGCTAAATTCTATTCCAATAGATTTACTGTTGGTATGGACTACCGACATTTCTGAGATGTTCGGTCTGGTAAAATTGTCACTTCAATAATATAATATCATTTATACAAGGCTGGCTTGATGGCAAGAGTAAGTACCCTCCACCATAGTATGGAGGGTATATAATTATGTCATTCCGTTGGTTACACCTCGAAGCATACATTTTAGACCCCACAAAGTATATATATTCTTGGTCAGCATCAAATTCTATGTCGAATGTCCGTCTCCTTCCAAACAAAATGAAGTTGATAAAATTTTACTCAAATTTATATTATATCTGCGAGACTTTCGGTATTGAAAATGGGCCATGTAGGTCCAAGTTTTGGTATAGCCCCCATATAATGATGACATTCACCGAAAATGTTTCAAATTTGGTATTTGGTATTACAGTCTATGACAGAAAACTGTCCCCCATATAACGGCGACATTATTCACTGGAATTGTTTCAAATTTTATATTTGAATTTCCTATTGGATGTCGCAGCCTATGACAAAAAATTGTCTGTGCAGGTCTACGTCTTCGTATAGTCCACATATAACGGTACCTCTCGATATTCGGTATATCGATGATTTTAGCGATATTATTCACCGGTTTTGTTTCAAATTTGGAATTTGAAGCCTAAGACAGAAAATTGTCTGTGCAGACCACGTCTTCGTATAGCCCCCACTTAATGGTACCTCCCTTCGTTATTTTGATGATTTTAGCTACATTATTTACCCATTTTTTTCGATTTTCGCATTTGAATATTGTAATGGCTTATAACAAAACTTGCCTATGCAGGTCCACGCCGTCGTATGGACCCAAATATAACGGTATTTATAACTTTTGGTATTTTTAAGATTTTAACAGAATTTTTTACGGATTTAATTTTTTTTTTTAAAAATTGCCAAATTCCAAATGATGAAGGGTAGTCAAAGTTGGACCCGGCCAAACTTACAACTTTTTTTCTTACTTGATATTATTATTATTATTATTATTATTATATTATTATTATTATTATTATTATTATTATTATTATTATTATTATTATTATTATTATTATTATTATTATTATTATTATTATTATTATTATTATTATTATTATTATCATTATTATTATTATTATTATTATTATTATTATTATTATTATTATTATTATTATTATTATTATTATTATTATTATTATTATTATTATTATTATATTATTATTATTATTATTATTATTATTATTATTATTATATTATTATTATTATTATTATTATTATTATTATTATTATTATTATTATTAGTATTATTATTATTATTATTATTATTATTATTATTATTATTATTATTATTATTATTATTATTATTATTATTATTATTATTATTATTATTATTATTATTATTATTATTATTATTATTATTATTATATTATTATTATTATTATTATTATTATTATTATTATTATTATTATTATTATTATTATTATTATATTATTATTATTATTATTATTATTATTATTATATTATTATTATTATTATTATTATTATTATTATTATTATTATTATTATTATTATTATTATTATTATTATTATTATTATTACTTTTATTATTACCACCCTAATGCATTTATCGCGAATAGCCGATTACATCTGTGTTCTTATCTTTATAAAGGAAGCTATATATTCTGATTTTATTGATTGTAATTTTACGTTTGTATGTTACATAAGTTCGTATGTATGTGGGCGACTTAAGTCTACATATTATCGTTGGCTTAACAATAATATGTTGCCAATTAATAATTCATAATTGCAATGACATGTTTTACTTTTTTAAGTAGTCAACTTTTTAAACTTTTTTCCTCCATTGTTCTAGGTCATATTTAACAGAATCACATTGTTTTTTTCTGTTAAATTGTATTTTTATCGACCGTGTATTACATTCATTTGGTTGTCATATAATAAGAATTAAGAGTTCTTGGTAATTAATTGAAAATCATGGCATTACTTACTTATTTGGAAATTTGTCTGTCTTCTTTGGTGCCTGGTTACGGGAATGTAATATTTTGTAATTATTTCCATACTTTGGGGAAAATTGGAAAATATTTCACATGCAATTAAATTTTGTAAATTTATGCAAATATAAAATAAACTATTTCCAATAAATAATCATATTTAATTTGTTATTAATGCCATTTGGACTTTTGTTTAATGACATTGGCAAGAAAATGTAATTAAATCAATCAACATATTTATGTTTGTCGGACTGTTCGAGTGCGGGTAAATGGTAATAATTAAAATAAAATGTTTATTGTGGAAATATAATAACAATTACAAATGTAACTTGTAATGTGTCCGCATATATGTAATGAAACTATAGACCTTATTCCGAGAATTTAATATTGCAATTTTGGCTTCGCTCTAGAATGTTTTAATGTTTCAACTAAAAGTGATATGTAATGAATCGAATTTTTTGGAATAATTGTTATTCAAATTGATCGATATTTGGGGGTAAAAACAACATTTAACATTTTTTAGATAAAACTTTAAAGAGTCTGAGACGCGAATACCCTTAGACTAATATTGACAATTTTCCATCAAAAAGTGTTCAAAATTTTAATTCGTAGTCGAATCGATTGAAAATATTTTCGAGGCTCTCGAAATATGTAAGAACAAG
Source organism: Musca domestica (assembly GCF_030504385.1). Classification (NCBI taxonomy): domain Eukaryota; kingdom Metazoa; phylum Arthropoda; class Insecta; order Diptera; family Muscidae; genus Musca; species Musca domestica. Next base: position 40,377,813 of record NW_026712249.1, read on the forward strand.
AGGTACAGGTTTGTGTTTAGGTGTGGGTTAGGTTAAAGGATGCGTAGTTGCCTTAAGACAACTGCTCCAACCATTTCTCTTCTCCACAAGAAAACTCTGTACTTATTGGCCTGGTTTTTACGGCGGATAGAGGAAACGCCGTCCTATCTTCTCCGGTAAAAGTACAGATCTTCTTTAGAGGTGATGTACATTTGACGATACTGAATTCATCCTGTGCCGAAGCGCCTGTAGATAATACTGACGAACCCCTGGTCACCCTCGATCGATTGGTACCTTTATGACTAGTCTCCCACCCTTCGAGCTTGGACAGACTAATCGCCGACAATATCTCCTTTGTGAGGGATGGCGCGTAGAAAAATACACGAAAGAATATCACTCTCGGACGGTCTTCGAAGAGAAGCTACCGACTTTTGCTGATTTTATTTTTCGGCACAGCTTTGCCAGGACTCGGAGAATTTCCTCTACCTACCGCTTCGGCTTAAAGACTGTGCTTTGAAGGTTTCCTTGTGAAACTTCCCAAGTTCCAGGCCTGGTCTCAATGTTCTTACTGACGGCCGGAGTGGAATTCGCAGGTGGAGGCAAAGAAGCTTGACCGATTTTTCGGTCTCAGAATGTGGTTCCTCTCTTGATTTTCATATTTCATGAGGATTCAGATTGCTTCGGAATTAAGGCAGTGATTGTCTCCACGCTCACATTTCGACGCCTTGCGATTTCTATGTTTTTTTTTTGGCCGTGGCAGCGCATGGTTTCTTTATAGCTGTAAAATTGGGAGCTGTGGTCACAGTTAACCAGGTGGGCCCACAGGTAGGTCAGTCTTCTTTTCGACCTAATTAGAAGGAAGTGTGAGAGAATCGTGATAAACTCTTAGGTAGTTGTGGTTGATTCTTATCGATTTTTGGTATTTTGTAAGTTTCATTAGCCCCCTTAGGACCGATGATTACCAACCAAATCTCCTTCCTCTATAATATCTTGCTTTGGACGTAATCAGTGTTGACCGCTGAATTTCACTCCTTGATGCTTGACCTCGTCGAAGCCCAGAGCTAAGGTCATGGGAGTCCTTACAGACGAACTGAGGCCCCGAGATTCTAAATGGACTAGCTGGGTCCCAGGGAGCCTCTATACACGAACTAAGGGAGTCTCTAGAGACGAGTTGAGGCCAGCAAGTTGTTTTAGATGAGGTGGAGGCCAGTTCGTCGATATAGACGAGGTGGAGGCCAGCTTGAAGCCAGCATATCAATATGGACCAGCCAGCTTGTCGTTTAAGATGAGCTGGAGGTCATTTTGTTGATATAGAAAAGCTGGAGAGCAGCTGGTTGACAAAGAGGAGCTTGGCTTGGCTTGTCTATAAAGGCAAGCTAAAGCCGAGCTAGTCTATAGAGGCAAGCTGGAGGCCACCTGGCCAGTTGGCTTTAAGCTGGTCGAAAAGGAGAGCTGGATTCCTCCTTTTCGATAGAGACTAATTGCAAGCCAGCTGGTCTATAGAGACAAGTTGGAGGCCAGTTTGTCGATACAGACAAGTTGGAAACCAGCTGGTAAATAAAAACAAGGTGGATGCCTGCTGGTCGACATAAGCAAGCTGAAAGCCAGCTGATCGATAAAGACAAACTGGAGACCAGCTGGTGAATAAAGACAAGCTGGAACCAGCTGGTCGATATAAACGTGCTAGAGGCCAGCTGATATACAAGATATAGACAGGCTGCACACCACCTAGTCGATATAGACAAGACGGAGACCGAGGAATCGTTCCCAAAACGAAAGGAAAGCTCTCTTAACTGAGCCCCAGGATTTTGGTTCTCTTGAGGAGAACGAATAACTGTTCATTTTGTCATTATATGCTTTCGAATATTATGTCGCTAGTCTTTTCCGAGACCGATGCTTCCTTCGAGGCGATGTGGTTTTGTGTTTTTTCTTATTGTGATTGATCTCTATATATCATCGAAACAATGGTAAGGACTTGACATCTAACCTTTCCACACTTGACTAGATACCTTGATTGCAAACCTAGGAACACTGATGCGCACGGGTTTACATAACACCCAGCGTAAGAGGGACTGTTATGGCGGTAGACAAACAGCGATCACTGACTAATTAAAGGCACCAGTAATTTTCATCTAGTCGAGTCCAAGGATCACGAGTACTCGAGACTATCTCCTCCTGGAAACCGTGTGAACCGATAATTCTTTTCAAATTCAAAATAAAATTGTTATTAGACTACTTAAATGGTGTAACATAACAATTGGTGAAAGGATGACAGCCTGCTTGTTCTGAGTGTAACCGTAATTTGGAATTTCTGGTCCTGTGGCGATACAATCATCCCAAGTCAACCTGGCATGCATATTGATTTTAATTTTTTTGTTGTTATTAAACATTTATACCTACCCATGTGCTCTGTATTTCAATTACATTTAATTAAATATATAACAAGCTGTCATCATTCATGTTATTTACTTTAAATTTTAAATTTAATTATGGCAGGACTAGTCGAGAATTTTTTAATTAAGAGTTTATTAAAAAATACGATATAATATAATTTTATATGACATATTAAAAAAAAAAAACAGTGGCTTCGACCTGCTATCTTCAAAAATTCAGATTCTTAAACTCCAACGCAGACTGTACCATTTATGCAAATGTAGCCCTCTAAACCCAGCATCCCATCCTCAGTTCTAAAGAATCCTTAAGCATATGTCAAACTTGAAGGTACTTATTAAAGGCCGACATTAATACTACGAAGTACACAATAATTCCCGGAATAAATACAAATAATTACCTTTTCATTACTTTTCTCTTCTTCGAGTTACTCTCTTTGTTTCAATTAACCCACCTGAGTGTTACCGCACGTAATACTCCATCATAATATTTCTTGCTAATTTTTTTTAGACAATGGCACATCTCAATGCAACGTAAATCCACTCCCCCCATCAATCTGGATCTGTTCCATGTAAATAGCATTCGCAGATTTGCACATCGCCTCCGGATGACATGATGATGTTTTTAAGGAGTTTAGGGTTGAATGCATAGCATGAAAACGTGTGTGGGAGTGGAACTGCAGTTGATGTGTTTATGAGGGTGTATAATGACATAAATACTTGTTGTTGGCGTTGTTGTTCATTTGCTTTTGACATTTGTTGTTTTCGAGGAAACATTTTTATGTGGAATTTAGATATGAGTAAGGGGAGGGAGAAGTTTGAGAGGATACGAGGATGCAATAATAAGGAAATGAAAGGAATATTGGAGGAAAAAAACACATAGTCAGAAAAAATGGTAGTCCAGGGAAGAGAGGGAGTTCAATGGACGAACTGTAGCCAAGGTGGTCTCTAAAGACGAGTTGGGGCCCAGATACTCTCTATAGACGAACTTGGGGCCAATAGTGCTCTATACGCTGAGCCTAGCTTGATTATTTATATTCCTTATAACCTAACAGGAGCTTAGGTGTCTCTATAGAAAATCGGAGACCAGAGAGTTTGTACAGACGCATTGAGGTTCTTCCTTCTCTTTTGGCAAAAAATGGTTGGCAAATCCAGTTGGGCGATATTGATAAGCTGGTTAATATAGACTAGTTGGAGGCCAGTTGGTCAATATAGACTATGTGGAGGCCAGCTGACGGCCAACTGGTCGATATAGACTAGCTGGTCGATATAGATAACCTGGAAGCCAGCTGGTCGATATAGACAAGCTGTAGGAAAGTTGGTCGATATAGACAAGCTGGAGGCCAGCTGGTCGGTATGTACTAGCTGGAGGCCAGCTGGTCGGTATGTACTAGCTGGAGGTCAGCTGGTCGATATGGAGAAGCTGAAGGCAGCTATGTCGATATAGACAAGCTGATCAATATAGACTAGCTGGAAGCCAGCTGGTCAATATAGTCTGGCTGGAGGCCACCTATGGCGACATAGACTAGGTAGATGCCAGCTATGTCGATATAGACTGGCTGGAAGTCAGCTTGCGATATAGATTAGCTAGAGGCCAGCTGGTTGATACACGGGAAGCCAGCTGGTCAATATGGACAAGCTGGAGGCTCGATATAGACTAGCTGATCGATAATAGACTAGCTGAAGGCCAGCTGGTCTATATAGACTATATGAAGGCCAGCTGTACTATATAGACTAGCTGAAGGCCAGCTGGTCGATATAGACTAGCTGAAAGCCTGCTGGTCGATAATAGACTAGCTGAAGGCCTGCTGGTCGATAATAGACTAGCTGAAGGCCTGCTGGTCGATACAGACTAGCTGGAGGCCGGCTATGTCGATATAGACTAGCTGGAGGCCGGCTATGTCGATATAGACTACCCGAAGTCCAGCTGGTCGATAAAGACTAGCTGGATGCCAGCTCGTCGATAATAGACTAGCTGAACGCCAGCTGGTCGATATATAGACTAGCTAGAGGCCAGCTGGTCGATATATAGACTAGCTAGAGGCCAGCTGGTCGATATATAGACTAGCTAGAGGCCAGCTAGTCGATATATAGACTAGCTAGAGGCCAGCTAGTCGATTAAGACTAGCTGGAGGCCAGCTGGTTGATATTGACTAGCTAGGGGCCACCTGGTCGATATATAGACTAGCTAGAGGCCAGCTAGTCGATATATAGACTAGCTAGAGGCCAGCTAGTCGATTAAGACTAGCTAGTGGCCAGCTAGTCGATATATATACTAGCTAGTGGCCAGCTAGTCGATATGTATACTAGCTAGTGGCCTGCTAGTCGGTATATAGACTAGCTGGAGGCCAGGTGGTCGATAAAGACTAGATGGTAGCCAGCCGGTCGATGAAGACTAGCTGGAGGCCAGCTATGTCGATATAGACTAGCTGGAGGCCAGCTATGTCGATATAGACTAGCTGGAGGCCAGCTATGTCGATATAGACTAGCTGGAGGCCAGCTATGTCGATATGGACTAGCTGGAGGCCAGCTATGTCGATATAGACTAGCTGGAGGCCAGCTATGTCGAATAGACTAGCTGGAGGCCAGCTATGTCGATATAGACTAGCTGGAGGCCAACTGGTCGATAAAGACTAGCTGAAGGCCTGCTGGCCGATATAGACTAGCTGAAGGCCTGATGAAGGCGTCTGCTCTTCCTTCCATATTCGACCTCTTCAATAATACAATTGACGGCTATTGTTTCCACCTCCCCCTCGAAAACATGCAAAACTTCAATTACCGCAATTCGCTTCTTATTCTTCATGAATTGCAGTTGCATCAGAGACACAGTTCCACCACTTCAAGGCGCAGCGGAAGAGGCACATGCCAATTTAAGAATTCCACTCAACAAATGTTTTGATTGCGAAATAATTATTTTATGTTATTTCTCATTTCGCAAAAATGTTTATTGCGTGAATGACGTCGTCTACATTCATTCACTCCTTGATATGCGAATAAAACTTCTTCCCTTTTTTTTCCGCATTTGCAAAACATGTCAGTGGTTGAAGGCAGAAGAGAAGTTCATGTGTGTGTGTGTGAGAGAGCATTAAATGGTGGTTTGGTATTCATTTTTGTTTCCCTATTTTTGTACTTCTTAATATGGCGAAAATTGCTGTTCATCTAACTTTTTAACAGCAATGCGAACCCTTTTCCTCACCCACCAACCCTGTTGCAACCAAGTTTATGAATCAAAAGAAAATAAGAAGAAGGAGGAGCTGCTGCTACTGCCCTGTGAAGTGTGTGGTGGCAGCGTGAAGTGGTTTGTGGTTCATTTGTTTGTCATTAAGATTGCAGTATTTAATTTATGCTTAAGTGAAGAGTTACATGCAACATGGGTCACAGACACATACGCGTATGTTATGTGCGAATGGGTGTGTGCTATGGTAATGACTTCGTCATATTCTTAAGGTTCCCTACACTCTCATACATATATATGTGTATGCATTCTTGTATGGCGTTGTAAAGCCACGTAATTTCAAAAAAATATGCAGAACATCTTTGTTCTGCTGTTTTATCGCTGAGCTTTTTTTTCTTTATGTTGCGGTTGCAACCATAAATTGGCTGTTGCATTTAGTGGGGAAATATTTTAGTTTTTACGTTATTTAAATAAAGAACACCTGTTAAAATTATTCCAGTGACAGTTTTTTTGGTGAGAATTTTCCATAAAACAAAGTTATTCGCGATGGAATTTAAGCGTGATAGTGTGATTCCTTTTTATTTGGCTGGAAAACCATAAGTGGCTATCGTTAGAGCACTCCAGCATTTGAATGTGAATAAATCTTTTCTGTCTCGTACCATCGCTTGTTACCGTGATACTGGTAGCGTAACCCGACTCAAGGAAGTGGACTGAAGAAAACAGCAACATCAGCAGAAATGGTTCAAAAAGTAAAGAAGCGACTTGATCGAAACCCGCGTCGCAGTGGCCGAAAATGGTTCGTGAGCTGAACATATCGCAATATTCCATTCGGCAAATATTGAAAAACGGCAAAATTGGGTAAAGCCATTGAAATTCCAAAAAGTGCAAGAACTTACACCGCAACTCACCGCAGAATGAAAATAGACTCAAAAGAGCTAAAGAGTTGCTTCGTTTGGCCGAAAGTGGTGAACTGCCGAATTTGGTTTTCTCCGACGAGAAAACATGCGTTGTCCAGCAGTTTGTAAACAAACAAAATGATGTTGTTTACTTTCCAAAGAGGTCAGCTGAAAATGTGGGCCGCGATAACAGTCGATGGTCGGTCTACGCTCGTATTAATCGACCGTGGCATCAGAATAAATGTCGAATATTATCGCAAAAAAATTCTGCAGGGTTTATTAAAGCCTTGGGCACTCAATATTTTGGCCGCAGACCTTGGTCATTCCAACAGGACTCAGCACCATCGCTCTCAGCACGCGCCATCCAAGAATGGTTACAAAATTAAGTTCCACCAAAATCTCCGGACATCAATCCGTTAGACCATTGCTGCTGGAGTATTTTAAAAAGCAAGGTTGGCTTTAAAAAAATACCAAAGTTTCGTTCACCTCAATCAAGCGTTTCGGCGGGAATGGGCCAAAATACCGCAGAGCAACATTCGGACAGCGTGTGACGGTTTCATTGGGCGTTTGAAGGCCATAGTTCGTGCCAAAGGTAATCAATTCGAACAAATCTAAACTTATTCTAAAATTTGATGCCATTTCTGACATTTTTCGCTTTCATTTAATAAAATATAAAAAATGTCAAAATTATGGCGTTTGACTTTGTTGAAGTTTTTATAGCCTCCACCATACTATGGAGGTTGTCTATGCAGGTACAGGTCTTCGTATGGGCCCCATATATCAGTACCTCCCTATATTCGTTATTTTAACGATTTTAGGTACAATACGCACCGTAATTGTTTGACATGTCGTATTTTAAGTTCGTAATGGATGCTACAGCCTATGACAGAAAATTGTCTATGTAGGTCCAGGTCTTCGTATAGCTGCGATATAACGGTACCTTCCAATATATTGTATTGAGATGATTCTAGCTACATTTTTCACCGTTTATTTCAAGTTTCGAATTTGAATATTGTAATGACTTATGACAAAAGTAGCCTATACAGGTCCACGTCGTCGTATAGACCCTATTATAACAGCTACATTGGGTATTTTTAAGATTTAAACAGAATTTTTAGCGGATTTATTTATTTTTTTTTTTTTTTTTTTTTTTTTTGGAAAATTTCTAAATTTGTTGCAAATGGGGGAGTTAAGTTAAGTTATATTTTATTGAGTCTTTTTTTATCAATAAGATTACAATTAAAAACAATATAAAGGAATCCTTAAGACTATAATGTATTATCCTAATGTCAAGAAAAGTTATACAGCATCATGCTTCATTTAATAAAAAGGCAATAAAATGTGAACATCTGGTGTGTTAATGGACGCCCTTGCTCCCGGGACTTTTACATAAAAGAGAAAATCTTAAATCTAGGGTTTAAAACTTAAAACTAAAACTTACATCTAAAAATAAAAACATATGAAAAAGAACAAAAAAAAAAAAAACAAAACAAAACAATAAAATAACAACAATAATAATAAAAAAAAAATAATAAAAGGTACGCAATAGCTACCCACGATGAGTCCCGGCGAGCGCCTTTTCATAAAAGCAGGTAATGCCTGCCTGATCCTCATTTGAAAACCCCAAAGGAGAGAGATATTGTGTGTTTGACAACCCAAAGTTTCTCTGACTATTAATTGCCTCTATCATATGAGCATTTTCATGAAATTCCAATCTTAAATTAAACTTATCCAAATATCAAAAGCGTAGTTGGAAAAACGCTTTAACTTTGATTTGGAATAAATATAGTTATTTGAATATCTTTTATTTCTTCTGCTAAAATTTTTCCCTATACACAACCTTAAAATTTTTCTCTCCAGCATCTCAAGTTCCTTCATTATCGTCGGTGATATATTGAACCAAATTGGAAATGCATAACTAATTATTGGTCTTATGCAGGTTTTGTACAAAAGAATTTTGGTGTTGGATGGTAAAAATTTGTTACAAAAAAGTTTTAGAAAAGAATTAAAGATTTTTTGAGCTTTATTTCGAACTTTTCTCGCGTGAACATTAAATTTAAAAAGTTTATTAAACTCAATACCTAAATATGTGACAGAGTCTTTGAATGGAATTTCTGTACCATTCAAAACAAGTTTTAATGTCTTACTTTCGGGAACAACAAACCGTTTGCATTTCCCAGAAGCATTCCTTATGCAAATGGCTTCACATTTTGAAGGGTTTATCTTGATACCCCATTTATCAAAATATTGATTTACTACGCGGAGATGTTGCGAGATATCTGCCAAAGCAACAACAGGCGATTCGTGGTGCGAATATAGCAAGGAATCGTCAGCATACAAAATACTTTTGGAGTGTTCACGATCGTGGGGGAAATCACTCATAAAAATATTGTACAGATGGGGAGCTAAAACCGAACCCTGAGGGACACCACAGTTCACATCTGAAAGCTCTGACAACTTGTGTTTAAACTGCACGCAAAACTGTCTTCTTGTGAAAAAACTTTTAATCAGCTTTATGATCTGAGGATTAAATCCAATGTTTATCATTTTCGTCAATATTCCATAATGAGAAGCATGGTCAAAAGCTTTTTCTGCGTCAAGAAAAACAGCGACAGTACATTTTTTATCCCTTAAATTTAGAACAATATCATTATGAAATTTTGTCATTGCATCAACTGTTGAATGGCCCCTCTGAAAACCGAATTGTGAATTTGGAATATATGGCAACGATATTCCGTTATCCATTTTTTTCCGAATAACTATCTCGAAAAGTTTGCCCAAATTTGAAAGTAAAGATATAGGTCTAAGATTTGAAATTTCTTCACTGTTGGCTTTTTTCTTAATGGGAATAATCTTGGAAATTTTCCAAGAATCAGGGAAATACCCATTAGAAATGCAATTATTAAATATAATGGTTAAATACTCGAAAGCTTTGACGGGAAGTTTGCGAATAATAAAATTCGAAAGACCATCGAGTCCGGAAGACTTTTTATTCTTGATAGCTGCTGAAATGGCCATCACTTCATCTAAGGTTGTAAGACTTTCGCATCCTTCTCTATTTCTGGAATCCACGTCATTTGAAAATGAAACACTATGTTGAGGAAGGTTGGCAATGAAGCCGTTAATGAGTTCTTCTTCAGAAGGTTGGTGTACTGGCATATTATAAATACTTGAAAAGAACAATCTTAAACGGTTGAGACATTCAGCCTCATTAGTAAGCGTTACTCCATCAATTGATAGTTTTTGCAAGGGAGGCGTCTTATAATGTCCAATGATCTTAAAACTTGTCTATGTGCTTTCGGTCCAGGCTTATTTCCACGGAGTTTTTCCCTGAAAATTGAGACCTGTTCCAGTTCAACTTGTTTCTTAATCATTAAACCTAGCAATTGAATCTGCTTAGATAACAATCGATATTGCGGACTATGTCTATCACTTGAGAGTTGATAAATTCGTTTAAGTTCCTTTTGCCAACTATATTTCAGTTTGTACAGATTCTTAATTCTATCAGAAATCAAAAACTTCCGTCTTCCTAATTCGACTTTTTCAGAATGAGATTCAGAAACCGTGCATATAACAGAAGTAAAATGTTGTATATATTGATCAATTTCTCCGTTTGTTAAATTATTAACGGAATTAGGATAATTGGTCATAACACCCTGCGTCACATCATGTTTAAAATCGCTCCAATTCGTGTTTTGGTGACTCACAAAGAAGGATGGAGGATGTAGAAAAATTTCAACACTTGGAAGCTTAATATTAAGTTTTAAAGGGTAGTGGTCTGAAAATGTGGGCAAGGATGTGGTGGAATATAAAGGGTTTGGTAGATCCGAAGAATTAGAATTGACGATGAAATGGTCCAGGAATGATGAACCATTTGGAAAGGTGGGTTCAGTCGAAGAAATTTTTGTGAACATATAGGGGTGTTGTTGAAGAAAGTCGTAGAAGCAAGTGCCGTTAGAGTTATTTATAGAATCCCCCCATGAAACATGTTTAGCATTGAAATCACCACCAACAAAGGTGAAATCGAAACCTCTTGAATAATTTCCTAAACAAGTTAAAGAACTGTTTATTTGTGTATGACTAGAATTCCCAGGGATATAAATGGAGCCTAGTAAAATTTTCCTAGGAACCCCATTAATTGAAACATCTATTGAGATAAATATACAAGGAAAACAGAAATCAGAAATATCTTCAATTTTATATTTGTAATTTTGCCTGAGCAATATGGCAACCCCTTGCGCACTATTGTCCCGAATAAAATTGCATCCCTCGAAACTAACTCTTACACCTGGGCGCAAGTGAGTTTCCTGAAGGAATGCAATATCAACATCAAACTTGTTGATTAAATTATATAGTTCAAATCTACGGCCATACTCAATAAGTGACCTGACGTTAAATGTAATTAGGTTTAGGAAGCTACGGACCATAAACTTCATTCACCTCGCGTAAAAGACTTATACATTGCTGTATAGCCTCATCCTTTGAAATCGATTTGAACTCTCTTAGAAATGTAGCTATTTTATTTTCAAGCGCAATCGTTTTTGGAGGGCAAATTTCGTTTGCGATCTTTAAGAATTCCTCAATAATCTTGGGTTTGGGAGATGGAATTTGACTACGAGCATTAATAACACCTCGAGAAGCATCTGAAAATGAAACATTCGGTCTAATAATTGAGTTAAAGGCATTTAGGACATTAGTATTAGCTTTCTCTTTTCCCTCTTTCGCAACTTTTCTAGCTCTATTCTTTAGCTCAACATATTTTTTATATTCAGAGCAACCTCTGAAGCTTGCTGGATGACCGTGATTACCACAATTTACACAATATGGCAAATTACTCTCAGTCTGCACAAATTGGCATTCCCCTCTAGCATGGTTTTGATCGCACTTTACGCAGGCGGACTCTCTGTTGCAATTTTTTGACATATGTCCCCATTTCTGGCATCGCCAGCATCGTACATCACCCAAATTCCTTCGTGGCAACTCCCAAGTTATTAGTTGCTTCAATATATACCTTTGACATTTTAATTCGGACACCGATTTACCAGGAAGCAAAGTTACAAGGAAAAGACCCGTGTCAACATTGTTTTTCCTCGAGAATGAAGTAGTGAACTTGGAGACATTATCGATTATATCAGGAACTAACCTATCAATATCCGCTTTAATATCTTCTACATTTGACTCATACAAGAGGCCACGCAAAACCATGGATTGTCGTTTCATCTCCTTTGGCGTAAAAGAGTAAGAATCTAATTTTTTTCGCGAAGGAGGCTCATTAATTCTGTGTGAACTTGTGTATCTTGTAAATAGAGTTTACTTTTAAGTCTGTTTTTGTTCACTATCTTAAAAACAATATTTCGGGCTTCTAAATCTTTAATTAGACTCTGCATATCTACACCAAAAAGAAAGATTGGGGGACAAAAAGATTTCTTATTACCATTAGGCTTTTCTACATTTGCCGTGTTTTTCAATGGGGCTGTCTTATGCAACGAGCTATTAGATTTAACATCAAGGTCACCTAACAGTGCAAATCTATTAGATGGCGAGGTCGATGTACCAGGTACGTTTTTAGGAATGCTAAATTCAACATTTGACAAATCTACTTTTGCTTTTTTATTGCTACTTGCGATTTTCCTTTTCTTCTGCACGAGTTGAAAATCTTCATCAGACAATTCTTCATGATCCATATTGCTATTAGAGTCTAGTACCGAAATTCTTGCGGAATGGTCTTGCATGGGATTTGGGTTTTGCAAATTCTTGACGTCTATTGATGGCAAGTCTTCAACACTTAAAATCATATTCGTATTTTTGTGTAATTTACACATTGAAGATGTAGCTTGACGGTTTGAATTCGATATTCCATCATTGTTAGAATCAGGTCTTGGTGATACATGTTCATTGAAACAAGCAGCATGCAAAAGCGTTCCGATTCTTGATTTTGTGGTCTGTCTGCCTTTATCTGGAGGTATGTTCTCAGCAGGATCGCGGACATCTCCGCCCAAAGAGTTCAAATCCATTTCAAAATTTTCTGCAAATGGGGGAGAGATTTCAAAGTTCGGCCCGGTCGAACTTACTGCTTTCAAACTTGTTTTAATCTCTTTCCGTTCACATTATACCACATGGTATCAGTGGTGGTATCAGTTTAGAAATTTAGTACCATTTTATAACTTTTTGTAACCTTTAAGTTCGAATTTCCAAAAACACTTTGGTACATCTATCCTGAACTCCATCAGTGACTCTCATCCCAAATTTCAGAACACCAGCACATTCCATTTGTCTTAAACAACGTATTCTATTTTTGGTACATTATAATAATATCCGTATCTTTTAGTACGAATTTCCAACATCCCAGCCTTGCCATACGTCTACGCACCAAGACTTACCCTTGTTCAAGATTTCAGAATTTTAGTCGTTTCGCCTGTTGATGATGTTCAGTCTGTCAGGCAGTCAGTTATTTCATTACTCTTTTATATGTAGCATAAATTGAGGTTATATACCTCTCAACAACCTGAATATTTTATTCTATATTGTTTCTTCTGTGAACTTTCTTCATTGCGATATTTTTATACCTTCCACCTTGGAAAGGAGGTTATATTAACTTTGTCATTCCGTTTGTAGCATCCTTAAATATTCGTCGTAGACCCCATAAAGTATATATATTCATAATCAGCATAAAATTCTAAGTCGATTTAACGAAGTCCGTCTGTCTGTCTGTCTGTCCGTCTGTCTGTTGAAATCACGATACAGCCCACATTATTTGACGTAGAGCGCCAAAATTTAGCAGAGCAATTTGTATTGTGTCTAGGATGGTTGGTGTTGATAATGAGATATATCGGTCCACGTTCTGGTGTAGTCCCCATATAACGGTACTTCCCGATATTCGGTATTTTGATGATTTATGCCACATTTTTTAACGGATTTGTCTGAAAATTGGTATTTGTAGGTCATAACGGGTGCCTGTGTGTGTGGCAGGCACCCGTTATGAGGCAATTTTCAGAAAAATCCGTGAAAAAATGTGGCATAAATCATAAAATTACCGATATTCGGTAATTTTATGATTTATGCCACATTTTTTCACGGATTTTTCTGAAAATTGGTATTTGTAGGTCATAATGGGTTCCAGCTCCGGTGGAGCAACATTGCATGTATGGGTCCATGATTTGGTATAGCCCCCATATAACGGTACCTCCCGATATTCGGTATTTTGTCATATTTTTTCACTGATTTGTCTAAAAATTGGTATTTGTGGGTCACAATGGGTCCTAGTTCGTGTGGCGAAACATTGTATGTATAGGTCCACGTTTTGATATAGTCCCCATATAACGATACCTCCCGATATTCGGTAATTTGATGATTTTTGACACATTTTTTTTCAAGAATTTCTCTGAAAATCGGTAGTTGTAGATCATAATGGGTCCCAGTTCGTGTGGCGAGTCATTGTAATTATAGGTCCACGTTTTGATATAGCCCCCATATAACGATACCTCCCGATATTCGGTAATTTGATTATTTTTGCCACATTTTTTCATGGATTTGTCTGAAAATTGGTATTTGTTGGTCATAATGGGTTCTCCTTTGGCGAAACATTCTACGTGTAGGTCCACGATTTGGTATAGCCCCCATATAACAGTACCTCCCGATATTAGGCATTTTAATGGTTTCTGCAACATTTCTTCTAATGTTTCCTTTACCCTAAGGTGGAGGGTATTAAAAGATTGGCCCGGCCGAACTTAATGTTATACATGAAACAGCAAGCACCACATGGAATGTTTTAAAGTTAGGTATAAGTTTTAGTCATAGTTAAAGGTATATAAGCCACTATTTGCTTTTATTTTATTTTTTTTTCTTCTTCGCATCAGTCATATTCCTCACACCTGATTTAAGTTTAATATTTTTTTACTCTAAATATCTACAAGAAAATTTCAAAGCTGCTGGAGACTCGCTGTTATTCCCATCCCATATTAAAATCGGTGAATGGGACATTTTTCCTCTTTTTAAAAAAAGGATAAATTGCACATCTTCATTTGTATTTGTTTTTTGTTTGTCAATTATTTCAATGTATTTTCTTTGATTAATGAAGATTTCAAATTTATTTAACTCCCTCATTTTTTGTCCGATTTACAAAAATGCCTTTGATTAAAGGGAAAAATTTCACGATAACTTTTAATTAAAAAATCTACGCATGAATGGACGGCCAGCGGAGAAACGTCGTATTATTTATAATGGAATTCTGTCATTTTCTGTTCAGCATTTTTTTTGCTACTTTGTCGTCGACGTCCATTTTTCTTTGTTTCGGTAATGGTATTCAAATCGATTTATTTATCATTAACTTAATTAGAAATAACAACGAAATCCAATGCAAGCCAAGCAAAAGAAAAAAAAATAAGTTACAAAAAAAAAAAAACAAAAAACGAAAGGGTGATGAAGAACGAAATGAACCAGATATAATTAAAAAAATGAAGAAAGAAAACGGATTTGAGGACGACCCTTTTTTTTGTAAATTTATTTTTATTTTCGTTGTTCTTTTTGCTTTGCGAAGCGTAAGAAATGAGCAAAAACAAGTTACGACCACACCCCTCACTTCAAAGTAATGATATGATCTGAGCCCAAAATTAGTAGCCACGAAGATGTTGTTGCACCGAATTTTTCTAATGAATTTTTATGAAAATACATTAAAACATCATATTTCATGATATGAGTTGCCACAAAAATGATCCCTGCAATGCATAACCAAGTAAGTAGGAAAGCCAGAAATGGCAAACACCCATGGCATGGAATATAACCTCCTTTGGAGAAAAAATCGTTCATAAACTATAATTAATGGAAATTGTTTATGCTTTTTGTGCCATCGAGCGGTTGCTCCTTGGGGAATTTGCTTTGTAACCCCCCATCCCCACCTCTTTGCAAACAGCCAGTCTGTTGGGTAGACAAAGAAAAGGGTATGACAGAAGGTCAATACTTTATGGTCCACCGTAGCACTGCCTCCCCAACCCCCCACTCCATCTGTCAAATAATTTGATGATAAGAGAAGAATTATAATTACATTACCCTGCAAAATAATAAGAAACTTCATAAAAACTTCTTCTTCTGCATGGTAGTTTTATGTGGTTGTTTTTATTGTTTGTTTTCCTCCAAATCACATGAGCCATAATTAAAATCCTTATTGCCATCCATACAAAAAAAGGAAAACAAGTTAAAAAGTAGGAAGTTCGGCCTGGTCGAACTTTGAATACCCTCCACTAATTGGTACAAATTTGGAAATTTTCAAAAAATTAAATCCGTTAAATATTCTGTTAAAATCTTAAAAATACCTAATGTACCCGTATATTAGGGTCTATAATACGACGTGGACCTGCATAGGCAACTTTTGGCACAAGATTTTACAATATTCAAATGCGAAACTTGAAAAGAAAATCTGTTTATAATGTAGCTAAAATCATCAAAATACCGAATATTGGGAGGTACCATGGTGGTTATAAAACGTGGACCTGCACAGACAATTTTCTGTCATAGGCTGTAGTATCCATTACGAACTTCAAATACAAAATGTGAAATCATTCATTTCGCTGAAATCATCAAAATACCGATTATCGGGGGGTTCCGTTATATGGCCTAAACGAAGACCTGGACCTGCATAGACAATTTTCTCTCAAAGACTTTAGTTCCCTTTACGAACTCTAAATACGTAATTTGAAACAATTCCGGTGAATAATAACGCTAAAATCACCAAAATACCGAATATCGGGAGGTACCGTTATATGGGGGCTATACGAAGATGTGGACCTGCACAGAAAATGTTCAGTCAAGTCTTAGTCTTTAGTATCCATTAAGAACTTCAAATACCAAATTTGAAACACTTCCGGTGAATAATGTCGCTAAAATTAGCAAAATACCTCATATCGGTAGGTACCGTTATTTGGGGGCTATACGAAGACGTGAACCTACATGGCCCATTTTCAATACCAAAAGTCCTGCAGACATAATACACGTATGAGTAAAATTTTATCAATCTACTTCATTCGTTCGGAAGATAGAGTGATTTCCACAGACGGACAGGAGGATAGACGGACGGACATTGTTAAATCGACATAGAATTTTATGCTGATATACTTTGTGGGGTCTAAAATGTATATTTCGAGGTGTTACAAACGGAATGACAAACTTAGTATACCCTCCATACTATGGTGGAGGGTATAATAATGGCAAAAACAAACCAAAAACTTATAAAATAATTTGCTAACAACTGGTGATAGCGTTGCGGAACACTCGTCCTCATTTTCCACCATCATGTTGCTGTGATCGAATATTAACTATCCCAACAACTTGTTTTTCCACTTTGCCACTTCATTCATTCCCATATCTTTGACACACACACACATACGCACTCACTCATACAACCATATCGTGGACGCCCAGACCATTAAACACTTCATTTAGATAAGAAATCTTGTATTCCGAATGGTAAACATTAGCCATAAAATAACCTTAGGGTATATTTTTATGATAACAAATTTTCGATATAATGATGATGAGAAGAAGAAGAAGAAGTCCAAGGAGTTGGCCAATGGTATGTGGGTGCAGGAGAAGGGTGCATTTGATGTTTTCATGATGTTAAATAACTAAATAAAACAACAATGAAAACTTTGTTGGACGAATTGATGCTCAATTTTGATAATATTTGAAGAGTGGCTAGACAATAAACAGCGAAAGTTCGGAAATAACAAAAATATTTATGGTGAGCTTAATAATATCCTATGCAGTACCTCAAAATATTTGTCGGAGACTCCATGAAATAGAGACATATATTCGTTTTAACGATATAACGATATATGCCTGTGAATCTAGTTCTCCACATGTATATCTCCTTGTCATATGCCCGATTATATGTATTGCAATCATTTTATTGAAAAGTATTTTTAATAAAAAATTCAAAATTAAAAACTTACGGTAAAAAATCGATTTTTTATCGATAATAAAATACGTGAATTTTTTCATTAATATCTCGAAAAATCTTCGTTAAGAATCTAAATTTTTTTTCGGAAATTATTCGGGCAGCATGTGACGGTTTCATTGGCCGTTGGAAGGCGATAATTCGTGTCAAAGGTTACCAATTCGAACACACCTAAAATTTGATGCTATTTCCGAAATTTCTTGATTTTATTCAATAAAATTAAAAATTATGGCGTTTGACTTTGTTGCAGAGTTTTTTTATCTCACCCTGTATGCCAATTTTTGAACGTAATGCTCTACAATAATTTAATGTATTAAAGCTATAACTATAATCATGCAGGACTGACCATGTGATACCCTTCTATACTAATATAATATATTGCAAAGCATCCTTAGGTCCAACCCCAATTCAGTCGATTTCGCTTATGAATTACGCCACACATGTCTGCAAAATTGTTACCTTTAATTTTAAATCGATGACAGACTTGGAAGGCTTCCGTCTTATGCTCTTAACCCATGCAAAATTTTGCGTCGACTTGTTCATAATTGTTATCTACAGAGGAATTGCAAAATCAGTAAATTTGTCTGTTTTTTTTTTTTTTTCATTTCGACCCCAAAATATTTTACGATCATCTGCAAAAGTAATAGGTTCTTATCTGGCCCTAACCCTAACTCAATCCCAAAGTTTGCCAATTTTTTTTAAGTCGGTTCTGTAGGCTAAAATTAGGTGTATGTGTCAAAATCCATCCTACTTGCGTTAATAGTACACATAAACATAAAATCAATGAAGATAAGTGTGGAAGCTATATCTAAATCTGGACCAATTCTCAAAAACTTTGATAGGTTTCATCATGGAATGATTAAAATGAGCTGTGTAATATTTCACCTCAATCGGACGACAAATGCGACCTCTACTTTGCTCAAAAGAATGTACTCTGCTTAAATCGACTAAGAATGCGATTCCATAAAGATCATCAAAAAAACTATCGGCCAATCTCGTTTCCTTTGGTTTTTTTGCAAATAATTGTACAAAAACATATTACCCCTTACCACATTGTAGTGTATGGGATCTAAGAAGCGGAGAAAATGTTAATGAGATAACGCAGCTTCAGATTTAAACTATTATATTATGCATAAAATTCTAAGCCATTTTTTACTAGCACAACACACTGCCAAAAGCAACAAAACTAATTTAAGCAGCGCAATCCTTTTATTAAATATATTTCTTGTGATTAAAAACATAAATGATCTACTTAAGAGATACCAATTCCACTCTACCTGTTTGCCCTTTTCACCTGCTTCGCACAAAGATAAGAATTTTTCCATTAAATGTTACGGTTTATTCAAGACCTATGTAATCTTGAAAAAGGTGAACCTAATTAATATCAGATTTCACATAAAAAAATGTCAATGCCTCAAGGATATGCTGAAGTATCCCTTTTGATGTTGTTGTGACCTTTGCTGGCGGTGGTAAGGAAACACGAAGGTGGAAAATAAATACACACATACACATATATCGCCTGTTTAGTACAACATTTGTAGTTGCGCTCACATAAAGCAACAACATTTTATTACCAACTTTTATGAATAAGAGCTCATAAAATAAAACTCATATTTACATGCATATAGTATAGGAGGGAGCGTAATATTGTATGTCATGATATAAGCATATAAACACCAACACAATATTGGCCCCAAATACACCGACATGGAAAGCATAACAAATTCACCCACCCACGGCAGCAGTGTGTCGTAAGGCGCTTTTATGCGAAATTTCATTTACACCCACGAAGCAATTTACCGTATCGTTGGCCTCGTATTTCATCGAAAACGATTTTGAAAAACGCATTTAATGTAGTTACAAAATTGCTTGGTTATGGTGGCGGTACCGCCTTCCTACTTGCCCATAATTAGAAGAAATGTTCGAAGGACGTGTTTGATGTAAGTAGGATTTTTAGTTATTATGGCCGAGTGGTAAGTGTTGTGTGTTTGTAGTATGTAACCTCTTCACACAATTTCGTTGTGGAAAATGAAGAAAATGTTGGAGGTGTGAAAAATTGTCTAAGGTTGACAATTAAGGTTGAAGCGAGGCGCGTAGAAATCCTTGAAAAAAGGATCTCCAAATTTATAGTGTGTAAAAAGCGAAAGAAGGACAGAGTGTGCCTTTAGGGTAAATCTGTCATAGTTAAAATGGTTACCTATATGACTTCCAAAATAATTCCCAAATGTCGTCAGAAGGTTATATAGCTTTTCCATAGTTAGATTAACTATTCTTTTTTTAAAAATACGTAAGTTAATATATATTCTTCACTGAGAAGATGCTCGAATTTGTTTTTAACCAAGAAAAGGTAAACAAAATACCTTCAAAAGTATCGTGCACATTTTACATACATTCAAAAATATAAATATTATAACGGAAGTAAGAATGTCCTTCTAGATATTGTAAAAAAATAACATCTTCTATAAACAAGAGGCCTTCTCATGCAAAGAACTTATACTAAAATGTTTTGCAGATTTGAGACCCTCACAAAATCTCATGCAGATAAAGGCCTTCAACTACACATAGAATGGCTCCATAAGGCCTTCATAGGTTTTCTACAGGCAGATTACCTAAAAATATGTTTATTTACATATAGTAGATCTTCAAATGAGTATCTAAGCCCTTTAAATTATCTTTCGTGATTAGAAGATCTCCAAAAACACATTATACCTACATAACACCGCCAAAAGTTCTCCCAAAATATAGAAAAGCTATTAAAGATTCACTAATGATGTAAAGTTTCCAAAAAGTCTTTCACATATCCTCTTCGAACAGGGGGCTCTTCTACAGATAAAATGAAAGTTCTTAGATTAGAAACGTGTGAAAAAAGAAGAACTCGAAAGGACCTCCAATAGATCCTTTATATATTAAAGGTCTTTTGAATATAGAGCACCGCCAAAAGGTCTTTGGTAGATAGTAGATTTGCAAAAGATTTACCTCAAAAAGAAGACGTGAGAATTCTTCGAAATACCTCCAAATTTTTCCTCCAATATTTTTCTGAAAACAATGAAGCTCAAAAAAGATCTTTCACTACCAAAGTACCTTGCAAGGACACATGAAGAACCTCTACAGATAGAATACCTTCAAATAAAATTTTATAAATGGAAGTCATATAAAAAGTCTCCTAGAGATATATGCGCTTGAAAAGTTTATTGCAAGAGAGGTGATTTTCTGCAAAAGGTGTTGAACAGATAAAAGAGCTACTGAAAATTGGAGGTTTTCAAACGTTTTTTTCGACAGAAGACCAATTCTGTGGAAAGAAGACAACAAAAAGTTTTCTGAAAATAGAGAAGCTCTAAAAAATCCTTCACAGATAAGAGACCTCACAAGAACAAATATAGAACCTTTCCAGGTAGAACGCCTCTAGATAGCATTCAATAAATGGAAGTCCTATTAAAGGACTCCTATAGATAGAGGAGGTTTAAAGGTTTGAACAAATAGAAGAACTACTAAAGATCTTCAAAATTTTTTCTGAAAATAGAGTAGCTCTAAAAGATCCTTACCAAATAAGAGACCTTGCAGGAACAAATAAAGATACCTTCCAGATAGAACACCTCGGAATAACATATAAATGGAAGTTCTTTTAAAGGTCTTCTATGTATAGAGGAGCTTCAAACGTTATCTACAAGAGAGGTCATTTACTTCAAAAAGCATTGAACAGATAGAAAACCTACTAAAGTGCTTCTGTAGACTGAGGACATGCCAAAAATCTTCTACAGATAGAATATTCCGAAAACGTTTTTTTTGCATTTTTGAATGTAAAAGACTTCCCACAAGTCTTGTATAGATAGAGGAGTTCCAAAAGGTATTTTATGACACAAAAATGCTCGTTTATCCAAGAGGTCCTCTTTAGACAGAAGACCTGTAAATAAAATAGTTCCGGAAAGTCTTCGAGAAATTAAAAACATCTGAAATGTCTTCTAGGGGTCGAAAATTGTAAAAAGGTGTTTTGTAAGTAAAAATAATGCCAATTTATTTATACAAGACCCCACCTTTTAAAAAAATCGCTAATTTATATAAAAGGGTTATAATAATTCATAATGTTAAAATGTGGGGAAGGCACCAGTGGGAGTGGGCCCATTAATTTCATATTCAGATCAGATTTTTTTTTTTTTTGGTAAAAATATTGTAATATACAAGATTTGAAGAAAATCATTGACATATTTCGCATGTTATGTGAATTATAATTATTCAAAAATTCGACCCTTTGTGGGGAGGTATCAGAAAGAGAGGGCCGATATATTATATTTCCATTTTCTCACATTGTCTTGTAATGGATAAAAAATGGGGATGTGGGTAATTTAAAGATAATCTGATGCATATTTCGCATTTTATGAGCGTCCGTCTGTCTGGCTGACTGGTGCTCACGATAACTCTTGAAAGGAGTATCCGATTTGGTTCAAACTCGCTGTTTCGTAATATTATTATCGAGTTCAAAGAAGGGCAATATCGGTCCACTCCTTCTGGTACCTCCCCCCCCAAAGGACAACATTTGCACAAAAAATTATTATCCTTATAGAAGAAGAAAGAATCATCTAATTTTTTGAAAACTTTGCAAATCCTAATATTTTTATCCGTTCTAGGTCAGGTTCGACAATAAAAAATATCGGTCCACTCCAAAATGCACCACCCACACAAAGGGTCAAAATTTGGAATAATTATAACTCCTATAAAATGCGAAGTAAGCATGCCCTTCCCGTCAATTTACGTACATCACAATAGTCTTATTAACTCATGATCTGTTGTGCAGATGGAATCAGTCCACTCCTTTTGGTATCTCCCCCACAAAGGGTTACAATTTTCAATATCAATATATCATCTAATTTTCTTAGCAAGTCAGGTATTCTTTTACAAAAAATTTTGGTAACCTGAGATCTGATGTGAATATAGAATTTATCGGATCACTCCTTCTGGTACCTCCCCCACAAAATTTTTAAATTTTGATTAATTAGTCGCATAAACTTGGAAATAAATGTTAGACGCTCATCCCAATATTTTTATACCCTCCACCTTGGAAAGGAGGGTATATTAACTTTGTCATTCCGTTTGTAACATCCATAAATATTCGTCGTAGACCCCATAAAGTATATATATTCATAATCAGCATAAAATTCTAAGTCGATTTAACGATGTCCGTCTGTCTCTCCGTCTGTCTGTCTGTTGAAATCACGATACAGCCCACATTATTTGACGTAGAGCGCCAAAATTGAGCAGAGCAATTTGTATTGTGTCTAGGATGGTTGGTATTGAAAATGAGATATATCGGTCCACGTTCTGTATAGTCCCCATGTAACGGTACCTTCCGATATTCGGTATTTTCATTATTTATGCCACATTTTTTCACGGATTTGTCTGAAAATTGTTACTTGTAGGTCATAATGGGTCCCTGTGCGTGTGGCAAAATATTGCATGTATGGGTCCACGTTTTGGTATAGCCCCATATAATGGTACCAATATTCGGTATTTTGATGGTTTTTGCCACATTTTTTCACTGATTTGTCTAAAAATTTGTATTTGTGGGTCATAATGGGTTCTAGTTCGTGTGGCGGAACATTGTATGTATAGGTCCACGTTTTAATATAGTCCCCATATAACGGTACCTCCCAATATTCGGTATTTTGATGATTTTTGCCACATTTTTTCACGGATTTGTCTGAAAATTGGTATTTGTAACCTAATGGGTTCTGCTCCGTTGGCGAAACATTGTATGTATAGATCCATGATTTGATATAGCCCCCATAACGGTGCCTCCCAATATTCGGTATTTTGATGGTTTTCGCCACATTTCTTCAATGTTTCCTTTACCCTAAGGTGGAGGGTATTAAAAGTTTGGCCCGGCCGAACTTAATTTTTTTACTTGTTTTCAGTATTAGTTGAAGTGGCATATTTCGGCCCACTATTTGAAAATTGCTACATTTTTCATGTAAAGGTGACTGAATTAGTCGATATAGCACAAATCTGACATATTTATATGATACATAGGTCAGATATGAAATGGACAACATTGGCCCACTCCTTTGTAACTTTGTACCATAAAGGATCAACAGGTTGAATAATCATAACGCATGTCAAAATATATCCAAATAAACGAACAGGGGCTGAGGATATACATCAGTGAGCAAAACCGACGGATACTCTTTAACTTGTTTTTTAGCCACTTTAACGATAATATTTTCATCATGAATAATGGAAATATAGAATTCCTTTCGTTGGTGCTTTCTAGTGAAGTATTTAAAGGATATTTTTGACGTCATCCTTCTAAAAAAATTGCATAAGCTCATAAAGCAGGGCTTTAACCCTTAAATTTGTTTCTAATACTTATAAGTTCCTGAAGTTTGGGTTTTTTTAGACTTTTGATGTATACTGAAATTTATAGTGATATTTTAGGATACATAATTTTGTAGAATATTTGAGAGAGTAAGGAGAGTTGTTAGCCATAACTTTAAAAAAGGACCAAAAAGATCCAAAGATTTAACCTCAAAATTTTCGTGCAAGGTAATTGTTCTCGGTAGTATTGCCAAAAACATTATGTACCTAAAATGTAAAGATTCCGTCGAATCTTAATAGGAAAATTTTAAAAATTTGGGAAAAGGATTTACAAAACGCCAATACATGTCTCGTTTTACTTTTAACTCAACTTTCATAATGGATTTTGTATTTTTTGGTTCGTAGCACATAAATTCCTAATACCAACTTTGAATGTTTGCGGATGGCCCTCCTAAATACGTATATTGCTGTAGAGTATTATATAGTCGGCCCGCCCGAATTTTGTCTCTTCTCCACTTGTATTAGATTATTTTCTGTTTTCTTCTGTTTTAATTCGACTTGATATTGTTATCCTTTGATATTTCAAAAAAATCAGACATATGTACACCTTTAAAAAGGACATGGTATTGGTATTTCTAATTTAGGACAAAGGTGTTTTAAGGACATCACAATCAGCAACGGAAAACACAACATTTTTCAAGCGGAAATAGGATTTTAAGTGCTTGTCTTGCACAATGTATATACTCAATATTATGTTAGAAGACATTGCATAAATCTTACTTCATCGTATTTCGAGTCCTTAAAAAAGATTTTTTCAAAATAACCATTAATTAAATTAACAGGAGTTGCAACAGTTTCACATTAGCAATTTATCTTTGATTCATCGCCATGTGTGAGTGTAGTTTGCATTCAATACCACTTTTCATTTATTTTTTGTTGTCAAAACACTGTTTTTATTCCCTATTTCCCGCTTTGCCTTTAGTAACTTTGAAAGTAACCACTCGCAACTCAGCACGCAATGATGTCCTTTCTTTTATGTCGAAATAAAGAAAAAAAAAAAACATTTTCCCAAATAAAAAGGGGACACTTTTTCTGAGATAAGAAATAAACGAAATTAAAGTAAACATTTACTTTTGTTGTTGTTGCACTGCTGTCCTGCTTCATGCGTGCATGGTGGCTATGTGAAGTTTTTTCTCTCTTTTCGATTTTTTTTGTTGGGGAAAACTCTTGACGTTGTTTTTCCTCTGTCAAAAGTTAGCTATTTCCGTTTGGTGTGTGGACACACATCTCGATGGTATAATGGAATTTGTTTTTTTTTTTTTGTTTCTTTGTATCTTTGCAATTTCAAAGCACTCGTGTGAAGTGGTCTAATATTTTCCTCTTTTTCTATTTCGTTGTCATGTCCGATGCGCCTTCTTTGTGAGATCCACAAAGGAAGGTGGGAAAACGCTATCGTGATTAATGATCACGGTCAAGTGCGAAAATAATTAAGATTGTTACATAATATCAAGGTAATTACAAAGAAAACAGAAAAAAAAAACAGCTACAAAGAAAACGGAAGTATATTAATGACATGCGATAGGGAACAAAAGAAGGTAAGTAAAGGTAAATAAAGAAAATGTTGACTAAAAAGTTATCTACAGGGATTGTAAATGCGTAAAAAAGTCGGCTATTGTAAATTATTAATAAAATGGAAACTTTATTGAATATATATGAAAAGTGGAATAAGAAAATTTACTTGGCCTATAGTAAACAAAAACCGTGACGCACATTGTTTCAAACGAGTTTTTCACAAAAGACTGCCACTTTTGAATGGATTAATTTATTTGTTCATTGTTAATACTATTTTTTTTCTGAAACTAATTTTTCATAAAAATCTGTTAAGTGATTGCCAAGAAACATAAAGTTAAGTCCAAATTAAGACTAAAAGATAAAAATGTGAGTAATTTCCTAAGTCTGGAGAATTCCCATTGCTTTTACTTCATATTACTCTCTATTATAGAGAGTAACGTTTTTCGAAA
This sequence comes from Musca domestica, assembly GCF_030504385.1. Lineage (NCBI taxonomy): Eukaryota > Metazoa > Arthropoda > Insecta > Diptera > Muscidae > Musca > Musca domestica. Next base: position 40,403,528 of record NW_026712249.1, read on the forward strand.
CGAGACTGACAACTTTGTAATATTTGTTGTTTGTTTGCAAAGGCCCTTTTGGAGCTTTCATAAAAAACTCGGGACCAAACAATTTATAATTCAGATATAACTTCCAAATCGCTTAAATGACCCCGTAATGACCATTTGTTGGGTAGCTTTCAAAAGATACCTATATTGACCATATCGGTTTGACATATCCGATCTAAGACCGATCTTGAACCGGTACTTTTGGGTCAAATATCCAGGTTCAGATATTTTCCCAAAAAGTACGGGTACACGATCCGGCTTATATTCGGATCTGCTAACCCGATATGGACAATATAGGTATTATTTAAAAGCTATCCATCTAATGGTTATTACGGGGTCATTTAAAACGATTTACCAGTTGTAACTAAATTACCGATTTTTTGGGACCGAGTTTTTTTTTTAAAAACCCCCAAAAAGTCGAACAAAAACTCTCCCGGAATCAGGATGAAAATATATACCTCTGGAAGAAATTTTCAAAAAAAATCATTGAATATCGAGATATTTGTATCAAATTTAACCCTATTTTTAATGCAGAACATAGCTTCATACATGTTTCGCCCACCCCCCACAAAGGGTCAAATTTCTAAAAAATCTTGAATCCCGATTTGTTTAAATTATTGTTCAATTTTCAATTGTCCAATTTTCTTGGACAAGAAATACACTTTATATTTTTTTAAATAAATTCTAGGCGAATTTAATCATTTTTCTTTAATACAATGTTTTTCAAAGACTTTCTTGACAACAATTACATTTTTGAGAGAAAGAGTAAAAAAAATCCTGGGCTTTTTAGAACTGATTTTTTCAAGACTTTGAGACCAATAGATGCTTTATTCCGTCCAAAGTTTTAATTGGAATAACAGCTCAATACCTTTTTTCAAGGGTCAAATTTTTCACCCATCTGGGGTGGTTTTTCTATATGTTTTGATTTTTGCTTATCATAATATGCTAAGCCACTTGAAATAATTTGTAAGAATTTTTTAGGACTTTTTAGTCCCTTTTTTAATTGCACTCAGGGCCTTTTCTCAAACAAAAATCGAATATTTTTTTGAAATTTTCTTCAAAGACTTCTAGGTTCAGGGTCGAGGATGTTTAATACCCTCAGCCATATGGCTAGAGAAAGTATATATAATTTGATATTGCCAAAACGTGCCTCATCGAAATAACGGTTTTAGACTTTGGGTCTCTTTGAATCAAATCCGTTTCAGGACATTTGGAGTCGATCTAGCGATTTCCATCCGTCCGTCCATCTTCATGTCTGGCTGGCTGGTGTTCACGATAACTCTCGAAGAGAGTATACAATTTGGTCCAAAATTGCTACATCGTAACATTATTATCAAACTTATATCGGTCCACTCCTTATGGTACCTCTCCCACAAAAGGTCAAAATTTTCAATAATTATAACTCTTATAAAATGTGATTTAAGAGTCCGATTACCCTCAAATTACACATATCATACTATTTTTATTGACCCAAGATCTGGTGTGAAGATAGGATATATAGGTTCACTACTTCTGGTACCTCCTCAACGAAGGGTGAGGTGCTCATAAAACGCGAAATAAACATCCGATTCTATTCAGACTTAGCAAATCTCAATGTATCTATCAACACAAGATATGTTATAAAAACGGTAAAGATGGGACCATTATTTTTGGTACTTCCCCCACAAAGAGTCAAAGTTTTAAATAACCAAAACTGTTAAAATATCCAAGAGAAGCATTCGCTTCTCTTCATATTTCACACATCCCATTATTTTTACTTACGCACGATCTGCTGTGAAGATGGAATATATCGGTCCACTCCTTCTAGTACCTCTCCACAAAGAGTCAAAATTTGGAATATCCATGAAGATCATAAAAGGTGATATTAACTTAAATCGGACCACTTCTTCTGGTACCTCTCCTACATAGGGTTCAAGGTTTTGAATAACCAAAACGATCATAAAATCCGAAATAAGCATCCGGTTCTCCTCATATTTCACACATTCCATTATGATGAAAATCTAACACAAGATCTGCTATGAAGATAGGATATATGGGTTAACTCCTTCTGGTATCTCCCCTACAAAGGGTCCAAATTTTGAATATCCATGAAACTTATAAAACGCAAAATAAAATCTCAATATTTCCATCAACACAAGATCTGTTATAAAGACTAGTTCGTCCTGTACCTCCCCCACAAGAGTCAAAGTTTTGAAAAATGTTCGATTTTCTTGTAATATTCCTCATATATTTATCTGTATTAGATGAAGCATGAAAATGGAATACTTCGGTCGACTATATCTGGTACCTCAAGCACATTTTATCATTTTCAAAAAATTATAACATATCTCATATAAATTGAAGGAAGTAATCACCTGTCACGTCGCAGTATTTATATCATATTTATTTAGATCCGATACGAAATTGTCAATATAGGCAAATTCTTCGGAACCTATTCCATAAGGGGTTAAACATTTGAATAATCATAACAGAAGTCAAAATATTTTTAAATAATCGTTCATTGGCTGAGGGTATACATCTGTCGGCAAAACCGCCTAGCCCTAACCTTGTGAAAATTTTCGTGAGGGTCGGAAGATAATTTCAAATCTGTATATAATAACCCCAACCTGTGTTGTAAGGTGAAAAAATATTACAAAGTTTTCACTAAAACAATATAATTCAAATTGAAAAAATCGCATGCGATAAAAAATATGAAAAAATAAAAATATGTCACAAAATACTACAAAATCTATATTAACATCATTATTGACATCTTTTTTGCGATTTTTTTAGATTTTACACTTTTATGAAAAGAGGGCATTCTGAATTGACAAAATTTGTCAACATCGGTCCAGCCATTCTTGATTTATAAGCATTCTAGCTAACATCCCCTTCTTTTGTATATATACATTGTATATATTTCTCTATATATATCCGATATATTTACTATCGGCATCTATGTAATGGTAAAAATTGACCTGTTGGTCTATTTGTGATTTCGCCGGAATTAAAAATATTCGCGGTTTAATGGAAAATTTGACTTTTATTTAACACAAATATTATGGTCTATTTTACCCACTAAATATCACCCGATAATCATCAAAATGGAATGTTTCTGCCCATCCCTAAGCTATATCTTCATGCTGACTTCCGCGTCGATTGGTCTATAATTGCGACCTGTAGAGCAACTGCAAAATCAATTTTTGGTCCATTTTAAACCCTAAATATTATGCGATTATCTCCAAAAGCAATAGGGTTTTATTCTGGCTCTAGCCCCACCTCCATTTTGTGAAGATCGGGTCATAATTGCGACCTGTAGAGTGATTACAAATTAACATGGACAGACGGACGGCATAGCTAGATCGACTCAGCTCGAAGTGATAGGAAGATCCATACATAGGTTCATATGTGGGAAACCAATATTTCGAGATGTTATATAATTTTTGGCCCAATCAAACTTATAATACCCCCAACACATAGTGTATACAAAGGTTGGTTCGTAAAAAGCAAAGGCATAATTCGATTTGAATGCAACAACTCATATTGTAACATTTTTATCAGAATAGGACCAGGTATAAATATGGATCTGACGAGTCTTAACGAATTTCGTAAAATTTTGCACATTCCGATAGTTATGTCATCATAGATCACTTTTTGGTCAATGGTGCATTGATGAAAACAATTCCCTGAAAATCCATGATTTTTAGACCTTCAGGAAGATTTGGTAATAAATCCAGGACTATTCCTCTGGAGATCTTTGCAAGGTTTTAAAATATTTTCTCGAATTCTTCATTGAGAATTAAGAAATTTTCAAGTTTTAAGATTTTTTTATGAAGTTACCCGACAAAAACTAATTTTTCAAATATTGTTTTTTATAATATGTTTACGAAACATCATGGACTTTTTTAAGAATATAAGGGCTTTTTCTTACAAAAATTATGAAATTCGAAATAAATATTTTTTCAAGGACTTCTTGGACATAAATCAGGAAATTATAGGGAAATATATTAGGTCTATTTAGCGTCTGTTTTCACGGGGTCTCTGTAATAAATTGAGAATATGGTAAGAATAGTTTAAGGAACTATCTGGAAAAAGTCATGAATGTAATGTTACTTAAGGGCCAAAAAATTGTGGACTTGTAATTTACTTGTATAAAATATTAATAATAAAATAAATACGGAAAATGTAAATGAGTAAATTCGAATGTCCATGAAATTGTCGAGATTTATGTTCATCAAACATATATAGCGGATGCTTAATTAAATAAATAGCGTTTGAGGACATAAATGATCTAAATTCATAATTTGGACGGATCTTTCTTTACAATTTGGTAAAGATTTACCAAAAGTATGTAGTTGTGTGTTTCGCCTTTAAAAATCCTCGGCCGTTATAATTAACCTGCTTGTATTTTTTTTTTGCTAAATTTTTACAATAGTTTATATAAATAATTGTTGTGAACAGAATAGTTTTAATACTTTCAAAATTGTACTTTTGTTATATTTCCCTTCAAACATTATTTATTACTAGTTCTACACATTTTCTGCTTCATATTGGGTATATTTTTCCATCTTCGTCCTTTTGCCTCACTTTCAGTGGTTTTCCTAAGTACAGACTTTTTTTTAATAACAAACCATGTACACACATACATGTTGTATGTATGTATGTCTTTGATTATGTTCGTCTTAAGCTATTTTACAACTTTACTATCATTAAGTTGTTACCTAGATTGGTATGTTACCGAACCACAACTACATGGCAGATAGTTTGACTTTATGGGTCGGTAACTATGGCATGGCATAATACAGTACTGGATCATAATACAGTACCCCCGAACACGTATGAGAAGAAGCAGAAGACGAAGATGAACTCATACACTACTTATTTGTGGAAGCAGAACATGAGAAATTGTTGAAGCGAAAGGAGTTAACAAGAAAATATGTTGTGCAACAAAGTGAAAACATGAAATTAAATGACTTTGTCATTTTCTTGCGCTCCGGTTGTGTTCAGTTCGGTTAGGTTCTTTAGTTTACAACCTTATTAAATTTCAAATGGAGTCTGTGTTTTTTTTTTATAAATTACATGGTTTTGGATGTATGTTGCTAAAAGCACTCGCTCTGGGGTATATTTTTACTAGGTTTCAAACATTTTTTGTAACTTAAAAAACAATAACTAATAACATACTGCTGCCAAGTAAAATTTGTGCAATATTATTCTAAAAATAATTTTATATGTTTTCTTTTTCATTACAGGTGAGTTAATTGATAACAGAAAGGAGTTTGTCATTCTACAGAATTGTGAGTAATTTAAAAGCTTTTGAAACCATGAAGAAAAAACACATATGGCTTTTAAAGTCATTCTCTTTATTTTACAAAAAGGAGTGGCTCGACATGACTTCCATTTTTGATTATCGCCCACACCTCCTAACATTTCAAACGCTCACACCCATCTTATGCAATAATTCATAGACCAAATTATTTACCTTAAATTAATTTATTTTTAAAATATTAAAGCATACTTTTTGGCTGCTAAATCTGTGTAGTCAAAAAATCAAGCGTATTTACCATGTTGAGTTGCATTTTTTAAAACTATTTCCACATTTCACTTAATTAAAAATGTCGTTTTCACATAAGAGCACACATGCACTCACACCGCATCACACATACACACACACACACGAAGACACAGAGGTAACCATATAACTAACGATAGCGATATATATGCATGCACATATAGAGAAAAAAGAGAGATAAAAATGTGAAATAAATTATATGCGAAGTTTCCGGCAAAACGGAAAAGACATCGTTTTGAATTAAATTAAATTATGTAGCGTGCCATAAACACAGTGGAAGACTTTGGAAGTTTTTGTAAAATATTATATAGGAAGTCCTTGACATATGTTACAAAGAACCCGTATTTTGAACGTGGACACTTAAGATATTTTTAAATAATCTACGATTTTCGGAGTTAATTATTATACACTCCTCCATAATATTTGTAATTCCTCGATAGGTATAAATTTTTTAGATCCCAAAAAGTATCATATATTTTTGACAGGATAAAAATTTTAGTTCAAATTAACCATATCCGTCCATCTGTTCCATTTTACTCTGATGTATTTTTGGTCTGTAGAACATTTGGTATTGAAAATTGGCCATATAAGTCCAAATTTTGATATAGCCCCCGCTAACGGTGCCGCCACATTTTGGTAGTTTTAAGGTATTTGTCATAATTTTTAATTTATTTAAAAGCCAGTTTGTGTTCTCAATATGTTGGACATATCCTGAAAAAATACCCAGATAAAAGATATATACCGCTCGATTCAGTACTTATATGTGGAGGATATTAAAAGTTAGGCACGACCGAACATTATTGCTTTGCTTTTCTACTAAATTCAATTTTTTTGCTCTAGATATCCTTTTTACAACAGTTTATTTTTTAAACTAGACTTCTTTAAGAATATCATTTTCCAACCCCAATTTATGACCAGGAATTTTCTATTATTTTTGACAGGACTTGTGGCCATTATATAAACAAGTTTTTAAATCAAAAAAAAAAAAAAAAAAAAAAAAAAAAATTGTGGTACTTTTAATTTTTTTTTTAATTTAAAAAAAAAAAAAACAAAAACAAGTTAAATAATGTCAGTCGGTTTTGCCGACAGATGTATATCCCCAGCCTTGAGTTATAATTATTCTAAACTTTGACCCTCTGTGAGGCCAACTGTCTGGACAGTTGGTCAATATTGTCCAATTCGTATTTGACCTAAGACAGATATAAATATTACAACGTGCCATATTTTTAGACTATATCGTCTACTTCCTATAATTTATATGAGATATGTGCAAATTTTTGGAAAAATGTGTGAGGTATCAGATATAGCGGACTGAAATATTTCACTTAATTTTTAATTCCATCAATTTTATACGAAATCATTAATTCCAATTAATTGCATATTCATATCAGATTTCTGGCTGAGGGAATAGAATCGCCGACTTGTTTCGCAAGTTATGATAGATATAAGTATTGGAAATTGTAACTTTGTGTCTAAGGTACTTGAGGGGTTTGGTAGCTATCTATCATCTTCAAAACAGATTTTGGGTTAGCAAAAATGTTTGGATGTGTGAAATTTGAACGCAGTTGGATGTTTATTTAGCGTTTTATGAGCGTTTTAACCCTTTGCGGGGAAAGTACGGAAGGAGTGCGCCGATATAACCCATTTCACAGCAGATTTTGTGTTAGTAAAAGTAATAGCATGTGTGGAATTTGAAGAGAACAGATTGCTTATTTTGGGATTTATAATCGTTTTGGTTGTTCAAAATTTTGACCCCCTGTGGGGGAGATACCAGATGAAATGGTCCGATCTCTACCTACATTATTAAAGATCTTGTGTCAATAGAAATATTGAGATTTGCCAAGTCTGAATGGAATCGGATGTTATTTTCGCGTCTTATGAGCATCATAGATATTCAAAATATTGACCCTTTGTGGGGGTAGGTACCAGAAGGAGTGGACCAATATTGTGTATTTTCGCACTTGGCCTAGAACTAATTCAAACATTAGGATTTGCAAAGCTGGGTCCAAATCGGATTATCCTTTCTCTCTCTGGGCAGTCAAATATTTTTAAATTACCAAGTTTGGACCAAATCGGATACGCTTTTCGAGAATTATCGTGGGCACCAGCCTACTAGACAGACAGACCGACGGATATCGCTATATCGACTCCAAATGTACTGAAACGCATATTTGGTCCAAAGCGACCTGGGGTCTAAAATTGTTATTTCGATGAGGCACGTTTTAGACGTATCCAACGATATATACCCTCTGTTTGCCAGGGGTCCTTAATTTTCGTAAAAATTGAGGACTTGTTCCTTGAAACGAATCTTTTTAAAAAATTCAACGATCAGAAGGAGCTTGTATAGAAGTTTCTTAAAATATACACGGTTTTTGGCAAGGATGTCCTTGAATACATGTTTATTAATTTCAAGGGGTACGGGAAAAATTGTTTTCTTAAAAAAGCACGTCCCTTAACTATAAAAAAATTATTTTTGTCAAAAGCTTCTTGTTTGGTCAAAAGGTCCTTGAATATAATTTTATTTAAAAATTCCACGATTTTTGGTCAGAGGTCCTTGAACATTTTTTTTAAATGCACCATTTTTCTAAGGCCAGTAAGTTCTTACGAATTGTACCTTACAAGTCCATGAATGTCTATCTCTCAATACAATTTTTTGTTAAAAAAAAAACTCAACGAAGTTTAAACAGTAGGCGCTTAAACCGAATATTCTTAAATGACATTTTCTTTAAAAACGATTTTTTATCATTGGCTTCTTGAAATGGAAACTGTTTGGACATAAGGTCCTTGAATAGAATTTATTTAAATTCGGTAGGTCTTTAAATATATTTTTTTTAAGCTAAATATACAAAGCATAGCTATATTTATGTTTTTTAAGGATGCTCTTGGATCATAGAACTTATCCTAAATTAAAAAAAAAAAATGATGAGGGATCATCTGAGCTCAACTGTCACAGCATTAATGGTGGGTTTTTAAAAATACTTTTTAAGAATCATTTAATCATTTAAAATTCCCCACTGTGAGACATTTTGCAGATTTCATTCGTTGGCTTTTTTAAGTTCGCCGTTATATCACTTTGTTGCCATACATGAAATTCGGTAATGAGCTCCCCATCATCAACCCCAAATTAATGTTCGGATTGTATGTCTGACTGCTGCGGGGCGGTTTTGGTTTATTTGCTGGCTGGGTTATTTAAATAATTATCCTAAATGAATGTCCGGAAGAAAACGGCACAAGACTAATTAAATATTTGCTGGCGCATAAAAGCCGAAAAATTCTTGGCAAATAAAAATGGCAAATTTAACAATTTCGACTAACAGAACTAAATCAAATTACGGAGATTTTCTTAGATTTAATAATCAATAGAAAGGCTTAATAATTGAATTCGTTAATTATATACCATTCCCTAATTAAACTAATCTCATCAATATAATTAGCCTCAAAATATTAATTGTATTTCAAAAAGACGTTTTGCTTTGCCTCATGGACGGCAGCAACAACGAATAGCTAATGTATCGCTAATGGGGTCAGCGTTTAATGGTCGCCGCATGGATGGATGGATGATGACATTTTTACTTTGTCACTTAACATCATTTTTGCCATTGAAGAGGGCTTCAGTTATTAATTCAAGTGGGGTGTTTTGCTTTCCTGCCTCAAAATGGAAAAAAAGAGAATTAGCTGTTATATTTTTCGTTAACTAATCGTAAATTTTTTATTGTGAAGGATATCATCTCCGTTATGTCATATTGTTATAATTATTATTCTTTGGAGGGTTTTCAGTTTTTGCTTTGGTTGGAGAAATTGTTCTCTTGGCCTGCTTTTATATTTTTCTGTGTTGGATTTTTGATGAATTGGCTTTATACACCCGTTTAGTTTTGGAAAATATAAATGATGACGATACGACGGAACCTTTATTACCGTCGTCATGTGGAAACTGGGCTTATGCCAAATCGGCTATCCATTAAATGTTTTATATTTGGGAATTTTGTAACTTTAGGGTTATACTTATGTAGAATATTTTTTTTGAGGGAAATAACTTCCCAAAAGAACCCTAAATTATAATCTACATTTTCAAAGTAGCATAAATAGAGGAATTTAACAAA